>NW_022145602.1:5449677-5764677 GCF_000002235.5 Strongylocentrotus purpuratus | reverse complement strand
ATATAGATGGATCTGCTTTCTTCGTGTCACGAATACTGCAGCAGTGCATGTCCCAATAATTCCCACAACAGATCGAAACAACGACTGCGCTTGCGTGAACTCAGGACATCACGTGTGCATGCTCGAAGGCGCCATTTTCAATTCGGACCTCATACACGTAAGTCAACGGTGAATGTTTATTTCATTGTAGTTACATACATCTGGATATTGATACCATCGCGTAGTATATTGTTGTTTATTAAACGAGTGTAATTTGATTTTCATCCTGTCATGATTTAGCGAAGAAGGTTGATTTAATCTATTTGTTCATTTAGCAGGGATCTCTATCAGTCTTTGCTGTGTGTAAGAGTTATCAGATATTTCGTAATCATGCACGGTAATGCATTCAAATAGAATTTACAATTTTTTTGTCAGGTGCATTGCGACATTCCAGCAAAGCATAGAGAGTCAATGCTAATGCGTATTGACCTTTAGCACTGCATACTTGCTGTGAGGCAGGTATTATTAGACCTATACATAAATATACACACCACACAATATTGCATAGACTGCATACATTAGGACCGATTGGGCCAATCGGCAAATTTGACACTAGACTTACAATTTGAATTTTTTAATTATTCCTTTTAACATTAGTTAGTTGAAAAAAATATAT
This sequence comes from Strongylocentrotus purpuratus, assembly GCF_000002235.5. Classification (NCBI taxonomy): domain Eukaryota; kingdom Metazoa; phylum Echinodermata; class Echinoidea; order Camarodonta; family Strongylocentrotidae; genus Strongylocentrotus; species Strongylocentrotus purpuratus. The sequence continues at coordinate 5,764,022 of NW_022145602.1, read as the reverse complement.
TTACTGCTATTTAGGTGTCATCCATTGTCACTAAAGTACCGATTTTTAGTGAAATCAGTTGAGTTTTGTACAGTGGTGTTTGAAATGTTGAATCAAAAGCACGTAGCTTTTACTACACAGCCAGGATAGTGATGCTCCTATGTGTGCAGTACGACGTTGTTACTAATTCATCTCTAATGAATTTGTATCTCAATCTATCAGTCATAATGCTGTTCACATGGATCATGTTGTTAGGTCGGGCAAGGTACAACTTGTAGGGGCCTGAAATAGCTTCAACTAATGCGTGCAATCTACTTTCTGACACTTGAAGAACTCCTGTCATGAAAAGGTCGTTACCAGGCGAAAGATGTTTTAAGAAAGCAGCCTATAGATTTCGATATATGAATAATGGCCAGTCATGAAAAAATAGGATTGATTTTCTGCCATTATCTAAATTGTATTCCTGAAAATAAATGCAGCCATTATTCTCTCATGCTCATGTTTTACTAAGAAAAAAAAGATGTGATGACATTCCGGATTCCATGCGACTTATGTAGATATCTCGAGCCTTTGGAGACGCCCAGGAAACTTTAAGGCAAGTAACAGTAAATGTAAGTTGCCCCCATCTTCTTTATAATCATAACATTTACATTATTAGATTAAGGTATCCGAAATTAATTAATTAAATATAAAATGTTTCCTATCAGCATGCCCTCATGCAGCGAGTTGACATTCCCTGCTCTCATTCGGTACATGTGCTTTCTATTTTTGGCTTGCATATTATCATTTTCTTGTCAATGTTTCCATTAAAGGTATAGACCAGTTTTGGAAACGCCCCCCTCTCAAAAAATGAAATAGAAGCTCTTATTACCAATCATGTGAAAGAATATGTTTTGACTAATACGTGGTCGTACAAATTTTGCCGGTAATTAACCGCCTACAAATTGATATATTTGGTAAATTATCATATCGATCCGGCCTGGATAGATATCGCGTTGTCCCATATACATCTTTCTGTTTGTGCTTGTAACTTTACCAAGGCTGGGCCAATTTCTTATCATTTTGATGATTCCAGAACCTTGCAGAACACACCAATACTTGTATGCTAGATTCTTTTAGAGTAACATTGGTTTGGTTTTATATTACGTATACAAATTCAAATATATACACGACTCTCTCTCTCTCGCTATATGTATATATATATAAAGTGCCATATCGATTAACTTTGGCGATCATGCTGTCCAAAACCCTCGGCTCCTAGCCTTCTCTATTTAATAGCACAACTCCCTGTCAAAGCAAGATTCTCTAGGCCTTCTTTACGTGTAATGCGACCCATGAACTTCAACTGCCAATCAACATCTCACGTTTCATTTTCTTTTGCACTCCAGCTCTTCTCAGAACTTTCTCATTGTCCAAGGGATTTTCATGTTTTTTTCTTAAAAACACATTTCGCAACTTTCCAAACGCGTTTTAGTATCAGAGGCGAAAGTCCACGTTTCACTACCATAGCATAAGTACTGGAAAGATGTAACAATTCAGTACTCTTATTCTGGTCCTAATACTCAATTGTGCGATTTGTCATAATTTTGCCTAATTTAGCGAGAGCTATCCTCCTCTAGATCTCTGTCTAACATCTGGCATCCTCGGTGATCATGCTACCGAGGTAGTTACAAAAGGAGACTTTTTTAATAACCTGTTTTTTCAGTTTCAAGTTACATAATGTGTTTGAATCCCAGGCGTTCTAGCATAGAGCGTGCATTATTTTGTCTGACTAGAGCGCCTACCGGGCTTATCAAGACACAGTATTTGTCATCTGAATGGCTGACATAATTATAGGGGAACAGCCATAATTATAAAGAGTACATTTCAGAGTACGTATCCCTACTGTCACAACGACATTAAAAAAGGCTCCTAGCCACAATAATTCAGAGTTTAATCAACCATTTATTGGGATATAATATACGCGTACAAGATGCCGGTCGAACTGCGAAGGCCATCCAACATTACAAAAATCAGTAATTACATAGCGTTGCCCGCAAGAGGGCAGCATATCAAACAAACAAGTGTCAGGTATTAATTTTCAATTCCATTAAAAATGTATTTATTTCAATGAAAGACCGATCATACGTCGCAATATAAATTCGAATTGTACATTATTTACTATCAAAATGATAATAAAAAAAAATTAAAAAAAATTCTTCAATGAAAGACCGATTATAAGTCGTAATATAAACTCGAATTGTACATTATTTACTATCAAAATGATAATACACAACGAGAAACATACTTTTAAATGTATACGTTCAAAAGAATAATTTACATACATGATGGTTGAAAAAATATAAAGTATACCACATGTACAAACGAAATATTTAACGAAACATTACGAAGGCAATATGTAGTAATTATAACATAAATAACATAATAACGTAATTTTTATATAAATATAATACACAAGTTACAGCCAGCGTGCTAATATTGTGATATGGATAATTACGAGGAAAGAAAGGTTTAATACTCTGCTGTATAACTAATAGATGTATTTGTTTCTTTCTTATGCAAATTTGAATGTTTCCATTATTTTGATGATCTTTGGTAAAATGCAGCAGATCGGTGGAAAAATCACTCGAGGGTGTTTTTATATAAATATCATCGGCCTTTCAAGACATTTCATTGAGCAAATATTCTGTTGTACAAAGAAATAATGACGGAAAATACACTAACGCATTACACATTATACATGTATTCAATTATGATCGAAACTGATTTTCGGTTTATTTCAGGAAGACGTATGAGAACGTACGCGGCAGGCTTTCTTTAATCTTGTTTTTCTTTTCTTTTATCAGGTTTTTAGCATATCATTTTTCCAAACTCGAACCCAGCTATGGTTCGGGGGAAAATACAGAACGTTAGTAAACACAATCGAAGCTGAATGTGATGGTTGTATGGCGGGTCAGGACTACTAAGTATTTTTTTACTTATTTACCTACTGCCCCAGCCCACATATGAAGCTCCGTTCGTTAACCTCTGGTTATCATTTTTTTTTAAATAATATTTGTACGCACAATATATCAGAGGAATATTGCAATACATTCAAATCTGGTTCAATGATAGATTTGGTTTATTGTCTCATACCCAAACTCTTTCAACTATTTTGTTTATTTATTTATTTTTACATAGTTCATCGCATTGCTTAGTATGATCAAGATAAACATAGCCAAAGAATATTATTAGACCTAAAAACGCAATAACAATCATAATACATTTAATCAAATATTGCATGAAGAAACACACATAAGTGATTCATTAAATATATATAATATACACATGTATAGGCCTAAGATTTGAGACGTTGTCACACGTATTATCATTCTATTTGACATATATTCTTTAAGTAATACAAACCAAACATAATAATACTACTTGCAATATCAAAACTGTCTAAATAATAATGTGTTACGCTCAATAAATATAACACATTTAGCATTTTTTCACGGGAATTACCTCGTGACGTCATCCAGATGCCATTTTATAAAATATGCAGCACTTGTTTCATGTTTGTAATATAAAGTCGTATCCTTATCATATTTGGCATCTTGAAAGTTTATTACATGGTAAGATTTGTCTCCGCAATTGTACATTGTACAATTGAAATTCTGCTTAAACCAAATATAAGAACACGTTAGGGATTCAGAATAGGCCTAATTATTATACGAAACAAAGAACGTAGAAATAAACAGAATAAATACATTTTACAAACATGGTTGCTTTAATACACAACACCTACAAGTTCGCGTTATATTTAGCCTCCATAGTTGTTAGGAAAAAAATTCGTTATATCCTAAGTTATAAGCTGCAAGGAATATTACACAGAATATCATGTATAAAACTAACATACATTCAGCAGAAGATGCAAGCATTTATAAATAATGAACGTATACACATGAAAGAAATTTACATTGCTTTAATAACTTTATCAAACAGCGCGTGAATTAAGGGGGTGGACACTGAACCACACACCAGGAACTCAATAGTAGAGTATGCATCTGCATGTTTAAGTTATTAAGTGTGCGTTGGTCATGGAAATAAAAACATAAATCTCCACAATTTATAGGCAAAGTAGAATTTACACAAATAATTTAAGATCTGTCATCACATTTGTATCTCAACTGACCATTGGAAATATCTGCAAAACGAGGGATAGTCATATGTCAATGTTTAGTGAACTGTATTCATTGAAATATGTACGTGTATATGGAACAGTCACCCTGAAGTGGCAATTACGCACCTGCTTTCTACAACAAACATCCGCCTCTAAAAAGCAAACAAACAAACAACCCCCAAATAAGGAAACGAAAAAGAAGCCAAACTTGCATAACTATCAAGCGTTAACAACATTGTGACGAACGATTATGTTTCTGCTGAAAACTATCCATTTATTCTATATCATATTTGTTTTCACATTGCCTCGACCCCCCCCCCCTCCGTTCTCTCTCTCTCTTTCCCTCTCTCTCTTACTCTATCTTAATCTCTCTTTCTGGTTTTACACCGAATCCAAATACTTGTTTACAAATCCTCCTGCTTCTGCCTTGATGAGGATCGCATTTAAATCCTTTCTAGTCCGAGTTGATGCAGATTTCCATATTTGAAGGAGGTCTATGTACTGCTCATTTATCTCTCTAGAATTCTCTCTGATACCTTTAGCGATGCTGTAATCGATGCGAAGAGCAACGTAAAGAGGGCTCCACAGATTAGGTGGTAAAAGCCTTGCTAGTTTCAGGATATTAGCATCTGTCACTTTCTGTTCATCCGATGGACTGAAATTTAAAAATTAAAATTGTAGTATTTATGCTTAGGCAAAAATTCACTGATTCTTTTTAATTCGCTCCGCCAGAGAAGAAATAAATTTTAACTCTTCGAAATTGTACTGTACAAATCATTTCATATACAAATATTTTATAAAATGGACTTGCAAGAGAACGAGCAATGAATTCGACCTGGACAAGCGGGGTTTTAATAAACAGTCAAGTCGCGACACATGCCCAAATTAGTGACAAATTGTTTGTCTAGGAATGATTTTGTAGATTTCAGGCTTTCGGATACTAAAAAAAAAATTGATGACAATACCACTACTGGTACTACCTGTAATACAACTTCTGCTACTACCAATACTTATATCAATACTACCACTCGATCCTCACTTCTACCATGGTATTCTTCCGAATCGACATGCAAAGATTTAGAACGCTCACAAAGCACTTTCTATTTTTACCAGAACTCAGCCTGCTCTTTGAAAAAATATTGGCTACATACCCTGATAGCGTCGACACCCCTGCTGATTGTGATCCTGCATCCATGGTACAGGATGCTGCTCCTGCTGCTGTTGTCATGTCCACGTTTGTTGTTGCTGGTGTTTTCATAACAATATTTAAAAAAAAAATGAGAAGTGAGTTTGTGAATTAATAAAAAGCCAGGTCAATTCCGGTCAATGTCATGAAAACAGAGTGTACCCAGATTGAAGATACTATGTCCCTTTTGCGGCCAACATCAAATTCTGTAGAACTTTGCAGGAACTATGAATATGTCATGTATATCCTATCTGTGAAATTTAAACACTAGCAGTGTCCTAATATTCAAATTATGCAAGGAAACCTGTTTACTTGCTAGACTTCACTGTCAGACACTATTGAGTGACTTACTGCCTTTTTTCATCTTTGGTAATAACATACATAAAATGAGCTGTAAAGGGTACGTGACTCTATAGCTCCTAAGTCGATTCAACAACTAATAGTCATTATTTTCCCACTTAAAGACATATTCAACCCCCCCCCCTTTTTTTTTTAGGGAAGTTCTAAATTAGTATTGTCTTTCAAATGCCGTTGGAATTTAACCTTTTCATTTGTTTGGCCTGCAAATGGGACATAGTACCTTTAAGACTGGTCTTAGAGCATTTATATCATAAAAATTAAACAACTAATATATATAATGGCTACTATTTAAGAGATGCTATGGGGGAGGGGGCTGGGGTTGCTTCTATAATTTGAGGTACTGCGCTCTTCCGAATGCCTGATCTACTGTAAAAACAGTGGCGGATCCAGGGGGCCGCCCCCCCCCCATTGAGAAAAAAAATCATGTAAAAACACGTGATTCTTACCTTTTTGGGGGTTGCCCCCCCCCCCTTGCGCTCAGGGGGGGGGGTTGCACGTATTTAAATTTCCGAGGACCAAACAAAAAAAAATGTGCTCACTACCCTCCCCCCCCCCCTAAACCCCAAAGAGCAAAAATTTGAAGAAAACAAATTAGGCCCCCTCCCCTAAGAAATCCTTGATCCGCACCTGTGTAGAAGTATGTGAATAACTATATCCTGTATAAACTCGCACTACGGTACTCCTTTAAAGAAAAACACATGTTAAGATTACTTCTATGCTTGTATAATGATATCAAATAGGAGAGTACTAACTGAGTAGAAGTAGAAATGTGTCACATGACACATCTATCTTGAGCTTTAAATACATCAATCATTTTATGATTATGTTTGAAATACCCTGTACCTCATTGAAATTTACTTTTCCATGCCTTATTTATCATATTCGGTATTCATTCATTTATCACGGGCTTTCCGCGAAGATTAATGCGGAATTTTTCTCGTTATATGCTTATAAAGATTATTTATGCTAAACAAAAATGTTGGTAAATATTATGTTTTGGTTGTCATAATTTTGATTTTTTTTTTGGGGTATTGTTCTTGCTTTTTTTTCTTCATTATATGACACACACCAAAAAGTATGATTTATACATATCTATTATTCCTATATAGGACCCCATTGAAATGAGCTAATTAACAGCATTAAAAGATTATCCTGTCAAAACATATATTTCCTTTCGTAACCATTTTGATCGTCAGCAGTTTCAAATTGAGGTGAAATTCACATCTAGTAGTTAAGAATTGCATGCATGTTATTACATATGGGTAGCTTATGAACCCTTTAATTTTTTTTTGAAAGATTTAAACAGGGATTGAAAGTTACTTCAAATGGAACACGTACTGTATTGACAATGTTAGTCGTAATTTTTTCTCAGAAGTCAACGAAGTTCCACAAGACATTGTCTTAAAATCAAAAAAATAGAAGACTTTTAGGCTTTCAGATCAAAGTGTGCAGTTTGTGGTCCCTAATTCATCATACATACCATCATATTTCAAGTCGAAACGAATCAGGGTAGGGTAAGAAGAAGACTTTCTTTGATCCAAGGTAAATTCGAGGAACCTTTGGCTTGTCCCCGACTCGAGTGGCTTCACTTCAAAGGAGAATTGTTTACTTTCAAAGAGGTACATATCCCTTTCACCTACTATCTATTTTAAAAGAAGAATGAATTCAAGTATTAAAATTAAAGTTAATTTTCTCATAAAAAAACAACTTAAAAAGCATAACCTGAATTTGAAACATACACCACACACTTTAAATAAAACAAGAATATTATCATGCCAAGGTATAAATAAATTGAAAGGAAAAAAGACGAGAAAGAGATAGAGAGGCGACAATGTGTGTAATTGCGTTCCAATGCATTTTCTTAGTTTTGTGAATTAAAGTAGATAAAGGTAATAAGTAACATACACTTTTATTCGACAAAATTTGAAATCATAGATTAAAAGGTTTCACTAAAAAAAAATCGTTTCAAATGAATGAAAATAGTCGAAAGGGTTAGTATATATTTTAAATAAATTTTACGAGAACGTTTAAAATTATATGTCGATTGAGTTCAGACCTAGCACAACTGTGATTGGACTGTACTTACTCAAAAATGATATCAAAATTCCCTTTTCTGAAACGTTCATATTCATTTAAAAGTCAAACCCATTCCCATCCCCATTTTATTATTATTATTATTATTTTGATGGTAAATTAGAAAGGGTGTGCATAATGTGCATCTGTCTGCGGGTGTGGTTGGCTGCTGTGCGTGTGCATGTATTAACGTGTGTATGTATCTCAGAGGGAGTAGCCCCCTTGACATAATTTTTAAATCTGGCATTGAAATGCCCTACGTTTGGCAACCCAGAATATGTTCTCCAAATTTCAAGGAAAACCAAGATTGGAAAGGGAGCAAAAGAGTTCTATAAAATGACAAAGCCAATACGTGTTATGATTGGACGGAAACCCAGCGGAATTCGTATTGTGACCATTCTTTAAATGCGATTTACCTAAAGTTTTCTGTGTGAACGTATATCGTATTTGGTATCATCGATTTTCTTTTTTCGCCATAACTTTGTGACGACGTCAAGTCAGCTGTCAAGTGTAACGAATACAAATTTTATTGACGTCAGTATAAAGATCGCAATTTTTAAGTAAGTTGATGTTCTTTTTCTCGCAATTTTCTTGTAAAAATTTGGAGGGCAATTTTCGCAAAGTCGGTCAGTGATAGGGTAAACAACATTTTCATTGGCTGGAAAGGGCCTATCTTGAAGTATCTAAATCCAAAAAAAAGGGGTACAGCTTTGGCCAGAAACGATGGAGTTAATGCCACAGAAAGAAAGCTTTGAAACACAGAACATACCTGTTTGTCAATGTTCTCCTTATTTTCCTTTGAGCCATCGAACAACTCGATATTGATGTCACCAGACCTCCATTCTACGAACATTGGCTGGGGCGGATAGAGCTTTCTGTACTCCTTCATTTCTTCGTTTATTTTCTGTTGGAGCAAAACATAATGGATGGTAAAGAAGACAACCCCCCCCCCTCTCAATGTCTTTCTTTGTATTCAATTCAATTCAATTCAAGGTTTATCAAAAAATATCTTCGCAGCCGTAAAAGGCTGAATTGCGATACAGCTCACAGATAAAAACATGCAAAATTACAAAAATATACATATCAAATACAATAAACATAGTTTGACATAAATTAAAAATCAAATATAAAATATATAAACAGAAAACCAAAGAGTTCAAAGGTGAGTTTTAGAAAAATGGGTTGTTTAAATTACATCAGGAGTTTAGCGATTATTTAAATTTTAAAACCATTTCAGACATCTAAAGACAAGATGAGAAATTGCAAAAGATTATATTTCAAATTAAAAACTCAACTTTGGAATGATAAAAGATAAGTTTGTTCATTAGAAGTGAATCATCGATTTACAATATTCACATGGTAATAAGTTAAATGTATTGCACACAGTTTTTAGGAAAGTACAAACAAATAAACAAATTAAACGTTTTAAGGAAAGTAAAATTTAAATAAAGATATATCAAAAAAAATTCTCTTCTTAAAAAAAAAATGGTTACATAACTTAATCAATGCAATTTAAAGCAATTTCCATTAAAAATGTATGTATAAGAGATTACAATTCTGTGTTCAATAGCCGGACTATGTAAGGTATGGCACTTTTTCGGTAACGTTCTGTTCTGTTCTCTATAAATATATATATGTATATATAAAGAAAGAGAGAAATCTTTATATGAATAGCTTTAAATATAGTTATAAACAATTTTTTCTTTTTCTTTTTACAATTTTAGGATATTAATTACACATTAAAGGTACTATAGATGTCCCATTAGCAGGCCCCAAAAATGAAAAGGTTAAATTCCAACGGCATTTAAAAGATAATACTAATTTAGAACTTCCCTAAAAAAAGGGGGGGGGCTTGAAAATGTCTTTAAGTGGGAAAATAACGACTATTAGTTGTCGAATCGACTTAAGAGCTATAGAGCCAGTAAGTAATAGTCTGATTTTCAGACCGTTGTACCGAATGGTCGTACGTTTTATGCTGCACAAAGATTCGATCAGTTTAATTTTGGCCATTACAAGAAGTGGGTTATTGATGTAGACAAATGCTCATATACCCTTTACAGATCATTTTATGTATGTTATTATCAAAGAAGAAAAAGGCCAGTCAGTCACTCAATAGTGTCTGACAATGAAGTCTAGCAAGTAAACGTGTTTCCTTGCATAATTCGAATATTAGGACACTGCTAATGTTTTAAATTTCACAGATATGACATACATGACAACTTCATAATTCCTGCAAAGTTCTACAGAATATGATGTTGGATGTAAAAGGGACATAGTATCTTTAAATTTAAAAAAGGCAAATGTGTCCCTATCCCCCCCCCCCCCCACACACACAGCAACTAATTTGGACGTCATGAATCATAAAATATCCAGAAATGTGTCAACTTTCTTTCCAGAGAACTTTAGGCGGAAATGATAACTTTTTTTATCGTTCTCTAATTAATTTATCTTTTTGCCTGTTTACAAAATTGTGAAGAATATCTGGCATCAAATGCAAAAATCTGGGGACTCTCTTTAATGGCATGTTGTTACATTTTCTACTCACTACCTGGAATATTTGCTCCGACACACCCATCACCCCCCCCCCCCCCATCTTAAATTATTTACAACGTCGTAACACCCTTATCTCTGTCTCACCTTATTAACATCCAAGAGATCGTCATATATGCAAAGTAGCAGTAAGTGCGTCAACCCTTTCGTGACAGGTGGTCGTATATATGGCGTGCACCTGACCCTCTTTCCGATGAAGTACCGAGTGAATACGGCAACAATCCACCAATCACTGAAATGATCTACGTAGAGATCCAAGTCCTTTGATCTGACGTCACAACGTGCCGGACAACCGTCCGTGGATGCGGGAATTCGCACAAAAGTCGTTGAGTCTATATGGAAACGACATTCATAACATAAATATTCTGTCTACTATAAATTTGTACGTCATTTGATTTTTTTGGACAAATGCTATATTATGTGTGAATCTACAGTGTATATACATTATCTATATTTATAATCCAACAAATTATTGAGATACAGCAAATGGATATGTTGGCATCAACTGGTCCATTAATAAGTTATCACTAACTTTACTGAATTAAATAAAAATCAAATAAGAAAGGAAACTGAAAGTGACACATATTTTTTCCTATTTTGAAATGTAACAATAATTTTATTTATATTCTGTGTTATATTTCTATGTCTAAAATGCATTTGAGCCTCTGTAAATTGGATATGAACTTGCTCCTGCGACTATCGCTCCGCTTCAATTTCCTCCAATATACACCAATCCTTAACTTTAACCATAGAATTAACACAATACCTAACCCTATACCATATCCCCAACCCTAGACCTAATCTGGAACTCAATTGCCACCCTAACCAAATGCCTATAACTGTGAAGAAATAAAGCCCGGAAACAATTATTGTTGTCGCAGGAGCTTTTGTCAGGTCCCTTTGGTAATTGCCCCACCTTTGTTGCGGGTGTAGAAGACGATCTCTGCACGTCTTGGATTGGTGAAATGTGCATTATGATCCAATGTGACCTTAAAGGTTTCGCTGAGCTTGGCTCCAGAAGTCGTAAATCTGACGCCGCATGATATTACTACTTCATTATCTTGAAGGGTAAGTTCTTGAGGACTGTCTGTCAAAAGATCCCACTGGATTTTCTTGCCAACTAAAAAACAATGATTGATAGGATATACACTGTTGCTCATAACGGTGGAATATTTTTTTTATCCCAATTTATGGAATTATTTTAAAAATAATTTAAAAATACTAGATCTAGATAATAGTATACAGTCTCAGATTTTATTGAATAATAATTTGCCAATATGTGTTTTGCGTGACTGCTAAAGCATGTATATTATGCTACTATGTTTATCAACTAGGGGACCTATGCCCTTAAGTCATAAAGGACAGTAATGAGGATTAATGCCTCACAAAAGGGCTCTGATATAGCATATCGACACGGTGTTGATCCTGGGGCCTCACAGTTACGAGGCCATTGCTTTGTCACTGAACCATGACTGTACGCAGCGGGGGCTATGGTAGGGGGCAGTTTCCATAAATTAAAAAAAACAACAGAAAATGCAATAAATTTTCAATAATTTATTGCATTCTACCCCGGTCCCCAACATAAAAAAATCCTCTGGACGGCCATGCATTATGGCTCAAGGCATGGGCACACAGAAGATTTTTTATGTTGGGGACCGGGGTAGAATGCAATAAATTATTGAAAAGGATCAACACCGTGTCGATGTGCTATATTAGTGCCCTTTTGTGAGGCATTAATCCTCATTACTGTCATTTATGACTTAAGGGCATAGGTCCCCTAGTTAATAAACATAGTAGCATAATATACATGCTTTAGCAGTCACGCAAAACACATATTGGCAAATTATTATTCAATAAAATCTGAGACTGTATACTATTATCTAGATCTAGTATTTTTAAATTATTTTTAAAATAATTCCATAAATTGGGATAAAACAAAATATTCCACCGTTATGAGCAACAGTGTACAAAGTTTGTTAATTTTCTCAAGTGTAAAATATTATATTATGTACTTCAAACGTATTTCAAACGTTATACGATTATTACCATCATTCAATGATTCAATTCAATATGGGTTTATTCAACATGACGTTCTTGAAGCCGAAGCTGAATTGCATGGTCATTTACAAGGTAAATCACATCATGATGGTTAAAATGCAGCATTACACATGTAAACATCAAATAAATGACATGTAAAAGGATAAATATACTAGATACATTCATACGCAAAATATATAGGCAGCATCATTAAACAAAACAAATATACAACATGCACGAAGCTTACTTTTTTAATACTAATCATTTAAGATGCGAACAAAATAGGAAATAGAGCTATTCTAAAATCGATTGGTTTAAAAATAAATTGAGAATATTTGTGTTCGTTTCGTAAATCAAAATTAACAATTCTTTGACTTGGTAGCCATAAAGAACAAAATCCACTTAATGGCAAAATCAAAACAAAGTTTATTCCTGCGTTCTTCCAACGTTAATAAATCGCACAATAATTGTACAGCATGATTATATGTTTCATAATTAAGTCCAAAAATAATTTTACATGCCCGTTTTTATATTCGTTCAATATTATCTGTTTGTTTACGCATTAGATTGGAATGAAAAAGTCGTGCACAATACTCTAATATTGGACTTATGTATCCAGTATAAACAATAACGAGAACAATAATGGGTTAATTACAACGTTTTAAGGTGCGTAACATATATAACTTTTTATTGCACTTCTTTAACATTTCCTTTACTTGAGTAGCCCATTTTAAATCACATTGTATATAAACTCCGAGAACATTTAAAATACGACCTTTATACGTTGGTACTTGTTGGCGGCATTTAAAAAAATCTACTATTAAAGTAGATATTCATTGATTTTAAAAACTAATTTTATTTTCATTATTGCAAAGTTGAAACTTTGACTCGACAAGGTAATCCAAATTCAATGCTTGGAAACATTCGAAGTAATGATTATTATAAATTACAAAACGCTTAAATACAGCCCCGGCATAGCACCTGAAGAGCTCTCCGAACGCTGCTGAGATGTGTGAGATCACAGTATGGACATGACTTGCACAAGCAGACGATGTCCCATGACATCTCACATATTGTCAGTGCCTGTGTTTTCATCTTCTCTTGAGTTATTTCTTTTACTTCACTACCGTCAGGCTAAATATATAATTTATTGCCTCACTATAAACCCCACGCATGCTTTTATTTTGATGACAAATGCAGCGATACAAAAATAAAGGAATCTGTCGCTTGTAAACAAAATAAGACGCCATTGTATATTCAGATGCACACACCGGGGTATGTTCAGCGTTTCAAGAGGGAACAAATGCCGTCCTTAATATCATTCCGGGGGTTTTTCAATTTGAAAGTCTGGTTTTTTGATTGTTAATTAACCCTTATCCTGTGTATTTACAAGCAAAAGATTTTAGTTATCAGAATCGGGTCATATCCCCTTTTGAATGGTTTGACATGCCATTACATTTATATACACTAAACTCATTATAATTTGAGAAATAATAGCTTTGCAATTATGTTCATTCTCTATGGGATGTCGTCTGCTTGGGCAGTGTTGGTCCATATAGTGACGTCATTAAAACATCGTTATTTTTCCGGCGAATCTCTCGTATATCCCAGCTGCTATGGAGGTGGTTGTATTTGTATTTTTATAAATCACCCGATATGTAGTTGACCTAAAACTTGTACAATGGCCATCTGTCAGCTTACCTGTTTCTAGTGATACATTAGTTGACATATTTGTGATCTTCTTTGAATTTCACCTTTAACGAAATGACACATGGTCGAACATCCAATTTAAAAAGTTTAAAAATTAAAATATTATGATCAATCATGTCAAACACATTTTAAAAATCGGTTAAAACTATGGTTGATTTTTTATTTAAATCTGCATTTTGTATAAATTATGTAACTTTCCAATTAAATAATGGCAATTTGAAAGGCCGCGACGATTTCCATACTGGTTTTTGTCAATGACATCTGACATCACCAATATCTTCCAACAACCACTTAGTAATGAAAGTTTCAGCTACTTAGCAAAGTATCATCACCATCATCATCAACATTATCACCAAAATCATCACCATCATCAATCATTGCCACCATCATTATTATCATCATCTTCACTACCATCACACCATCATCACCAGCACCGTCAACATCATCATCACCACTACCACCACCATTCCTCTGTCACACCGGCAGACCTTTCTAAAGACCGGGTGTAATGTCATCGTTAGTTTGGTTTGTCGTCGGTGTGACTGAGGTATCAGCATCACTGTCATCATAATCATCATCTTCACCATAATCCTACTCATTACTACAATCTTCATCCTCAGACCGAGGACACCCATATGCGCACACCTAAACAAATGAAGATGCGGTGAGTGCATAAGTGCGCCACAATCATTAAACAATATTGTATCATGAGTTTACATTGTCATTCATATCACTAATGTATCATACTAAACGGTTTCATTGTGTACATTATTGTTACCAATGTTATGTATCTGTTCGTCGTGGTATTTGTATTTGAAATACAACTTTTGGTAGGAACGAAGGAATAATAATAATATAATTATGGACCTGGCAAAACAAACTGTTTGACCTCAAAGCGGCTGTTGAAGGTTTGCAAAATACTTGTATGCAGGTCACCTAATGTTTCGAATTATTCTTCCGCTTAGCTCTCTTTCCGATTCCTTCGTCTCCAGGGCTCAATTAAGTATTCAGTAACTTTCTTGACGGCGAAATCATGTATAAGCTTAATTAGGTAGAGGCACAGAATGTTTTCTGCTGATGTCTCAGTTAAGGCCAGGTGACAAATCAAGTCAACAACATTTTGTCTGTTTGTCCTCTTTTCATATTCATCTTCCACCAAATTTTAAAAGCGATCATACTCTCACCATATAACAATGCATGTTTACGATACAGTGCCATGTGTACGTTCTTGTGAGTTCTCTATCAAAAACTATTTAATTGAATGACAACGCATATCATATTTGAATAGGCCGACAATCGTTTTACCTCCACTCGCCAAATTGCCTTGGTTCTTGGAGGACCTGTCATCTAGAAGAGGTTGGTTAGTGGTTGATGTAGGCTCCTGTGTCATGGTCTGTCCTCCTGAGGGCCCTTGCGCATGCGCTGCTTCGAGGAAATCTAGTCCTGCTTTTTGGAAATGAGAAAAGGTAATATTTAGGACTCGAGATATTTGACACAAACCACACAATAAAGAAAACCCCATATCATTTACAAGACATATATTTTGTTTAAAAAATCTTGATCAACATAATCACTGCTGACTACACAGATCTATATCAAAATAAAGATTCTTAATTTGTAGGTGAATATACCTATGTGTTCTTGTGTATTGACGGTTTAGCTCTGAGTATTGACTTTGAAAAAGCTTTTGATATGATTGACTGGAATTTTATGTACGACGGTCTTCATGTATTTGGATTTGATCAGTAGTTTATTAATTGGGTGAAATTACTGTATACAGATATACAAGGACGAGTTATTAATAATGGGTTCGCGTCAGATTCTTTTGAGGTAAAGCGTGGTGTGAGACAGGCGCGGATCCAGGATTTCTTAGGGGAGGGGGCCCAACTTTCTTTTTTTTTTTGCTCCCGAAAATTTGAAAATCGCGCCGGCCGAAAAGTCGCTCAGTGGGGGGGGGGGAGGGGTACAGAGCACATTTTTTTTTTTTTTTTTTTTTTTTTTTTTTTTTTTTTTTGCTCCCGAAAATTTGAAAAACGCGCCTGCCAAAAAAAAAAAAAAAAAAAAATCGCTCAGGGGGGGGGGGGGGGGGGGGGGGGGGGGGAGTGAGCACATTTTTTTTTTTTTGATCCTCAAAAAAATTTCGATTTGCACCCCCCCCCCCCCCCCTTGAGCGCCAGGGGGGGGCCCAAACCCCCAAAAAGGTAAAAATCACGTGATTTTACATGATTTTTTTCTCAAGGGGGGGGGGGGGGGCCCGGGCCCCCCGGCCCCCCCCCCCTGGATCCGCCACTGGTGTGAGACAAGGATATACTTTGTCTCCATATGATTTTATGATTGCAGTTGAAGTACTTGGCTGTTTTGTGAGACAAAATTAAGACATTCGTGGGTTAAAAGTATTAAATGAAGAGGTAAAGATTAGTCAATATGCAGATGACACGGTTATTTTTCTTGAACCTGATGAATCGAATATTCATAGATGCGTTAAAGTCTTGAATGATTTCAAAGAAGCTTCTGGTTTAAAAATTAATTTTGAAAAATGTAATATGATTAGACTGGGAAATTGTAAAGTTACTATGCCTATGTGTCAGGACATTCCATTTATTTGGTCTTCAGATTATTTTACATACTTAGGTATCAAAATTCCTTTGAATGGTAATTTGAGTTTTCATGATCTTAATTTCAAATCAAAATTTGAGGAAATTAAGACAAGGTTGAATATATGGAATCTTAGGTCTTTAACCTTGTATGGAAAAGTGACCATTATCAAATCTCTAGTTATACCAAAATTGATTTATTTACTTTGTATTCTTCCTGATCCCCCTTTATCATTCTTTTCAGAACTTCAGAGAGTACTCTTTAAATTTGTATGGAGTAATAAGAAGGACAAAATTAGACGCTCTTTGCTTTACAATGATTATAAAGAAGGAGGCCTTAAAATGCCTCTTCATTATCTTTTAACCGTGCAATGAAAGTTACTTGGATAAAGAGATACTTTGATGAAGAAAACAAAAGTAAATGGAAAATGTTTTTGCACATTCTCTGAGACGTATGGGAGGCGATATTTTTTTTAGCGGCAATCTCCGCTCTGATCATTTAATGTTCAATAAATACGCAGATCCTTTCTGGAATGATATATTGATTGCATGGAGTCACTACAAGTACTACAACCCAGTTAAATTCAAAGAAATTATTTCCCAACCCCTTTGCCTGAATTCTCATATACGCGTAGGCGGAAAACCTCTCAATATTAATATACGTTTTAAGTCTGATATGATATATGTTAAGGATATTTTGCGCACTGATGGTTCATTTATGTCTTTTGATCAAATCCAACGCCAAATGAATTTTCTGTCTGGTTCATTTATGTTATATTATTCAGTTCTTTCCGCATTACCTAGTAGTTGGAAACGTATTCTAAAACAGGGAAATTTTGAAATAGAAAATGCTTCTCTAAATTGTGTTGATATTTTATTGAACGAATTCCGTAAACCTAAAAAGATATCAAAACTTAAGTACAATATTTTCTTAAACAAATTTTTAGCAAAATATCTCAGAAACAAATCAACAGGATAAATGGCAAAGGGATCTACAAAATAATTTAAACGATTCACTCATTTGGAAATCCCGTTTTACATTACTTTATAGGTCATCCATAGATAATAAAATGAGAAATTTCCAATTTAAACTTATTCACTGAAAAATTGCAACACAAAGTTTTCTTTATAAGATAGGTATAAGTACTTTTTCAATGTGTACTTTCTGTGAAAATCCTGAACAGACGTTGTCTCATTTATTTGTAAATTGTGAAAAAGTACGATCTTTCTGGAATGTTATATGTGCATGGTTAAAAGAAAAGAACATACAAAATGTTTTGTTCACAGATGAAGAATATTTTTTTGGTACTCTCGTAATTAATAATTTTCATTTCGTCAATACAGTTATTATTTTTGCAAAATATTTCATATTCACTTGTAAAATGCAAAACGTTATTCCACTATTTCCTTCTTTTCAACGAGCTCAGAAAATATGGAACGTATAATTGCTTTCAAGAAAAATCGTCTCGATCTTCATAATAAGAAATGGCAGATATTTTGTTGATTTTTTTTAATTGCTGATGAGTTAACTATTACACTATATATTTATTATACAAATGTTATGTCTATACGAACATGTTATTATTACTATTATTATTATTATGTACTATTATTATTATGAATGAGATTTGTTTTCAATAAACACTTTTTTTAAAAAAAGGTTAAAAATTAAAATATTATGATCAATCCTGTCAAACACTTTTTAAAAATCCGTTAGGGGAGCCTTCCAAAGTATTTAATGTTTGAATCAAGTTCCCCTTCCTCTACACGTAGCGCGGAAGCTCTGACGTTTCATTAGATTATTAAAGAAAGAAGATGATTCAATGTACCATTCTCTACTCTTAATCCTTGTCTGCATTCAGTTCACCCCCCACCCCCACACCCCCCCCCCCTCCCGCGCGAAGCGCGGAAGCTTTGACGTTTCAGTAAATTATTAGAGAAAGAATACGATCGTTTCGTTGTACCGTTTTTTTTACTCTGAATCCTTGTCTGAATTCAGTTTTCCCGCTTCCGCGCGAAGTGCGGAAGCTTTGACGTTTCATTAGACTATTAAAGAAAGATAACGATTCGATCTACCATTCTCGACTCTTAATCCTTGTCTGAATTCAGTTCCCCTTCCTCCGCGCGTAGCGCGGAAGCTCTGACGTTTCATTAGAATATTAAAGAAAAAAGACGATTCGATGTATCATTCTCGACTCTATATCCTTGTCTGAATTCAGTTTCCCCGCTCCCGCGCAAAGCGTGGAAGCTTTCTCCTTGTCTCCGATCTCATCACGAATTCGTCACAGAGTTCATCTATGTTAACACTGTCCAGGATTGTCTGATGTGCATTGCAGATTGCTTCTTTTGCGCTTCGCGCTTAACATTTAGCTCGTTGCTTTTTAACGCTGCGTCTTTGCATTTGGCGCATTGCATTTCTATGATGCTGTTGATTGAACAAATTGAATAAATTCATCAATTCCTGATGAAGCCGTATGAGCGAGAATTCAATTTATTCTTGTCTCACATACGGTTGTCTCATTTACTTCCTATATATGTATGTATTATGAAAACGAGATAGCAAAATGTGTACATTGATGATCATCTTGCGAGTAATAACCTTTAACTACTCTCATCGGGCTCTCATCATTAATTTGTTTTTTATGGTGAATTATTGGGATGATTGTACAGGCCATCCCCGTTACACCAACAAAATAATGTAATAACGCCCACAAATGTAATAACACTTTACCCACAAATGTAATAACACCCACAAATGTAATGACACTTTACCCACAAATGTAATAATTTCACCTACAAATGTAATAACCACTTTACCCACAAATGTAATAAATTTGGAGTGATATTTTGTCGAATTTGTTCAAAACTAAGACCCCATATTCCTTTTCCTGTGGAATAACATGAGAATCGAGCGTAGTCTTTCCTCCAGACCCGGTTATTCAAAAGTTAAAAAAAAAAAAAAATTTAAACTAAGACCCCACTATCTTCCAAACTAAGACCCGGTAATAAAGCATGGGTTTAGAGCGTAGTTTTTCTTCCAGACCCGGTTAGTTCAAAAATTTAAAAAATCTCCAAAACTAAGACCCCATAATCCTTTTCCTGTGGAATAACAAGAGAACGTAGTCTTTCCTCCAGACCCGGTAATTCAAAAGTATATAAAAAAAAATAAAAAAACTTTTAAACTAAGACCCCACCATCTTCCAACTAAGACCCGGTAATAAAGCATGGGTTTAGAGCGTAGTTTTTCTTCCAGACCCGGTTATTTCAAAACTTTTTAAAAATCTTCAAAACTAAGACCCTATCATCTTATTCCTGTGGAAGAATATGAATATTGAGCGTAGTCTTTCCTCCAGACCCGGTTATTCAAAAGTTTAAAAAAAAAATAAAAAAAAACTTTTAAACTAAGACCCCTCCATCTTCTAAATTAGCAACCGGTAATAAAGCATGGGATTAGAGCGTAGTCTTTACTTCAGACTCGGTTATTTAAAAAAAAAAGAAAAATCTTCAAACTAAGACCTCACCATCTCATTCCTGCGGAATAACATGGGTATAGAGCGTAGTCTTTCCTCCAGACCCGGTTATTTCAAAATAAATAGAAATTTAAACAAATCTTCGAAACTAAGACCCACCATCTTAATCCTATTTTTTTCTTTAAAAAAAAAATAAATTACATTATTACATATGTGGATAAAACACGTCACAAATAAATGATTGGTCGGCGGTCACACGAACTGACGAATCAGTCAAAATGGTCCATATATATATAACACACAGAGGAGGGACCGATTCGATGGTTCGTTGACCGTCGACGATTTTTTAATCATGTAAATATTCTAACGCCCACAAATATCCTGTAATTCAATGTTCGTAGAAAAAAAAGTAATCGAATAAGTGACCTTAACTGTATTTAAATATTGACGCTGATTGTTTTATGCATGTGATTATGAAATATGTTCACGATATGTAACATATGGAATTATAATAAATATCAAATATTTAGGAGCGCTAAAAACAATATGTACCATAGCGCTTACAAATACAAATATATGAAAAGAGGACAAAAAAGTACAGTACAGGAAGTACATCACATAGATCATTGGGGGAAAAGGTGAGTTTTGAGGGATCTTTTGAAGGTGGCAAGACAGGTAATTTCCCTTATGGCAAGAGGGATGCTGTTCCATGTCTTTGATGCAGCTACTGCAAAGCGTTTTTCAGCTGCTGAGAGTCTAGATTTGGGAATGTTAAGTTTACATGTGTCGGTTGCTGAACGAAGATTACGAGTTGGTGTATATATTTGGAGGGTGTCATTAAGATATATATATATATATATATATATATATATATATATATATATATTTATGTACGCTATTAGTGACATTGAAACGTTGGATTGATGTTACATTTTCATGAGTGCGTGAATGAATTACCTTTCTTCAAGTGATCAACGTATCAATTACTTATACTGAAGACTACCAATTGGTACGCGGTATACGGTGTGAATTCATGAGAACGAAATTTCTTCAAAGGCAAATACAAACAAAACACATTTATATTACAGTTTTCCCTACTTCTGAAACACTCAAGCAGCTAGATAAACAAGAACAAGTCTGAAATGATAATCGGTTTAACAAGCAAATAACAACGCATATTTCATATAACAAATCATAAATAGCTGTATAACGAGATCACGCGAAACATATTTGCATGTTTTGAATGAACGATTGCAGAACCCTTTGACTGATAAAATATCTATATACTCTCTCAATAAATGTGAGTAAATTGCAGAGGTTATGGTTTTATAGTAATGCAATGATGGATACATAGATTTTGTAAGATAGAAAGTATTTTGAAAAAATTTCGTTCTCATAAATTCACACCAAATCATCGACGGTCAATGAACCATCGAATCGGTCCCTCCTCTGTGTGTTATATATATGGACCATTTTGACTGATTCGTTAGTTCGTGTGACCGCCGACCAATCATTTATTTGTGACGTGTTTTATCCACATATGTAATAATGTAATTTTTTTTTTTTAAAGAAAAAAAGAGGAATAAGATGGTGGGTCTTAGTTTCGAAGATTTGTTTGAATTTCTATTTATTTTTGAAATAACCGGGTCTGGAGGAAAGACTACGCTCTATACCCATGTTGGGCGTCCTACATAGCCGATAAGCCTTTTCCTCGCCAGCCACTGAATTCTTCAACATTAAATAAAAGTTTAGCTTTTAAAAATCCAATTTATCCAAATCTATATATCAAAAAAAAGTAAATCTAATTTTAAAGGAATAAAAATCCTAAGAGAAGAGGCGTAAATATTCACTTCTGAATGACAAACGCCTATAAACTAAATCAACAACAACAAAAACAACAACGTTATTCCACATGAATGAGATGGTGAGGTCTTAGTTTGAAGATTTTTTTTTTTTTAAATAACCGAGTCTGAAGTAAAGACTACGCTCTTATCCCATGCTTTATTACCGGGTCTTAATTTTTTTTTTTTTTTTTTTTTTTTTTTTACTTTTGAATAACCGGGTCTGGAGGAAAGACTACGTTCGATTATCATGTTATTTCACAGGAAAATGATTATGGGGTCTTAGTTTTGAAATTTTTTTATTTTTTGAAATAACCGGGTCTGGAGTAAAGACTGCGCGCTATACCCATGCTTTATTACAGGGTTTTAGTTTTGAACGAATTCGACAAAATATCCCTTCAAATTTATTACATTTGTGGGTAAAGTCATCATTACATTTGTGGGTGATTCAAAATTATTACATTTGTGGGTAAAGTGGTTATTACATTTGTGGGTGAAATTATTACATTTGTGGGCGTTATTACATTTGTGGGTGTAACAATTCCCCCCCCCCACCTGAAATATTGGGGGGGGGGGATATATCCCCCCCCCCCCCATCCCCCCGGGATCGACACCCATGTACATGATCGTATGTTTTCACACATAATGACGTTAGAAATAATGTACATTCGATCAAAGGCCAGTTGGTCCAATACCCAGATAATCTCCTTTAGTCTATGCACAGATTTGCTCCACTGTGTACATGGTCCAGTCAGTGTTTCGTACAATCATTATTTAGTCTACGCAGCAAGAAGGGCTAATCTATAATCGTGTGGTTCCAATCACCACTTCCGCAAATCAATAATTTGTACTACTTGATCCAATAACCATTTGATCCATCATTATTCGGTCCGTTTCCCATTTTGTCTGTAATAAAATGGTCTGAACCCCAATTACTCCAAGAACCATTTCGTCCATAGTTTAGTTCATATACAGGTAATGTAAATACGTCTTTATATGTATTTCGTCTTCACCTTGTGGTTGAATGAAATATACGAATGAGTGGTGGCCTTTATAATGCTTAGAGTTAAACTTTAGTCATGATCCAAAAACAAAAAAAATATATATATATATATATATATATAATTATATAGGCCTACATGTACATCATCATATCAAGTTTTGATGGTAAAGTCGCTTAACCTTAAAGATATAGACCGGTAGTGGTAAAATTGTGGTTCAAGGGTTTTGGGTAAAAAAAATATCCATTCAATATTGTTTCAATATTGCCTTGAGGTCTAGATGGTAATACTTCAACCTTTATACGCAAAAAAAGCAGAAAAATTATGCCCAAATGTTCAATGTTGAAGTGCATTCGCACTATCTATCCAGGCTGGATTGATATGATAATTTACCCAATATATCAATTAGTACGCGGTTGCCCGGTAAAATTTGTATCATCACGTATTAGTCAAATCATATTCTTTCACATGATTGGTAATAAGAGCTTCCATTTCATTTTTGAGAGAGGGGCGTTTCCAAAACTGGTCTATACCTTTAATTTCTACTTATTATAATATTGCGATCATTTAATTTCTGTGTTGCGTTTATGCACCACATGTCGATCTGTACCGTACATATAACCATATAGGATGTCATTTTGCCGGAATAGGTCCTTTGTGATAAGCTATGAAATATCGATACTCTGGGATTAGAACAACTAAGCATCTGCATAAAATGTTTTACCTTGGAAATTTGTGTTGAATTTGATCGTCTTTGTGGAGGTTAGAATCACTTCAAGTGTCACTAATGTCTCATCACTCTCCTCGGTTAGATCGAGATCAAAGTACCTTGTCACTTTCGGATGCTTCTTCATTTCACTGAACTGAATGACCTGAGGAAATAATTTATTTGAATTCATGATTGTATGAAATAGGCGCCAAAACGCAAATGTAGGGAGTACTGATGAAAATAAATGAAAAAAAATCGTCTGTATTTTCAATCTTTTTCCAATCGATTCCATGTTTCGCATCTAATTTCTTCAAGATAAATTCAATTTCTTCATCCCGGCTACCAACGTATACATGCATGAACCTTTTTTTTTGATTTTTCAGTGAATTTCGTTAAAGGATCATTCAAATTGCTCACTCGTTCGCTTACTATAATTATATACATGCATGTGTTACGTATACTTTACGGTTTTTTATTTTCTACCCGAAGCCTGCTTTGTGTATGTGTAAATATATATGTATATTCCTAGTAGTGTTGGTCTATGAATATTCATTATCATTATCATCACCATTAGAATGATTCAATTGTCAGTTATTTGGCACTTTGTTTAAACTTTTCTCCTTTTGGCTCTACATTGGTTGTTTTACCTTTTATCATAAACTGTTCTTGTGTCCAGTTTCCACATGGCCCTTGTTTCAATTTATTTTAACTAAGTATAGGTAATTCTGAGAACCAAAGTATGCTAACGTGTACCTGTGTTTTGGATCTCTTCTCACCCAGCTGGTAAGCGACTTTTAGTGTTCTCCTCCGAAACACAATATCATCGTCATCGCCCTTCACATGTTGGAAACGGTGATCATCTATGTCATGGACATCTTTCTGAAAAATCACGTGTACAAACAGTATTCTGATGAAGTTATCTGGAAATTGTCAAGTAGCTGGATATCATATGTACACTTGTATTTACACATAATCTCGAATTTAGGTGTATTTCTACTAAAGTACGCGTTTGAATCTTTCTTTGAATTTTTGTTATTCATTCACAATGCTCATAACAGGTTTCATTACCTCTCATTTTGGAAAGCAAGTTTCAATGCATAAAATGTTACCTATGTTGTACTCATAACGTATTCATATGTGTCACCTGCCTTATGTTCGCATTTGCTTTGTACATTATGGTGTAAACAAACTCAGTATAATGCAATATTCACGTTACCGAGGTCGCCCTGGCGAGGCAGTTTCTTTGTTTTTTTTCTACCAAACAATTACGTAACCACACCTATATCAATAGACATCGGTTGATTCAAATTATTTGGTCATCGCCCTACGCATTAAGCTGCGTTGTTTCGCTGACAATCTCAACATACCAATTCTTGCCACAGTAAATGATCCCTAATTTTCCTTTACAACCGCCAACTACGATGAGCTTCATGACTTATTTTACTCCTTATAGCCACTCTGATGATTCCACAGCACCCCAGAGTAACGCGGACTTTGTTTTAGAAGAAATTAATCGTTTAAATTTACAAATGCCTGATTTAGAACTGAGTCATGATGAACATTTCTCATGAGAAACATAATTGTCGGTGCAATCTACAAGCCACCAAACTCAAATCTTACTGATTTTATTGATACATTACAAATTATGTTAACCTCACCGTCCTTTAATGATAAACATTGTATGATAATGGGCGATTTTAATCTTAACCTATTTAATTATAATGAAAAACCAAACTGTCGGGATTTCTTGGATATCATGACTTCTTAATCACTTTTCCCAAGTATAACGAAACCCACACCAATTTCTGATACTGCATCAAACCTTATTGATAATGTGTTCTCCAATAGTTCCAATTGTATGGATCAAGGCATTATAGTTTCTGACATATCAGATCATTTCCCAGTGTTTACATGTACCCTAATATTTCTAACACATTCAAGCCTGATATTCAGAATATCAAAGTGGGTTCACGTCATATGTCAGAAGAGAATATAGCTAGACTCAGAGCAAGTCTGATACTCACTGACTAGTCTGTAGTTATTGACAATAATGATGCTAATGATGATTATAATAAGCTAGTTGATATAATTATGGCTTTATGTGATATCTATATTCCAGTGAAATCACCTTCCAAGTCGAGTTATAAAAAGGTACCTAGATCCCCCTGGATCTCCAAGTCTGTACTCAGATCCATTAACCGGAAAAATAGTCAAATATATATCTAAAAGAACAGATGAATCTAAGGTAAAATATTCTTCCTATCGTAATTCCCTAACATCTGTAACTATGATACGTAGGGCAAAAAAGAATTATTCACCCCAATTCACCACTCATATAAATACATAAAATCAACCTGGAAAATTATTAATAATGTTCTCAGAAAAGGTGAAAAGAAAAAAAAATAGAATTTAAGTGAGATCGTTCACAACGGAAACGAAATTAAAAAAAACTTTCGGCATAGCGGAGGCATTCAACTCTTTTTTTGTAAATATAGGACCAGATCTTGCCAGTAAAATCCCTGTCACGAATAATTATTTCCACTCGTTCCTAGGAAACCCAAATCATCAATCAATATTTCTTGTACCCATGCATGAAACTGAGATTATTAACATCGTGAATAACTTAAATGTAAAGAAAATTTCTAGCTGTGATGGTATCTCAAATTATCTCCTCCAAACTATTATCTATGAAATAGTCTCTCCATTGACATTTGCATTTAATTTGTCCTTGGTAGATGGAATAGTACCAAGTAAAATGAAAATTGCTAAGGTAATTCCAGTCTATAAAAAGGGTAATGTCGACGAGGTAGGCAATTATCGCCCACTATCTTTACTGACATCAATTTTCAAATTACTCAAAAAAATTAATATATTCTCGCCCCATC
The DNA here is from genome assembly GCF_000002235.5 of Strongylocentrotus purpuratus. Taxonomy (NCBI): domain Eukaryota; kingdom Metazoa; phylum Echinodermata; class Echinoidea; order Camarodonta; family Strongylocentrotidae; genus Strongylocentrotus; species Strongylocentrotus purpuratus. The sequence continues at coordinate 5,737,465 of NW_022145602.1, read as the reverse complement.
CGATTTTTAAACACCGGCAACATTTTAGTAAATTCTCAATTTGGTTTTCGCCAAAGACACAACCACGCACGCGATAATAATGTTAATTGATAAAGTAGCAAAACCTATCGATAATATGTCTCATACCTTTGGCTTTATTCTGGATTTCTCCAAGGCCTTCGACACAATTAGCCACGAGATTCTACTTTACAAATTATCCCATTACGGGATCCGAGGGAAGGCCTTGGAGTGGTTCCGAAGCTACCTTACTGGTAGAACCCATTTTGGGTCCATTAATAACCAAAACTCAAACTCAGAATTAATATCTTGCGGGGGACCACAAGGCTCCCTCCTTGGCCCACTCCTCTTTATTATTTATGTCAATGATTTCCAAAAACTCATCAACATTTCTCTCGTTCCTCCTCTTCGCGGACGATTCAAATATATTTCTTTCTCACAAAAACCCCAACATGCTTCTTGATATTTTGAATTATGAACTAAATTTTGTATTTAAATGGATACAGGCTAACAAACTGTCTCTCAATTTGAATAAGACTAATTTTATGCTCTTAAGCAACACATTAATTGATCTTGGCCCAGACAAACTCCACGAAATTTCTCGTCCTGTATATTGACAGTAAATTATCATGGAATATTCATATTGATTATATGTGTAAAATTCTGTCAAGAAATACAGGTATAATATATAAACTGAAATTTTATTTTCCCTCTCATGTATTATTATTATCACCCTATCTAAATTATGGTATATTATTATTCAAAAAAGATCAATACGAACAATTAACTTTGCTGATTTTTGCTCCCATACTGATGGATATTTTCGTACGGACAACATACTGAAAATATCTGATTTGTACTATTTTTGTCTAGGCATATTCATATACCAGCTAAACAAAGGTGATTTACCCAGTGTCTTTACTCCCATGTTCATAAAAAAAACAATGCCGTCTACTCATATGCGCCTGTTATCTGTACTCGGAAGGCCCTCGGGTATGCGAACGTGCTCGCCTAGATGTGCCAGGTGCTTGTTTTCTTGCTGGGGTCGTCTGCTGGGGTCGTCTGCATGGATCAGTTGTTGCTGGGCCGGACAAGCCATGTGGCTTGTCCGGCCTGCGTCTTTTTTTTCCGTAAGGTATATCCTGTCGCTGCATTTGATTGGCTCAATATGACCTATACATCATGCGCTAGTCATCAACATCCATGATACGCACGCACACAGAATCTGATGCGATAATTTATCAAATATGAGATTTCATACAAGAATTACAAATGCAAAGCTAAGTTTACTTTAAATAAGTGATATTGCGACAAAATCGGGAGGCTTACCGTAAACAAATGACTTACCAGGTCGTAACTTTTCCATAATCATTGCGACATACTGGTTTATTTAGTCCTAAATCTGGCCGATTTAATTTGAATTTGATCTCCACCTCACCAACGCAAATATTCATATATTCAAGTATTAATATGCATTCTAGGAAGGCTACCTTACGGGAAAAAAAGATCCGTCCGGCCTGGCAACGGCTGCTGTATGCAGATTCATGCATGTGATACTGCGGGGGAGGCGTGGGGCGTGGCGCAGGTGAATGTGTTTGTGTGCCTTTGGGCTCTCTGGGGGCAGACGTGTATGGGTTTGTAATGGAAACTGTGGATTGTGTCTGGGCTCCGGCCTACATAATTATTATTGTATCATGATTGTTCATGTCTACTGCCTCGTTCGAGCGCCTCAATATTTTAAAGTGACCAACGTGACATTTTTTTGGTAACAAATTAATTTGCTATTTTTGCTTGTTTCACTTTGTATATGATTCTATTTTAAGGCCTTCTTGTCCACCTATTATTATTGTTACGTCCTTCACCATTGCAACCACTTTAATCAAATGTTAGTTTTATTCATGGGAACCTATGATCTACAAGCTGAGCTTTTCAATAGGTTCCTCACATTTCACCCTGTATATCCTACTATACAATTATTAATTTCGACGTCTTTTCAAATAATTAAATATATGATGTGACACTTTTTAGTATATTTCATATTATGTTCTAATTTTGTCAATTATGTTTTTTTTTAATGTGAAATGTGAAACAAATAAACTTGAAACTTGAAACTTGAGGAAAAAAGCTGTGGTCGCATGAGTCAACCAAATCATTTAGTATAGTATAGTAGTATAGTATGTAAACGTCCAAAATGGCATTGATTTAGAGGAATAGTCAGAACAGTATAGGGCAAGAGCATTCTATTTATAATAGAGATGTTACGGATAAGTCTAATATTATATTTTCGGCATCGGGATATTCATTCATTTATTTAATATTATGAAAGTGGAAAAGTTATAAGGTATAGTCTAAAATGCAAGACAGTTATCAAGATGTTGACTAGACCATGCTTGATGAATAATTAAAACCAAAACTAAAGGTGCAACCCCCCACCCCCCCCCCCCCCCCCCAAAAAAAAAAATAGTAATAATATCGTAACAGATGTCGAAGTAGGTAATCATGTTTCGTTTTAACATACAAATACTTTTGGTCAAAGTAATTAATTGGCTTCATTTTGAAATATGATGATGCTCTAAAACTGTTAATTTGCGACAGAACCTTTTAATGGGATTGTACCACATCCTCACCATCGAACCCAGGATAAACAAAACCTGTCTGCAGTGATCAGGCTTAAATACGCCCATAAAAATGTTGATAATGTCTGTTTACCCATTTTCGTTCATGTGGCTTCTTTACGAAACGAACCTCCAGGACTGGTATTCTGGAGGGAGGCATGAGTCTGGGAAGAAACGACATGCATGACAGCAATATGCCCTTCCGAAATCGCCAGTTCTGAATAAAGGCAAAGAATCCTCCACAAAAATGGCTGATTGAGGCCTCTAGCCACCGTTCTTGTACAGAACAAATAATGTTGTCTGGATCGGAAAGCCGTTTAGGTGTACCTTTAAAATAAAACAAAACGAACTCAATTCAATAAAAGTCGACAGAAAACTATCTTAATAATTGTCTAACCTATAAGGCTCAACATAATTATGCATTCGATGTTATTTTAGCGACTGGAATACAATTCAAAAGGGAAAAATTAAAAAAAACAGGACTGACTTTATCTTCTTCTTCTTCTTCTTCCTCCGCTCTATCGGAGATCAGCAGCTACCAGGGTACTGCAGTTTGTCATAGCAGGCAGGATTGTCAAGTCAAGTAGAAAATGTATTAGCGATTGCATTAGCACGAGCAGAGTGGATATTGTATAAAAATGACAGTGATGCATTAATAAGAAGATTCTTTTGGTTAGGGCAGACAGTTAGAACATTCGGAAGTAGGACTGCCCGCGTGAAGGTCTCAGGGTCATCTGGACTGAATAGAGCGAGTGTCGACTGCTGTACGCCCCTGTGGTGGAGATTGTCGACCAGCTTCTGGCGATGATTCCTAAGTGGTTTACACTTGGCTATGAAGTGTGTGATGTCCTCCTCTTCCGCTTTGCACACTTGGCAGAATCGGATCGTACCCTTCTTGATTTTACACAGCCGGGATTGAGTTAGGTACGTCTGAGAGAGAAGTTGTGAGCGTACAATGATGGCTTGACGTAGAAAACTTGAGGAGATGGACTTCGGGTAAAGGTCATGGGGGGAGCTAGTGTTATTCTTGAAGAAGGCGAGAGATGATTTTGCATTGATTGCCTCACGGACTTTCTTCTGCATAGCCGAGTCAATTGCAGACCTAGTGACTGACTTCCATGTAACGTAGGGAACGGGCTTGGAGAGGAGGGAGTGAAGGTTGGGGAGCTCATAACTTCTCAAAGTTCTTTCCCAGGTCCTCGCCAAGGGAGTGAAGTTGGTAATAGCATGATGTAGTGTGCGTACCTCATATCTTGAGTGTGGCAGATTGATAAGTTGACCTATGACGAGGAGAATTTCTTGGTCAACTCGCATGCTCAGAGGAAAGAGGCCTGTGAGAAGATAGACAGCATCATCGGCAGCACTGTTGGGGAGCCCGAGAATCTTCTTGAAGAGCTGGTATTGGGATCTGTCCAGTTTATTTAGCCTTGTCTGGTTGAGCTTCATGATGGCCACTCCATACAGCATACGTGGGATGCAGTATGTTTTCCAGAGTCGTGCACAGTGGTGTGGTAGAAGACCTCCTGTGTATGCACCCGCTCCAGTGAGGGCATAGAAGGTTTTTGTGCCTCTGGAGATCATTAGGTCTGTTGGATCATGTTTGGAGGAGGACTTTATCATATCCCTCTATTTAGACAGGTTTATCTTTAATTTTTGTTAAACCCATTATACTGGATATTTCTGTATACTTTCTATTTTACAACTTTAAACCAAGTAAAATATCATGTTATGTTGAATTGTATATCTGATTTCTTGTCAAAATTACCGTTCTGTTGGAAATGAAAAATAAAACTGAACTGAACTGAACAACAACAAATATAATCTTTGGCGATATGAGGAGTAAATATTGATATATTTGTCAATTCAATGAAAAAATATTTCCATTACAAAATCAAGTAAACATTATTTTCAAGGAACATTTCTGTCATGAATCTCTCAGGCTCCTGGATAAGGAAAGGAAAAAAATGCGTACATAGGCCTTAAAGGGACTGTTCAGATGAGAGATAGTGGTGCTAACGTAATGGCTTCAATGCTAGATGTACAAATAAAGATAATCTGAAAATTTGAGTGAAAACGGACCATTATTAATGATACAAATTGGGAACAAATGATCTGATCGGTTCTTTAATTCTTCCAACTATATTATTACAATTAAATTACATTTTAGGTGAATGCAAATCGTCCAAAAGCAATAAATTGGCTTAACATACCATTCCAGACATTTAAGTGGTAAAAGAATTATAAAAGCCTGTTTTATGTTGTTTTTTCATGGAAAAACGGTTTGGAAAATTCAAAAATGGTTGGGGGAATTTACTGTTAATCACTGTTAGAGGGTGTTGCACAGTGACGCCTTAAAAAAAAACCATAGATATCTTCGTTGTTTGGGATTTTTTTTAAGGATTTTGTGCATGTCAGAGTGTTAGTACAGTAAAAGGAATATAATAAGTGACAACCTTCAACAATGTTACTGAGTCACTTTAATATAAAATGGATAAAATACAACTATGATAGTCTGCAGGGGCGTCGCCAAAGGAGGGAGGATGTGTGGGGTGCGACACCCCTCCACCTGTCAGGATATTGTCGGTTAAATTGCGCTGCCGTCGGGAAAAAAGAGAGAAGGGGGAGGGGGAAAAAGAGAGGGAAAGGGAAAGAAAAGAGAAAAGAAAAGGAAAAGAAAAGAAAGAAAGGAAAAGAAAGGAAAGAAAAGAGAAAGGAAAGAAAGAGAAAAAAGAAAAAGAGGGAGAAGAGGAAAGAAAGGAAAAGAAAGAAAAGGAAAAAAAAGGGAAAAAAAGAAGAGAAAAGAGAAAAGGGAAACAAAAGAAACGGGGGTGAAGAGAGGAGGGAGGGGGAGGTAAGAGCCCGAGAAAGGAGGAGTGGGAGTAAAAGGAAGGGGTGGTTGTGGGTGGAGTCGTCTCGTTAAGGAAACAAGAAAGACATGGGTAAATATATTGCTGTGTCGGGTCAGCTGTGTCGGTATTCTTGCTCGATCCTCGTGTACTACTATTATATCAATGCAGAAGTTTGAAGTCGGTGACATGTATATTGTCGGTCGGCCGACAGGTTTTGTTTCCTTGCGAACTGTGACTTTTCATCCGCTGTGACGTCTCCGAGAGTGACTGCAACTACAATACTTGTATTTTCTCGAAGTTTCACTTTCCTATAATTTCAGCTAAAGAAATCAGAGGTTTACAATTTTCGGGATTCATACAAGGATTAAGAGTCAACAACGGTACGATAAATCGTCTTCCTTTCTCTATATTTTGATGAAACGCCGAAATTTCCGCGATTTGCGAAGAGGAGGAAAAACTGAATTCAGATATTGGATTAAGAGTCGAGAACAGTGGGTGGGGAAAACTTCATTTAGACGAGTCGAGAACGGTACAACGTATCGTTTTCTTTCTCTAATAATTTGAGGAAACGTCTAATCTTCTGCGATTCGCGCAGAGGGGGGAAAATGAATTCAGATTTTAGGATTAAGAGTCGAGAACAGTACAACGAATCGTTTTCCTTTCTCTATATTTTGATGACACGCAAAACTTCATTTAGACGAGTCGAGAACGGTTCAACAAATCGTCTTCTTTCTCTCATAATTTAAGGAAACGTCAAAGCTTCCGCGCTTCGCGCAAGAGGGGGAAACTGAATTCAGATAAATAGAGCTTAATAAGAATTGAAAACGGTGCAACGAATCGTCTTCTTTCTGTAATAATTAAATCAAACGTCTAAGCTTTTCGCGCTGGAAGGGAAAAACTGAATTCAGACAAGGATTAAGAGTCGAGAACAGTGGGTGGGGAAAACTTCATTTAGACGAGTCGAGAACGGTACAACGAATCGTTTTAATGTGGTTGGATGAGCAAGTGTGCGCTTATAAAATGGCGACTGGCCGGAATGCTCCCCAGGGAGTCGAATATGTGCATATATTATGTGTGCGGGTAAGCCTGCATCCGATGACCGGGGTAATAATACTGCGCATAGAAACAAAGTATTCGGCGCGTTATAAATGCGATGTAGTAATATTGTACTTGCGGAAAGGCTCAAAAAACAAGATTTAGTTACCTGACTGATTCCAGAAATACAGTACGGTCTTTACATTGTTATGAGCACTAACTAATGCACAGTGAGGTATTATCAACATTGCCGGTTTCTTAAAGCGTAGCCCGGACGGGTAGCACTGGAAGCCATGGCTGGCTAGAAGCTCGTCTTTTTTAAGTGTGAGACTATTTGGAATCTCGGTCAGGACCCGAAGGCTGATTTCCTCATCTTTCTCAAGAGCATCAGGTGGAATGTGGAGTACAAAACCATGACATTTGGTTGACAGTTTCCCTCCAAGGGCCCCAAACTTTCCAGTTGCAGAACTACCATCTGATAACAACAATGCAAATATATATATTAACAGCACACTGTACAGTAAATATATATTTTACAAGCTCTGACGTCACAGACGAAAACCTCTTGCTAGAGATACATTGCATGTAATGACCATGAAGTATCGACTCCAAGACTCACTTCATTTGTTGTTGTTTTTGCGAAAATAACAACGTCAGGAGGATACATGAAAATACAAAGGGAACAGACAATTTGATGTTTATAAAGACATTAGATGGTTACTTTTGAAAACAATTATGTAGTTTATATATTTATGTTTTTTACCTTTGATCTGATGCAGGGGTAGTGATTCTTGCCTGTGACCTCATATATATCAAAATAAAATGAATCAACAAAGTCCTTATTTGGAGGTGAATATACCTATGTGTTCTTGCAGAACAATATTCACCTGCCTCAGATTCATAAAGCGTATCTCACCTAAAGCGTGGTCTATTGGCTCTACACTGTCTGATCCAAATTGCGCCTTTTCCAGAAGATTGTCAAAATCGTTCTTCTTGGCCTCCGTAGTTCCTCTTTTGAAAATAAACACAACAACAACATACATATAAACAAACTCAATACAGTAAACAACTATTTTATTCATACCTCTTGTGAATTTGATGTCTTTTTGGTGTCTTTTTCGAAACTCAATAATGAAAGGTGGACAGGTTGAATTAGGGTATTTGTTGAATTTGAGTTAACTGAATGTTAATTTGCATGCTGATTTTACGAAGTTGGGCGGACAATAAATGCCGCTGTAATATAAGAATCAGCACATGAAATTAGTTTGCGAGATAGACTCATGAATAGTTAAACTTACTGATATGATTCGTCAGGTAAAGCTTGAGAGGTGCCAGCAGTTTCCGTATTCAAGAGAGCAATGCCCTTTGCACCATCTAAAAATTATTGAAATGTATTGCAGTATTAATTGACATGTGGCATTGACAGATTATATAAAATGTGAATAATCCCATTAATAATACAGACATTAATTTCTATCCTCATCAATTAAGAATCCGACACAATACATGTACAAATGAATGAAACATTGAATGATACCCCCCCCCCCCCTCCTATTTCACCTTCAAAAACATAATTATAACATTATTCTAATAGTGTGATCCTTCACAATTTAGTAAAAAAGGAAAAAAGTGACGGATCTCTCATTCAGAAAATCCAGATGCATGACATTGAACAGTTGTCTAGAACTTAAAAGCAAACATTTTGATGAAGCAAATAGAAAACAGACAACACAAAACCACATACAATAGTTAAAACAAATAAAATAATATTACAAAAATGAAGTTCTTTCAAACTATTGTAGACGATGGGTGCGAGGTGTAAAAGGAATTTACAGTGGTCATGGTTTAAATACATTTTAATGTTTATTTCACATAGTAGCTACTTTATATTCATTTAAGGTAACTATTGCAACTTTAAACGTATAAATATATATATAGGAAGAAAGTATTATATTTGGGATTTAAATTAAGCTAAAGGGGAATACTCTCAATATATAAATGTGGAATACAAGAGTGCGATTTGACTAAATATTGTCATATACATTCACTAGGCCAATCAATCATTCCAAAACTATTCCAAAATGATAAAATTGAATGATTCCTTCCTATGTTGTACTTGAGAGTAGTAGAAGACTATAATTGCACGATTTACGATACCCTTGGTTTTCTCTGATTTCGAAACATCCTCCACAGACTCCCCATCCGACTTTAGTGTCTGCTTTGCTATAGACCCTGAAGTATGAGATGCTATCCAACTTGAGAGCATTTTGATGTTAGCGTTTTTCCTATTGTTTAGTATCCGATGTTCGGTGTGTTGTAACTATGACGTGTTTGAATCCCAGCATCCCGCCAATCTCAAAGAACTGTTTCGGTCTAATCTGACGGGCGAACGCAAGCAGTGTCCTGTGAGGAATTTCTCTGTATCATTGGATAAAGTCTAAGTTAAGAAACCCACAAGTATATCTTTTTGCTTCTTCAAAATAATACGGTACTTCAACTCACCGACAGATTATAATGAGAGTTTCAAGGTTCTAGTATTTGGACGTGTGCACGTGTAAATCTTTTTCTCCTTTTCTCTCATTTTGTTAATTTCTATTTAAAGGGATAGTTGAGTTCTGTTTTCAGACTGCAAATGCCTTCAAAGTGCGTGCGTATTGCTTTTATTCTTATCTTTGACATTTCTAGTACCCTTTTGGGACCTAAAATTGCTACGAAGGTAATTTTAGACCCCAAAATGTGTAAAAATTTAGCCAATACGACCATACCAATTCAGTTCCACTTTCAAAAAAATACGATGACCGTTAATTAATTAATTAATTAATAATAACAATACATGGGCCGGCTGGTTGAGCGTAATATAACCAACACGACAAAGCCAACAAAAAATTCTAACATCGGAATTGGCTGAAATACAACGTAAAGGGCGTTATTTCGTTTTTTTTCAACGGCTATTCAAATTATCAAAGATTTGTGGTGGTACACAAATATGAGAAATCGTTATATTTATAGATATTTAATCCGTCTCTCAACCGATTTTGATCAAACAAAGATTATTTTTTCATTTGAATTGTATGTTCTTTCAAATTTGACACTCAGTTTTTAATATGTTGTACGGTATTTTCCACATGTAATTCTTCTTCATGTAGTAATCTAGTATTCGAGAGAACGGGGGTTGTCAGGAAGAAGGCACTACTAGAATACACTGATACGACTCGAAGATGTAGGATTGTGATTGGAATTTTATTTCCCTCTTGAGCTAATCTGTTTAATACAAAGAAGAGAAACCTCTGCAAAGGCAGAAAAGAAACAACAAAAGAAAGAACATCAATAAATACATGTTCAAAACCTCTACGTGAAATACGGTTGAAAAGTAACAGTAAATGTACATCACTTAAAACCAAGTCAACGATACTTCATTTTTTTTATCGATTGAATTATTTTATTATTATATTACATTATGTATTGTGTATTGAACTATATTATGTATTTTTTTTTTGAGGGATATACAATGTTCTTTATATTTTGATATGTTATGTAAATAAATGGAGCTGTATGTTCTTTTAAATATATTTTGTACTGAATTAATACAATAAAAAATGCTACAAAAAATGTATTTCTTAATGTGACGGTTCCAAATGTTTAAAATACATGTCCGATGAAACGTGTGGTCTTTCTATACAGGTGGTCGCTAAAGCAGGTTTGACTGTACACGTAGAACATGTTTCTTAATTATTTTTGTTGAGAAGGTCCCTGGATGAAGAGATCTAGATCTCTATCAAAAATAAGGATATCCTTTTAGTGTACTTCTGCGGAGATCCCTAAAAGGGGAAGTCAACTTTGACCTTGGGTCAGAGACAGTAGAGAGAAAGGACTTTTTTGCCACATCACCAGATCACAGGGTGAGAGGGGTGAACATAGACCATCCACTCACCGCTTATGCAAACAGAGGTGGTTAGACAGAGAAAGTAACTTTGAGCAGAACTTCAGACTTAAAAGTGTTACTGCAGCATTTGTGGTAAATTGTTAGTAAAATGATGATGTATTTGGCATGCATCATTAGATTTAAACCTCAAAGACGAAACTTGATTTCATGTATAGTGGACAACATCTGGTGTCTTATTCAAGAAGCGTTGTGAGCTGTGTTTTCACATTCCTGCTGTTATTATGTGACAATGATACTACTAGACAAATTCACAGAGAAACACTCTGTATATGTGTACCCATGGGTAGATTTATGTCAATATTTGGAGGCCTATCATTAATTGCTTTTCAATTTTCAAAATGAGTCTGTGTAGAAAACCTATAGACTACACCTGTTAGAAATAATGCTTCTCAGTATAAAATATTGTGTATGAATATATACCTGTAATGTAACACAGACACCTTGAGGTAGAATAGCTTCATTTATTAGCGATACAAAAGAAGACCTGATTGACAGTAATAGCTAGGAAAAGATATAATTTGTATCATTAGTATTGGATGTTTTGTTGTCAAAGTAAAAGTTGTCGAGCTTAAGTTTCAAAAGGTTGGGAATGTAAAATATCTGTTTGGTATCAAAAGCTTGCTTGTCACTTTATAAGAATTTGAAAGTTATAGAAGTTATCATTTGAGTTATCATTGATGTTACAGAGGTCTAACTTCATCATTTGGTTTGAGATTATGGTGCACTAGTTGGTCCAATTCTAGTCTCAGTGTCTGGCTATGAGTCTCTCCTCAATAGGGGTGAATCAGTGTAATAAGTAAAGAGAACTGTATAAAAGGCAATTTATATTTCTGTATTAATGATTAATCATGCATATTTTTTCGGCGAGGCGTCAAAAATAAATATACCAGCCAGCGGCAGCTAACTGCACTTGTGCGTCCTGGCTGCATTTTTTAAATTAGCTCAGCCGGCTACCGCTGGCGGTAGGCAATGGCATTCAAAAGCATGCGCCGGCTGCCGCCTTTCGAATGGAAACCGAGCCTCAGATCCCAGCCTGGCGCAAGCCGGCTGGGCTAATAAGTGAAAGATAATTGCCCCAGCCAGGCTTCGGCCGTAATTGCAGCCTCGATGCGCCAATACGTGAGGCGGCAGCCTGCTGGTATCAATATTGTTGACGCCTCGCCTGAGTTATACATGTTAAGAGGTGATATAGTATATAAGTATATGAATCCAGGTCACAAAATTATAAAAGCATCAACTCTAAGATCAAAACAGAATAATCCCCTGAAATTGCATAGTCATGAATTTTCAGTCAATTAAAGTACGTCAAATGCCTACCTATAATTCATTATAGCACATTTTATCAACACCTGAAACAAAAGTAATATAACAAATGTTTGTGTTCAAATTATTTATCACGCTCTACCATCCTGACTCACCCTACAAGAACTGTTAACAACTCCTGGGGGTGTTTCACAAAGATCCTAAGTAGAACTTAACTCTAAGTTGGACTTAAAAATTATGGACAGCCATTGGAGTCTTAAAATGAAATATATTCAAAAGCAGAAATTCAAGTATTTTAGACTTTTTATAAATTCCACATCAAGAACATGAAATCTCCCATGATAATAAAAAATATAAATGATTTGAATCAACATTTTATGCCTTTTTGAAATACCTTTAACAATATATTTTCAATGATGCTAATGGCTTTCCATAATTGTTAAGTCCAACTTAGAGTTAAGTTCTACTTAGGATCTTTGTGAAACACCCCCAGGTCGCTACGAAGACCAACAATGGTGCCAGGTTCTTCTTCTCAAACGCTAGAATCTCCAAAGTGCACCAGAACTCTTTCTCAATCCAAATCCTGGTCAATCAGTCACCTCAACAACTGTTAACCCCTAGCTCCATCCAAGAAAGGAACTCCTAAATGAATGGATAATACACCATATCCCAATAAACTCGATGTACTCTCTAGTAATAATATGATATAATTGAAATCAAGAGCCAACACCAAACTACTGAAATATGTAGACTCATATGTCTAACTAACTGCACCATAAACCCTTCCCATGGAGGATGCCTCTTATTTGTTTACAATTGAGTACCCCCTCTTGGTTGAGAATATTGCTTACACAGCACACTCAGTCATGACCGGCCTTAAAGCTGCATTACCAAAAAATCTCCATCTATAATCAAATATCTCCCAGCTTTCCTCAGTGCACTCTATACTCCAGCTACAGTATTCAATACCATACACTAAATAATAACACTTAAAGGTTAAGACCAGTTCTGGTCATGCGATTGCATTGTGAAAGAAACGTTGTGGAATCGATCAGAAAATGTTGATCATCTAGCATTTAAGTATTGGTGATGTGTACGGCAAGGTTCTTGAATCATCAAAATGATAAGAAATTAGGCCCAGTCTTGGTAAAGTAACAAGCATTGTACACAGAAAGATGTTTATGGGACTACGCGGCACGTGCGCGATATCTATCCGGTCCGGATAGATATAATAATTTACCAAATATATCAATTAGCAGGCGGTTTCCCGGAAAAAATTGTTTCATCACGTATTAGTCAAAGCATATACGTTGACATGATTGGTAATACAAGCTTCCATTTCATTTGTTGAGAGGGGTGCGTTTCCAAAACTGGTCTATACCTTTAACTTTACAAGTACGTGTAGATGTGTATACGATATATATATACTCTCATCAACATTCAAAAATAAATATAAGATACTCTGCCCTACATAGTTTACAAAGCCACTAGAACAAAGACTCATGGTCATGTACGGCAGCTCTATACTGAATAGACGCACACACCTCCTACACACAAACTATGTACATTGTGTATTGTAAATTATTAAAATTTAAAGAGTAGACAACGATTTAAAATGGTTTATTGACAGGCTGACAAAATGTAGGTCAAGAGGTTGTTTACATTTTTGAGGGAAATTCACGCGCTAGGAAATGTAATACTTTGTATTACATTGGAAGGAAATGTACAAGCGTATGTACGCTTATCAAACAAGCGCGGAAAATACCGCCAGCAAATTAAAAATAGCACGAAGGGGCTTTCATTCTAGTTATGGCTTTCATTTTGAATGGACAAGAAGAAAAATTTACGGAGTCTAAAACATTATTAGAGGATTTGGATTAATACTAACGTTAGCACTGCACTGGAATAATTAGTTGGATATATAACGCTGAATTATTTATTTTTTCGTGAGCGACCAGCGGGATTATATTCGGGTTTTGGGCTGGCCTTTGTCGTTGGGCCCGATTAGAAAGGAGAGTCCATATCATTATCAACTTGAACTGTTAGTGTTAGTGGCCTTGTTCGCATCTCTACTGGCAGGAGTACGTTGGCGATCATGCCAAAAGCGAAGAAGAAATCCGTGGCCGGGAGGAAGAGGGGTGGCGAGACGGCGCCCAGGGCAACGTTACCTCCAAGTCAGGCGGAGAATCCGAGAGCGGATGCAGCGTTACCCCCAAGTCAGGCGAGGAAAAGTCCGAGGGCAAGGGCGAAGGCAACGTCAACGCCTGTCGGAGTGGGCCCCAGCGGCGCCGACGATCAGGGCGGTGAGTTCAACCCTAACATCATTTGTAGAGCTAGAGCTAGTGGCAATGATGTACCTGATATCAGTACTGGTAGGCGCGCGGCCATATTATGGCCGGAGATTATCGCACGAGAGTCGGTGCCCTCTGTGAGGGAGCAATCGGAGATTTCATTGCAGGCTCAATCGGTTGGGCAGGCTTCATGCGAGGGTAATATGGCGGAGCGGACTGCGCCGCCAGTACCCCCTTCCGTGGTGGGGTCACCGGTGCCGTTTATGAGCGCGGCTGATCCGTTGGGTTCCGAAGTGGCAATGTCGCTCAAGGAGAGAATTTGGAGGAGTGAATTTATTGATTTAGCCTTGCTTCTCAAACAGAATGCTTATGCACGGAGTGATAGTGGGGCATCCCAAGAGCTAGGTGAAGCCGTATTTAGTCTGCGGCAGTCTGAATCTGGGCTCTGGTTGCAATTCCAACCTCGGGCAAAGAATGAAGGCATATTTTCGGTGGAGCATTGGACATCCGTGTTCCTGGTGTTTGTGTCTATTTATTTGGAGAAGCACATCGAGCGAAGCAGAGAGCTCATCAAATATATGGATTTGATTAGACACGCTTCTAGAGCATTTGGGGGCCTTGGGTGGAGAGAGTATGACATACAGTTTAGGCTAAAGCAAGCGCGACTGCCCGGCCGATCTTGGGCAAGCGTGGATGCTGAATTGTGGTTGATGGTGGTTGCGTCCCATGGGCCTCGCTCCTCCGCCTTTCGTCAGCAGTACGATTAGTCGAGGGATGCACGCGCCGCACATCAAGGAGAGACGCTAGGCATCCTATCACATTACCCGTTTTGAACCAAATGTTGACCGATTTGGAACATGTTTGTGTTAGCACTTATGAAGTGTTATTATACTCTGCCGCATTTTGTTTGGCATTTTATGGTTTTTTACGAATTAGTGAATTCACAGTGGTATCACGGCATAGGCGGGATCGAATGCTGCGTTTCACGGACGTGGCAGTCACCGGCAGTGCACCACATCGCCGGGTGAAGCTCTCTTTAAAGGGAATCAAAAACTGATCCGAGGGGAAACGGTTGCACCATTTCAATACACGAAATTGAGGCGGGTAGTTGTCCCGTAAAGGCGGTCCTTAGATATTTGAAAATGCGCCCGGGAAGTGGGGAGGCTTTCTTTTGCTCATATGGTTCACTTCCTCTCACCAGGCATGAGTTCAGTGCCATGATAAAGAGATGCATGTCATACAGAGATATGTTGGCGGCGAAGTTTTCCTCCCATTCTTTTCGTATAGGTGCGGCTACAACCGCTGCTATGGCGGGCTGCTCGGACGCCCAAATACAGCACATGGGTCGATGGGCTTCCTCCGCGCATCGCAGATATATAAGGCTTGATATGGTTGTTTAAATATGAGCAATGTTGCAAAGTACCGTTGGGGTTGATTTGATTTGATTTGATTTGATTCGCCAGGTATACGTACAAAATATAACAGAGTGAATGATGAGGTTAACGTGTCTGGGGCCAATAATAGTAAGGGTGAGGCCGCATACACAGGAATGAATATATGTACAACACACAGAGGAATAAGTCCCTCGCCTCGAGAGGTTAAATAAGCTAATAATAATAATAGCAATAATAATAATAATGGTGCTACAACATGAAAATGAAAACGAAGTCAAGCAGACAACAAACATACATGCAGAACAAGAGCAAGAAAACACAATGGGATTTCAAGTTCACATTAACGCATGTTCTTTGGAATACAAAATGCTGCCCAGTCCTCTTTTCTTATTTTGTCCACAGAACAACTATGGATAGTAGGCGACTCTATCGTTTTCTGGGCCCATCGCAGGGCGGAGCGGACTGACTGCGCCGATATGGGACGGTCATCCATTGGGCTGGAAAGCGGGGCCTTCGCTTGGACCAAACAAACGCATGGCTAGAGTCGATTACCAGTGGCCTGACGAAGCCGACCGTTTTAGTGTTAAACGTGGGCACGAATGACATAGAGGGATGTTCGAGGAGGGCGATGGCGAATGCGGTGAACAGATTAATCACATCGAACACTGAGACGACAATAATATGGTCTGACATCCTAGAACGGGTAGAATATAAATGCTGTACTCCGGAAGAGCAGGGAAAATTAGACGATAGAAGGAGGGCCACGAACCGATACGCTCGCGCCTTGGCCGGCAGGAATGGGGGAAAGGCCATTCCACACCCCGACATAAGGCATAAGGATAGGGCTTTATATAGGCCGGACGGATTGCATCTCTCCAATGAGGGTTTGGACAGGTTTATTACTGACCTGAAGGAGGGCCTGTCCTATCTCGGTTCTTCCAAGTAGTTAAACAATGATAATGTTACAAAACACGTTGTTTGTTCTTATATTTCAATGTTCTTATAGTTCAGTGTTCTTATATTTCAGCGTTCTTATATTTCAATGTTTAAGTCTGTTCGGGTAGCAAAGTAAATTCTGCAAAAAAGTTTGAGTCCGGCACCGCAAGATCATGTTTTTGTTGTTGGGATAAGAGTGCCTTATTTTGGGAGAAACAAAGTTGTGGAGAGTAAATAATGGTTATATGGGGCAGGTTTAGGTGGACATTGGTAAATGACCAGTTTTGCGAATGCTTCATTTCGAAATGGGCATTAACGGTTTAGTCACTTCTTTGAGGGGAATGAATTAGGCATAATGATGTGCCGGTGTTGTAGAGATAAGTTTATTACGATACTCTGTAGTCTGTTATAGGGTTATAAATTAGCTTAAGGGCGAAAAAGTACATGCTTGTACATGTACATTGGTTAATTTGGCCAATTGAAATGTTAATTCCACCAAAGTGTAAATAGTTGAGCATAGATATTCCCTTAGTGCACAAAAATCGTTTGATGACAACGTTGTGATTTGGCGGCCGATCATATATAAATATATTCTCGTTTGGCGGTAATTTGTCAAATTATGCCTCCAAATCACTAATCACATGGTACTGATAAGTTTATTGATCAATAATTGTCATCCGATAATTTTCGACCCCACTCAATTTTTACATGCGAGGGGGTTGCCAATGTATATTCAGTCGAATTTGTTCGCATGTCAATTCTTAGTTTTCCGGCCCCCATTCGATTTGAATGCGGGGGGACCTAGTTGTACCTACACATTTTCAAACTCAGGGTGTCACGCTTTAATCTTAGGCATCATCCGATCTTACAGGCGGAGAGGCTGGTATATATATACATCTATATTCTATAACTTTAGGCATCACTCGATTTTATAGGCGGGGGGCTGATATAATGACTTAATGTATATAAGTTTAGCCTAGGCATCACTCGATTTCATAGGCGGGGGGCCTAGCATTACTTTAGGCATCACTCGATTTTATAGGCGGGGGGCTGATATAATGACTTAATGTATATAAGTTTAGCCTAGGCATCACTCGATTTCATAGGCGGGGGGCCTAGCATTGCATTTGTAAGCATTTTTTATGATTCAATATATCTGTGTTATTTTGTTATGACACCCAGAAAATCATAATGTGCAAAATAAGCGTCCATCTCAAAATGTTAATAAAGCCACGACATAAACGCAAATTTGGTTGTTTGTTATTTTTGTTAGCCGTGAATAAATACCTCATACATAGATTCCTATTCACTGATTGGTCAAAACTATATCTCATGACAAGGCGCATCGCGATTGCGTCAGAGGGCATGGTGTTCTATCAATTGACCTAAGGTCAAGTGATAGAACACCCAAACCATGTAATAGAACGCGTAACCCCTCCGCAACTGTTGCATCCACAGAGCGTACGGGATTTCAAATTTCTCTAGCGCTCAACTTCCGCGGTTTCAGGGCGCTCACGCCGTGCAATTTACGTTGAGCCGCAGTAACTTCACTGCACTACTGTACATGTATAGATTTGATTTCCGTAAGCTGGATTTCTTTTAGCGTTGGATATTTGAAACGTTTGAACTTCGAAAGACTGTAAATATGTTTAATAGACTCTTGATGTTGTATTTCTTTTCTAGACCTATGCATAAATCAATGAAAAGGATGAGGTATATAAAACAGTTATGGACTGCTCTGTAATCTCATGGTGGTGGAAATGATCGTCATGAGCAGTCAATATTTGTATACTAGGCTACACAATGTATGTGCTTCTGACCCCTACTGAGTAATGCGATCCCTTCATTATAAATCCCTTATTTTCCTTCATTCTTTCCACTCAATATCAATAATAACATGACTATATACCTTATTTTACATAATAAGAAAAATCAATTAACATACCTCGACAGAATTATGAATTGTTCTGGAAAATCTACTGCAAATCTGCAACTCTCTGATTGTCAATCTCCCCTCCTCACCGAGTTGGTCGAACAATGACACTATTCTTTCTGCTGACAGTACACAAGGGGAGTGTCTTCCCAAACTGCCTAATCACTCTCCTAATATTCTTCCGCCTAAATTTAATATATATTCATTCTGCAACCTGTATATGTCCAACCAAAGATATGTTTGATAAAACATAAAAATAATGACCTACATTTCCATTAACAATCCAGATTCAGTATAACAACTCTCTCAATTTGAACTATTTAGTCTGTGGATTTTGAATGTGCGTACTGAGGCAAAGTACATAGGCCCCTCTCTGCCCAGTCTAGGGTGATTATCTTTAAAGATAAAATCAAGTTTATATACGACACCACATTCTTTTCTTAATTTTATTTCTTATCTTTCAAAAACTTATTTAGGAGGACATTTCAATTCTAACCTCCATTAGAGAAATCTAATTTCTCTGCGGTTCACTCAGAGGACATTCCAAAATATCGCGAGTGCTACTTGAGGATTGTGCAATATTTGGAACATTTATATTTTTTGAGGATTCATGCCTGGGTATCTCTGCACGCATATAGTCTGGTAAGTAGAAATTGGTTTTTATTATATCAATTCCGCTCAGCGACCATTCCTGCTTCAATGTCATATTTCATTGGCTTTCTGTTTTAGTCATTTGGTGGGGGTGGGGGAGTGATAGAGTGACCAATTTAGCCCTGTACGTGTAGTCTTACATATGATATTTTCCCAATGATTCCTTTAAAAAAAGGCTATACATATATTTCAACATCCATAATGCAGATTTTGTTCATATCACCAACAACAGAAATTGGCCATCCTAATTATTGCATTCCGATTGGTTGTGTCGCTTTTTCTCGGTATATGCTGCTTAATGTTACGACTGTTTTGACAATTTTGTAATATTTTTAATGAGGTTGATTGTGTTTCTATCATGTTGCCCATAAAGTTGAAATAAATTGTTTTATCTCTTTTCACGAAGGGATTGTGAAAATATGATTTATTATTAATAGATAAAGTTTATTGTAGTATAATGTGCATCATTGTAACGACTTGTAATAAGACTACACTTCACCAGATACGAGACTAGGCTGTGTGGTATTACTAAATGGTTACACCTAGATCACGTGTCACCGCCTCGTCTGTTGACGCACAGTAATTGTGAGGAAGCCTAACCACTACAATATTTATATTTTCTCAGAACTATCAAAAATAAATCAATGATTTATTTATGGTTATGTATTAATGATTGTGCAATTATTTAAATCAAAGACTCAAAGAAATTTAGTTTTCAACTAATAATAATAATAATAACAATATTTATAAAGCGCAACATATACATCTCTAGAGATGCTCAATGCGCATACAAATAATTTAAATTAATACTTAACATTCAACATACTTATGGACAAAAGATTGGAATTCAAAAGAGTTTTTATAAAGTAAAATTTTCCGAAACATATATTCACTAATGATTTATAATCCATCTCTCTCGCTCGCTCTCTCTCCGTTAACCCCCCCCCTCTCATATTCACCTCTCATCTGTCACTATATGTCTGTCCACCTCTCTCTCTCTCTGGCACTTACTTTCTTTATTTATTTTCTTTATTTTTCTTTATTTATATGCCCATGTTCTCACTCTCTCTATCTCATCTTTTTTCATAATTTCTTTGAAATCCAAACATTAATTCACATGTGTCTGTATGACATTCATAAATGCACAACATTTTCTCTGTTGTTTATTATTATCAAAGTGAGAGGTTTAAAAGTTAAAGTTAATCACGTCTACCATAGAGTTGCTAGAAGAGATTATTTCGGAATGCGGCTTTGTCTGCCATCGCCAGCAACCTCTGCTTGAACTTCGTCATTGTAGTCGTCAAAGTGTTGCCCAAGTAAGGTCGTTGATTTTTTTTTTTATATAACTGAAGATATGGCGTATATATACAGTACTGAATGAATACAAATGACAACAACAACAATAATGTCGTATGGCAGATTGTTGCTTACACAGATATACCGCCATAAAAATGTGTCACACACGCTCTGACGCAAACTGAAGGCCACCCCTAGACACGCGTCTATACACCTGCATGATACAAGACTCTTAAAGATTTCTCGATTGAACGACCTCTTTTCTTTTTTACTATAAAAGTTCAAACACCTAAACGGGGGTCGACGACGACGTGGTGATGGTGGCGTTGATGCATTGGTGAAGATGCTGATGAATAATGAGGTCGATATGGAAACAACTCATATCGTGTTGCGTTTATGTTATTTAAAAGAGACAATTTTGAATTAGAGTCTATAACAAAAACAAATATGAATATCAATAACAGCATAAAATCACACAGTCACAGAGGCAGACATGACATCGATTAGCTCAATTTGTTAATTTGTTGAGTTCTTATCCAGTATCTTATTTATTTTCAACAACAAAATTAACATTCAATTCTGCGAACAATGACACTACTCACAGCAAAGTTAATGTGTATGTAAACGGACAAACTTTGATTTGAAAAGTATGCCCTATAAACCCAGCAAGATCCTACATCAAATAACGTAAATTGAATCGTACATGTTCAGTCTCATCCGGTCGGAAGGTGTTTTAAGTCCGAGTTGACAATGTCATGTACATATTGTCATTAAATTAAACTTTCTAAACTTTACCCATACTGTTGTACAGGCACGTAGCCAGAGTTCGATGTTGTTTTTTTTTTTTTTTTTTTTTGGGGGGGGGGGGGGGGGGGGAGGGGGGGGGAAACACATACATGTAATCGATCGAGGTCAAAAAAGGGGTATACAAATGTTCAATCGATCTTGGAAGTTTTAGGGGGGCACGTGCCCCCCCCCCCCCCCCCCCCCCCCCGTGGCTACGCGCCTGCTGTTGTAGAATATCATGGAAAAAATGTATTCAGTATAATTTTGCAGATCTAGAACACCACGATTCATTCATTCTCCTGTCGAGCCAAACCTGCATTGTGAATAGTGCATGCATTAGCTGTATCCGGTTTACAGCATTACTGCACTGACACACTAGTCTGCAAGCAAAGACCCTAATTTGACATATAGGCGGTTATATGATTACTTCATTGAATAACTTCAAAAAGAGTATACTTTACATGTTACAGGCGGTAACTGTCAATTCGATCGTGGAATGACGGAGTTGAGAGAAACATTCAACAAGGATGAAATGTGCAATGCTATGTAAAAAACAAAGAGATTTTAAATACAAACAATTACAAGGGGCTGTATATACTAAAAGAGAGCTCTTTAAATTTGGTTTTGAGTCAGACCATTTTTGTTCCTTTTGTAGACAAGAAGTAGAGACATACCAACATTTATTTTTAGATTGTCTTAAAGTTAAAAGATTATGGCAGGAGGTAATTCAAAAGTTACATTTAATCGAAATTGACAGTGAAGATTGGAAACCCATTTTTACGGGAATATCCGACAATACAGCTAGAATATTTGTAATAAATTGTATCATATTTCTAGTAAAGTATATCATTTTTATTTCTAGAAAAAGAAGGAACTCTGCCATCTGTACAGAAAGTAGTACATATGATTAAAGATTACAGAGACGAGGAATTAAAAAAAAGCCTTCAAAAAGGGGAAACTGGGGATGCACTTACAGAAATGGGAACAAATCGATGCATTTTTACTTTAATGGATGTGGGTATTATTGTTATTATTATTAATTCTCTCTCTTGTACAGGTGGACACACCGGAACAGGTTGCATGCAGTGTGTGTGTCGGCGTGAAGGGGGTGTGAGGTGGGTGGGCTAGGGGGGGGGGGCGGTGAAGAGTTTGTGTGGTGTGAGTTGAGCGTGTGCGAGTGTGTTGATTGGGTCGGGCTAGGTAAAATTCATAACTTACTCTATGGTTGTTTTGATTATTAACTGTTACATGAAAGAACAAATGTGCAAACATGTATGATCTGAGATTTTTCTATGTTAATTGTAATTCATGAAATGTTTTGTATCTTACGTAGATCTTGCTTTGTATTACATACTATGATAATTCTTATGTAATGTGAATTTTTTGAGGGAGGAAATCTCCGGAACAGGTTGCATGCAGTGTGTGTGTGTATGTGTGTGTGTGTGTGTGTGCGTGTGTGTATTATTCCCCTTCTTGCTCACTGTTTTGTGAATTAAGAAAACAAAATTAAATTTTGTATTTGTATGGAGTTATTCCTATTGATTCTTTATGTAATGATTTATTTTGAATGAAATCTTTAATCTTAAAAAAATGGAAAAAGAACAAAAGTATATAATATATATTTGTTTTCCTGAGTTAATAAACCCTTCCCTATTAAGATGAAGTCAAGATCATATATTTTGGGTAGGACATTTTGATTCTAGGGCTATTTTTGTGAGACAAGGAAGTTTTCATTTTTGGTTGGCACCCCTATTCACGGTTGAAGCAGGGAGAAATATACATGTGACGGTTTTATATACAATCAGCTGTGTTGAACGCATAAATAGGTGACGCACAAGTCTATTGTATAAGTCTTTGCTATCATGTTATTATAAATAAAGTAATGATAATGATAATAAACTAATAACAACGACATATAATCAGAATATCAAAAAGAAATTTGTATCGATAAAAATGCCTTTGTATGCATCAGTCATTACTCATGTGAGGACAACAGAGAATAGTCAACCAAATAATTGTTTTTTAGTCAATGAATAGATCATGTTTTAATAATGAAAGAGTACGTTAATACAGGGAAGGAAAGTTTTTCTCAGTTACATAAGCATGCCTGTTTGAAATGACCCTGTACAATACAAAGTAAAGAACGATATAATCTCTATAGCAAAAATATCGCCTTTATTAAAGAGTGTTTATCAAATTGTATTTTAGATGAACGTTTAAAAAACAGAAAGAAATGGAGAAAGAAAGAGGGAGAGAGAGAGAAACAGAGAGAGAACTAGGGATATTCGGGGGAGCTTGTTAGCACTTGTTGAGATATGTGCCCCTCCCCCTCCCCTCTTGATGGATTGAGAATTCTGAAGTGTTAACCTTTTCTTTCTCACTCTCTCGTTCAGATAGACCTGGTAAACCATAGCAAAAATAACAAATATTGCTGCGCGTTCTTACTGAGCTTATGAAGATGGTTTCTCTTCAAAGGAATTAAAGGGATAGTTGAGTTCTTTTTTCAGATCGCAAATGCCTTCAAAGTTCTGGGTTATTGCTCTTATTCTTATCTATGACATTTTAGTGCCCTTTTAGAACCTAAAATTGCTATGAAGGTCATTTTAGACCCCAAAATGTGTGAAATTTAGCCACACGATCATTCCAATTCAGCTCCCCTTTAAACAAAATACGGTGACAGTTAATTAATTATTTAATTAAAAATAACAATACATGGGCCAGCTGGTTGTGCGTAATATCACCATAACGAAAATGCCAACAAAAAAAGCGGACATTGTCATTGGCTGAAATACGACGTAAAAGGCGCTATTTCGTTTTTTTAACGGCTTTTTCAAATTATCTCTTATTTGTGGTGGTACACAAGTATTAGAAATCGTTATATTTATGCATATTTCAGCCGTATCTGAACCGATTTTCCTGAAACAAAGGTGACTTCGTCATTTAAATTGTGTGTTCTTTCAAATTTGACATATCAGTTTTTCATCATCTCACAAACAAAATAGGTTGTGTAGCACCCTCTGCAACAGAACTCAACTATCCCTTTAAGGTAACAAAATTAGCACAGTGGTTAGAAACCTAGGGTTAGTAAAATTTAGGCAATTCGTAATGTTGGGGGGGGGTATAGACTAGGGGACGGCCCTGGAATCCAACTTTTGTCAAAATGTGTTAAGTCTCTTCGCGTTGGTAGCACTGCTTATTGACACGGTGTGTGGCACATGATAGGTAGAAATTTCGTGTAAAATGGGTAGTTGGCGGGAATGATTGCGGATTTGAAAAGAGGAATTTTTTTAAAGAGCATGAAATTGATGTAAAGGGGTGATATCTAATCACAAACATGTGAACGCGTATATTTTATTTTTCTTCTCGAAAACAGGCTAAAGGGGGCTATTTTTTGTGTTTGTGTACTCGATATTAAAGCTAAACATATGGATTGTATCTAGAGCCTAATCTTTGTACCAGCTCTTGGGCAAAATGGATCATGTTTTCTTTATTTGTGGGGAAAATGTTCTTGAAAGTATGCACAAAATAGGGTCCTTTTCGACTCCACTGTACCGATCGCGCGTCACACATATTTATATGAAGTGACATCACCCAACCGTGAATGAATAAACGGCCAAGCGAACGTGCAGAAAAAAGCCTCTTAGCTCCCAGTCCGCCCCAAGTTCAGTGTGTCCGCTGCCTTATATCATCTATTTGTCCTTGAGTTTGGCCAGGAAATCAGATAGAGCCTGGAGGACACGTCATGATCGTGAAAAATAATGGGACTAGGAGAGGGCGGGCGTGGGTGTTTATGACGTAGAGTAATAATTGCCCCTTGTACGAGGGGAGGGAGGGGGGCAAGCAGGCTGATACCTCAGTAGAGATGAGAACAAATTTGTTATGGGGAATAAAACAAGGAGAAAAGAGAGTTTGATAGTAAGAGAAAGCGATATGAATAAATGAGAGAACACGACGAAAAAAGGTAGATTGGTATAAGAAGAATAATACTATTAGAGATAGAAAAAAAATGGATTGTAAGCGGGCTATTTTATTTCATTATATTTATTAAAACCAGTATTGATTTATTAAATATTCTAAACGATTTCATTGGTACAAAGCTTACATATCGACCTCATATTAATATTCATGGTATCAGGCCAAATCAAAGCATAATGCTCCTTTATTCAATTTCAAACAAAACCAAATTACCAACTGTGATCTATATTCCCATTTTGTAACAGGTATACGTGCAAAACGTACCATAGTACAGAACCCCTACTTGCGAACGTCGCACATCAGTCATGTCAGTAGGCTTTGCGGTTAGAAACCTAATTATCTATACCCCTTGCAAATTTGATGTTGTTTTTTTGTTTATCGTAACTCATGAATGAAAGGTGACTTGTTGAAGCGTGGCCTTTGCTGAATACTTTTAGATGTAAGCTATAATATGTCACATTCTCAAGAAACATAAATCTGTAGAAATCATTTTTTTTTTTACATATTTCAAAAATTACAAAACATGGTAAGGATATGAGCAATTTAGTTGTCAACCGTATTTTTTATCATAAAACAGCGAGTGCTGTCGAATACTGTGGATCGTTGTGAACTTTAATAATATGAAGTACCTGGTAGCGATCGGGCGCACTTGGCCGTTGAGAAGCCGGGTTATGTTTACCGGATAAACATTTCATCAATCATATATGACAAGACAATCACACAGTTTGCGCTTGAGAGTCTGAGCTAACTTGAACATTGATTACAATGTTGATATACTAACTTGTATAGTATTAGTCATCAAAATTATGGAAACAAAATCAATTCGTGAGTCATGCACATGTTCAGGGTCCTATGGTGTCTGGTATAGACTTTTATATATAGCTTTCAAAGTCATTCTTTCTGATCTCTCTCCCTCTCTCTCTCTCTCTCTCTCTTTCTTATTCCTCTCAAATAAATTACATAATGTATACGTTTATCGGTAAATTCATATTCATCTATACATAGTTTCATAACTTACTTTACTTTTCAAATATCTCGATAGATTTCGTCATCAAACAGATAAAATCATATACTTGCAAAAAAAGCAACTGGGTATGATGAACTCTCTGTTAAAATACTGAAATATATCTGTGATATTCCTCATGTAATGGAAAGTTTAGTATATATACTCAATTTGTCTTTGCATTCTTCAGTATACCCTGATGCTTGGAAGATAGCCCGAGTCCAACCAATTCCCAAAGGAGGGGA
The DNA here is from genome assembly GCF_000002235.5 of Strongylocentrotus purpuratus. Classification (NCBI taxonomy): domain Eukaryota; kingdom Metazoa; phylum Echinodermata; class Echinoidea; order Camarodonta; family Strongylocentrotidae; genus Strongylocentrotus; species Strongylocentrotus purpuratus. Next base: position 5,711,253 of record NW_022145602.1, on the reverse strand, counting down.
TACAGCCATAATGAAAAACTACAGACCCGTGTCTATATTGCCGATTTTATCTAAAATAATAGACCAGTTCACGGTTAGCACCTTACTGCAATGACCCCGAATATCCACAGATCTTCAAAACATGAAGAGGTCCCACTTTATACATTTTGAAATAATCACTCCTATAGCGATGGGGTGCTTTTATAAATAGCCTTTGTTCCCCCTTTTCAAAGAATACTTTCACCTGTGTACCATGGAGTGCACTAAATGTGCATGAATGAATAATGTTACATAACATTCATGAGCACGTATCCAGTATTTCGTCTCCGTGTATTTCAAAATTTGTTCTGCAATGACCTTTATCTGCTCATGCTCAGACTGCAACCGTGAACTGGCTTATTGAAAGGGCAGTTTATTTAAATATCTTTGAATATCTGTCTCAGCATAATCTATTTTATAAGAACCAATTTGGATTTCGTCCTAAGCACTCATGTGAAACAGCCCTATTGTGCATGGTTAACCAGTGGTCAGTCAATGTAGACAAAGGGTATTTAAATGGTGTAGCTTTTATAGATCTCCGACGTGCATTCGATACAGTCAATCACTCTCTCCTCTTAAATAGATTACATCAATATGGTTGCTCTCCGCATGTAATTAAATGGTTTGAATCATACTTGAAAAATCGCCAACAATTTGTCTCATTAGGGAAAGAAAAATCAACATTTAGAAATATAACAATGGGAGTTCCACAAGGGTCCATCCTGGCCCCGCTCCTTTTTACTCTATTCGTTAATGACCTCCCATGTTCCATCTCAAATGGCATTTTTTATATGTATGCGGATGATACTACTATTTCTGTATGTGGAAAAACTAAGCAAGAGGTAGAACTCAAACTGACAAAAGCTCTTGGTGAACTGAATTCTTGGCTGAATAAAAATAAGTTGATTTTGAATAGTGATAAAACCAAAACGATGCTGCTAGGATCAAAGCAAAAGCTTAGATCATTAGATAACAGTATGCTGTCGATTGAATTAAATAGATGCCAATTGGAATGTGTATATACATATAAATGTTTGGGAGTTATAATTGATAACAGTCTTGACTTTAAAAAACATATCGAAAGTATTGCTTTAACTGTGAAACAGAAATTAGGAACTATTCGTCGATGTAAACATTATTTTGATAAAGCACAATTGAACAAACTGTACTGGGCTTTTGTAGTGCCCCATTTAATGTACTGTTGTACCGTTTGGTCTGGGAGATCTGAAGCAAACCATAGTAAACTGGAAAGATTACATAAGAGGGCAGCATATATGATATCTCGTTTTTCCTGGGAAACCCCATCTGAACAAGTGTTTGAAATTCTATCCTGGCCGAAAGTAGATCATCTGTTTTTTAGAGCATCTTGTTGCATGATTCATAAATGCTTACATAAAGCTGCACCTGAAGTACTAGGTGATAAGTTTATTTATATTGAAGCGATATCATCTCGAACAACAAGGAGCACAAATAAGATGCTAATTAGGATGCCACATGTTCGTACTACCTTTTATCAGAAGTCATTTCTTGTCACAGGTCCATCAAACTGGAATAAATTACCCGAACGTATTCGATTTATAAAAAATATGAAACCATTTAAACAAGAATTGGTAAAATGGCAAAAGACATCCACATTTTAATATGATTATGGTATGATATAACTCTTCTTTTTCTCCTCTTTTTATATATTTTATCATATCTTCTTCTTGTTTTCTCTTGTTGGTTTGTTATTGTGGTTGTATGTTGCTGTTGTTTTTTTGTTTTTTGTTTTTTGTTTTTTGTTGTTTTTGTTTTAATAACTTTTTACTGTTTGCTTCAATAGGATATATGGCATTTACATATTTGTATCATATACATTTTACTAATTTCGTTATTCTCTATGTTCAAATCCTTTTATATAACCTGGTTTGCAATTTTAGTTTGTTAAAATCGTATTTTGTAACTTTCTATATTTATTTATATTTTTATATTTGTATCATATACATTTTAATCATTTCGTTATTCTTTATAATTAAATCCTTATTTATAACCTGGTTTGCAATTTTTTGTTTGTTAAAATCGAATTTTGTAATTTTCTATATTTATTTATATTTTGATATGTTGATGAAATGTATATACTTGTTTGTGTCATGAAGGGCCTCAACGAAAACCAGTATTTGTTTGCTGATTGGGCTACCCTTCTTTTTAAAGATGTGTTATAAATAAATTTCATCATGCGCTTTACTTTAAGCCCCCCCCCCCCTCCCACATCCAAGAAATATGCCAACCAAGGTTATAAGGCAAGATATTAAGATACTTCTGCATATAAAATCATCATCCCTGCGTTGGTTATCTAGTTAAATGTTAAACCCGCTTTGCTGATAAGTAGGTCATTGCCTATATAAGGGGTGACTTTAAAAGTGTCGTGTATTTAGCTACTTATTTTACTATCGATAAGTGACCCAGTGGAATATCCCGTCTGTCAGTTATCTCTACATGTACACCTGCCTGCGACTAGAATTCACCAGCAAGTAAACGGCACGGGTCCTCTTTTCGACACTTTCATTTTTAATTAGATGCTCGGGCGAATCAAGACTCTATGCCAATTTCATTTAACTCAAGAGAATAAACTGGGGTCTTTGAGTACACGCAGTACTAAATTGCTGCCACCATTATCTTGAAATCATACCGTGATAACGGAAACAGGATGTCCCAATACTTATTCCACAGCTCTTTTATTTGTTTGACCACTTAGCGAATGGTTACCTCTGAGACAAATATACTGATTATAAAAAAATTAGGTTAAATACCTGTCATTATCAGTTGAATATATTCAGTGACTACGTGTGAATGCCCCAAGAACTTCCAGAGTTAATACACCGCTTCACCATTTGAATGGGTAACCACTTTCCTAAACAGAAGACGGTGCAATTTGTTGTGCTTTTCCTCCCACCAACACGGAGAGATGCAGACTGAGCCAATGGCCAAAGGTCCGGTATAAAGGGCATCATCATCACCATGATCACCTCCGCATACTTTCGGACTCTCCGTACGTATACGCGTGTGGTACGCTCGGTGCGTTTGAATTGAAAGAAGAACACATGTTTCGGAGTGACAAGAACAAATACTCGAGCTCATCTCAATTCTTTTCTTCTGAGACGCATTCATGTCAAAGTTTACTTAAAGAAATCAATACATGTACGACCTTCCCCCGTTCAACCAAATCAATAGATTTGGAGAGTGTTCGCATTGCCAACAAATATTCAAAAGAGTTTGGTTTTCTTCTTTCAAACATTAACTATAAGTGAATCCGTTCTTGGTTAATGATTCCAAAACTTATCATAACCTTTTCTTAAGACGTTGTGACCAAAACTTTCTTTTCAAAAAGTAACGACAATTATTTTTCAAAAGACGAAACAAAGAAACAAAGAAAAAAAAAAGGAAGGAAGGTAAGAAGGGAATAAAAGTGGGCAATGGGACTGGTCCCCATCTTGTTTGTTTGGGGGAGTACTAGTTAAAACGGCGCAAATGTTTTCTTCTTCAACATAGCATTTTTCTTTTTCTTCTTCTTCGATCTTCTTCTTCTCCAGTCTTTGTCTTTTCTTTAGCTGTGTTTTGTTTTGTTTTCTTATAATTTTAGTTTCCTCTGTACTCCCTTTACTTTCGTTGCTGTTATTCGTTAAATTTTTTTCGTTACCTTTCCTCGTTTTTCTTTTTTTTTTTCTTTTTTTTTTCTTTTCAAACATCTTTCATATCTAAATCTTGCGTAGGTCCTAAATGAGAGTTCTGAAATGCCTCGGTTGGAACATGGGTTTTTGTCTATTGATCTGGGTATTTAAGAAATGATGTCGTGATGTGTTAGGTGGAGGAAATCTCGTGTACTTTAAGGATTATAATCTAGTCTCATTCTGAAAACGTTTTTTCGTAATAGTAAAACAAATTGCTGTATCCTTATTTGGTTCTGCAGATTTTAGGACACTTACCCAGACAGTTGAATTCGGACAAATCGATCCAGGCGAAAACCACCACAAGAATATAAATTTGTATAATTACCCCCCCCCCCCCCCCACCCCCCATCCCAGCTACCCATCCCCTTCCTTCGGACAACACCACCCTCCTCATCCATATCTCTAGACAACCGCCTCCATAAAAAGGATTAACAAGTAAAACAATTTAAAAGCCAAACTTTTTGGTATAACTACTGGAAAATTCAAACAAAATTTTTTTCCGTGTTGCATTTAGCAAAAATAAAACTCTACGAACGAAAATCAACAAAAGTTAAAATGATAATAAAATAATGTTTACAAAACTAAAGTTTATATTTTGTGAGTAACATAACCCGGAACACACCGTTTGACTTCATTAAAACTAATTAATATCAAAGAATCTGGCATAGTCATTAACGAAGATGCCACCGCTTTCCCTTAGTAGCGTACATGTCTTACAGACTCCTCCGTTTCAAAAGTGTAAAGCAAGGTGACATCTTAAAATGAAGTTCAAAAGCGACGACTATACTTGGTAAATAACTAGTCATGAATAGATATAGCGTTGGAGATGTTTGATTTGTCTGTAAGTGCGAACGCTATTTACCTACTAGTTTTTTAACTTAACGTTTGTGTGGCAAATTAATTAATTGCCTCATGTTGGCACGTTTGGTTTGATAATGTGATTAAACCAGTAATGTGGTGCATTCTTTGTATGTTCATAGCACTTATGGCGATATGTTTTGTGAAAAACACAATTGAGAGGTCCAAGAGGACCACTCAAAAGACTTGTCATTTCTACAGTGATCTTATTAAACTGAACTAACATTTAAATAAAGGGAGTGTGAGTTTGTAATGGTACCTGCTGATTTGATGTCCCTTGCTGATCCGTTGTTGCTTGAGTTGATTGGTCAGAGGGCGTCTCTGGGCCCGCAGTAGGTGAACTGCCACTCTGTGACGTGCTAACCTGTGGTAAAGTTGTCAGTGCCGCGTTGATTGGTCAGGTGTCGGCGTAGAGTCCGGCGTGCATGGTACTCGCTCAAGTGATGGCATGCTGCGATGAGGCGTCAGCATCCGGTGATACCAAGGATGTGGTTGGCTGTGATGTATTTTAGAGCGTAATAGCCATCTTAGTGAACATGTCAGGGACCGACACCAAGGGGCGCCCTTTGCTTTAAAAAATCCTTTTAATCGCAACACGATAAATAAATTAACGCAACTTGATTGTAGACTTATCGGGATCGCGTGCTCGGGACTTGTGTTAAATTATGTGAGTTGAGTTTATTTGTGTTTATGTTACTAGTAAGTGAAAGTTTATTAGCCAGCAATCTCTGAACAGAAATGGTGTATTAAGCTCATATTTTGAATATAATATTACGACATATAACTAGTATACACATACAAAACAATATTTTTGACTTCCAATACAATACTAACAATACTACCAATGTACTTTAAATGTGACCGTAGAATAAAAATTAAATTCGTAGAGGTGTCGTAGTCAAGTGGTTTAAGAGGAGGTTGGGATCTGGGAAGAGGTGCACAATAATTTGTGAGCATCATTATTGTACAGTGTACATGTATTATGCAAGTGCGGAAAAACATCAGATACAAAATGTTTTCTGAAAAGCATGGCTCTTCAAATGCCTTAATATTCTAATCATGGCATGTAACATCATAAAAATAGAGACGGATTTTTATGACACATGATCGTGTAGTCCCATATACATTATTCTGTGTACAGTGCTTGTAACTTTACCAAGACTGGGCCAAATTTCTTAAAATGTTGAGGACTCAAGAATTAATTTAATTAGATAGAAAAAAATAAACAAAAATCGTCTTCCTGATTTAGCTTCTAAATAATGATAATGATACTAACAACTGGAATGTTTAGTATATTGGAATCTTGTAGCCAGAATAAAACGCGAGAGAGAGGGAGCGGGGGGAGGGAGAGAGAAAGCATGTGAGGAGTGAGAGGGAGCGGTGGAAAGAGGAAGAAAGGAGAGAGGGGGCGGGGAGAACTATTAAACCAAAAATAAATGGAGGGAGGGGATCAAAGAGAGAGAGAGAGAGAGAGAGAGCGAGATAAAATGACAACAAACAAATAAAGTTAACACGTTATTTTTATAATGAACGTGCAATGATAACACTATATCAATGTTACTCATAAAAGACTACTCACTAAATATTATCTTTAATAGTATGAAAACAACTGCCCCGGGATCTTTTTAAACCAATAATGTTCTATTAGATAATTATAGTAACATTAGTTTGGTTTGGTTTTATTTTCCGTATAAAAATTCAAATACATACAAGAATCTCTCTGTCTCTATATATAAAGTGCCATATCGATTGACTTTGGCGATCATCCTGTTCACAACCGTCGGCTCCGGCCTAGCCTTCTCTATTAGCACCATTCCCAGTTCTTTCACACCTCCCTTTTCCATTGTAGTAGTTCTCTCCTTTCATGACTGTATTCATGCAAGGCCATTTTCCTTTGAGAAAAGTTGTGCATTCAATGTTGTCTGTCCAAGTCACAGTATCGGAGGGCTTCAACTCAAAGTCACACATGATGGTGATGTATCCTCCTTCTTCCCCTACTCATCCTTCTAATTATTTCTGCAGACTGTCCATCCACAGTATCCTCCTTCTTCCCCTACTCCTCCTTCTAACTATTTATGCAGACTGTCCATCTAAAGTATCCTCCTTCTTCCCCTACTCCTCCTTCTAACTATTTCTGCAGACTGTCCATCCACAGTATCCTCCTTCTTCCCCTAATCCTCCTTCTAATTTTTTCTGCAGACTGTCCATTTAAAGTATCCTCCTTCTTCCCATACTCCTCCTTCTCACAATTTTCCCAGTCAAAGCAAGATTGTCAAGGCCTTCTTTACGTGTAATATGGCCCATGAACTTCAACTGCCTGATCAACTGAACATCTCACGATTCATTTTCCATTGCCCTTCAGCTCTTCTCGGAACTTCTTCATAAACTGTCAGTCCAAGGGATTTTCATCATTCTTCTTCAAAACCACGTTTCTCAAATTTTCGACCGCTTTTTAGTAATAGAGGCCAAAGTCCATTTTCACTACCACACAAGTACTGGGAAGATGTAACTATTCAGTACTCTTATTCTGGTCTTAATCATACCCATTATGCGATTTGTCATAATTTTGCCTGACTTTGAAAATGCAGATTTAGCGAGAGCTATCCTTCTCTTGATCTACATCTGGCATCCTCGGTAATCGTGCTGCCGATGTAGTTAAAAGAGGAGACTTGTTTAATAACCTGTTCTTTCAGTTTAAAGTTACATAATGTGTTTACATCCAAGGCGTCATAGGATAGAGCGTGTATCATTTTGTCTGACTAGAGCGCCTACCAGGCTAATCAAGACACAGGATTTGCCAACTGAATGGCTGACATAATTATATCGGAACAGCCATAATTATAAAGAGTACACTTCAGAGTACGTATACCTCCTGTCACAATGACATTAAAAGAGACTCCAAGCCACAATAATTCAGAGTTTAATCAACCATTTATTAGGACATGCATATACGTCAACAATATGCCGGTCGAACTGCAAAGGTCATCCAACATACACAAATCAGTAATTACATAGCGTTGCCCGCAAGAGGGCAGCATAACAAACAAACATGGTGTTCATTTAATTTCCTTGACAAGTTAAGTGTTAGGTATAATTTTCAATTCCATTAAAAATGTATTCATTTCAACGAAAAAATGATCATACGGCGCAACATAAATTCGAATAGTACATTATTTACAATCAAAATGATAATACATAACGAGAAACATACTTAAATGTATACGTTCAAAAGAATAATTTACATACATCATTGTTAAACTAAAAGTTAGTATGCCATATGTAGAAACGAATTATAAACAAATCATGAAGAAGACATGATATTTGTAGTTCTAAACATAATAACATAATTTTCTCATAAATATAATACAAACGTTACAGTCAGCCTGCGAATATTGTGATATAGATAATTATGGGGAAAGAAAGGCTTCAATGCTCTACTGTATAACTAGTAGATGTATTTGTTTACAAAGTAAGCTTTCTTGCTTACGCAATGTGATTTGAATGTTTCCATTATTTCGATGGTCCTTGCTAAATGCAGGAGATTCACTCCTTCAAAAAAGGAAAATTGCATTCGTGGGTGTTTTTTTAAACGAATATCATCGAATTTTCGAGACATTTAATTGAGCAAATATTCTGTTATACGAAGAAAAGCTGACGGATAATACACCCACACATTATACCTTAAATGTATTCAATTATTATCGAAACCGCTTTTGAGATGTTTTCTTCCGGTTCATTTCAGGGAGACGTATGAGAACATACGCGGCGGGCTTTCTTTAATCCTTTTTTTTTTCTTTCTTTTCTTCGTTTATCAGGTTTTGGATGTCATTTTACCTAACACGATTAACCCAACTATGGTTCGGGAGGTAAACAGAACGTTGGTAAACATAATAATATTTGTACGCACAATATATGAGACGACTATTGCAAGTACAATCGAATCTGGTTCAATGATAGATTTGGTTTATTACCTCAAAGCCAGAACTCTTTCAACTCTTTATTCGTTTATTTATATATTTATACATTGTTCAGTGCATTGCGTAGTATCATCAAGATGAATATGAACAAATAATATCATTAGACTTACAAAGGCAATAACAATCATAATACATTTCAACAAATATTGCATGGAGAAACAGACAGAAGTGTTTCAATTATATGTATTATATACACATGTATAGGACTAAGGTTCGAGACGTTGTCACACATATACCATTCAATTATACATGTCTTTTTAAGTGATACGAACCAAACATAATACATTTGCTAAACACTACTTGCAATTACAAAAATGTCTAAATAATAATGTGTTACGTTCGACAGATATTAAACATTTAGAATTATTTTTTTCACGGAAATTGCCACGTGATGTCATCCCAACGCTTGCTTCATGTTTACAATATAAAGTCATATCCTTACCATATTTGGCATCTTGAATATCTGTTTCATGGTAGATTTGCCAACTTTATTGTACATGAATATTCGCCGTTTTCTGGTGTGAGAGAGGGAAATATGTTCCCTACGAGTTTATTTACAGGTTGCATGGGGGTCTCCTATCTGATGAATGAAATGGTACGCTCATCACAAGACTTCGCTTTTGAATTCATGTCGGCTCTTTAAACTGAAGAACTAAAAATCACTCTCCCTGTAGGACATGATCTAAGAATTTAAAATTCAAACGACTAAACTTTGCCTCAGATATCAGGTCTGGTAAAATCATGTTCCTCTTTTATTCATATATTTATACATGGTGCACCGCATTACTTAGTATAAACAAGATGAACATACACAAACAAGATCATTAGTCTTACAAAGCAATAACAATCATAATACATTTAAAGAAATATTGCATGGAGAAACACAAATAATTGTTCCAATAAATATATATAATATACACATGTATATGCCTATGGTTTGAGACGTTGTCACACATATTACCATTCAACTTTTCATGTATTCTTTAAGTGATACAAACCAAACATAATCCATTCGCTGAAAACTACTTGCATTTACAAAAATGTCTAAATAATGTGTTACGCTCAACAGATATCAAACATATTACATTTTTTTTCACGGGAATTCCCTCATGACGTCAATCCAGATGCCATTGTATATAATATACAACACTTGTTTCATGTATGTAATATAAAGTCATATCTTTATCATATTTGGCATCTTGGAAGTCTATTACATGGTAAGGTTTATCAACTTAATTGTACATGAATATTCGCCGTTTACTAGTGTAAGAGAGGGGGAAAATGTTCCCTAACAAGTTTACAGGTTGCATAGGGTCTCCTATCTGATGAATAAAATGGTATGCTCATCAAAAGACTTCGCTTTGAATTCATGTCGGCTCTTTAAACTGAAGAACTATAAATCACTCTTCCCGTAGGGCATGATCTGAGAATTGAAAATTAAAACGACTAAACTTTGCCTCAGATATTAGGTCTTTTACCATATTTACCCGATGAGTGACAAATCATGTTCATCTTGTATTCATATATTTATACATAGTTCATCGCATTGCTTAGTATTATCAAGATGAACATACACAAACAATACCATTAGTCTTACAAAGCAATAACAATCATAATACATTTAAAGAAATATTGCATGAAGAAACACACATAAGTGCTTCATTAAATATATATAATATACACATGTATACACCTAAGGTTTGAGACGTTGTCACACATATTACCATTCAAGTTGACATGTATTCTTTAAGTGATACAAACCAAACATAATAATACTACTTGCAATAGCAAAACTGTCTAAATAATAATGTGTTACACTCAACAGATAAAACACATTTATACATTTTTTTTTCAGGGGAATTGCCTCGTGAGATGCCATTTTATAAAAAAAATATACATCACTTGTTTCATGTTTACAATAAGAAGTCATATCCTTAATCATATTTGGCACTTGAAAGTTTATTACATGGTAATATTTGTCTACGCAATTGAACATGAATAAAATTGGCCTATATCTACACATGGACACACGCTTACGTTGTACATACATATCTTAGCACTCAATAAACCCTCTTACGGTTACAAGGGTGCACATGCACCGACATGGGCGCCATTTTAAATGAAGACGGCTGTGGAGTGCGCGAAGTAATTAAATGCGGAGTCAAAAGAAGTTTGCTATTCTGAAAACTGTATAAGCAGTCAATTGATTTAAAAAAGATAAAAGACCTACATGTCTTTTAGGCCCTTTGTATTTTAACGACACTACGTTCTTTTTACTGTATTTCATGTAACGTAAATGAGGTTCAATCGAAAGGATGATACGTTTGATTAATTAAGAATGTCCTTATTCATTTCATTACGACGAAGCAGTGTCAATTATACTTTTAAACATTTGGTGGGTGTTTAAAGTCAAGCAAATTTTCACTATCACATGGCCCTCTGAAACCGAGTCTCGCAGGCTATGGTTCACTACACAATTTTCCTATGTTGAAATTGGCGAACTTCATACATCCCTTTTCTTTGTTACAGAAATGGGTTAAAAAAAGATGGAGTGGGCATCCTTTAATGACGCAGGAGTAAAATGAGCGCTGAGTGAGCTTTAGAATACCAATTTAGATGTATATTACCGCTCACCTAACTTTAGGGTTTAAAATGTAATTTAAGTGAGCTTTTAGAATACTGAATACGGTAGATGTATAGTACCACCCAATTAACTTAAAGACTTTAAAGGCAAGTTAAATGAGCTTTTAGAATACCGCCTCTGGTAGATGTTTAAATTCTTGAAATTCGCTCAAACCAAATATAACAACACTTTAGAGATGCAGAATAAGTATTACACGAAACAATTAACGTAAAAATAAAAAGAATATATACATTTTTACAAACATGGTTGCTTACACAACACCTACAAGTGCGCTTTGATTTTTAGCCTCCATATTTGTTATATCGTTATATCCTAAGTCGTTATATCCTAAGTTATAAGCTGCAGGGAATATTACACAGAATATCATATATAAAACTAACAATATCAGCAGAAGATGCAAGCATCTATAAATAATGAACGTATACACATAAAAGGAATTTACATTGCTTTAAGAACTTTATCAAACATCAGTTGAATTAGGGGGGGGGGGGGACACTGAAAACGACCACCAAAAAATCAATAGTAGAGTATGCATCTGCATGTTGAAGTTGTCATAATGCGGACTGGTCATAGAAATAGAAACATAAATCTCTACAATCTATAGGCAGCGTAGAATTTACACGAATAATGTAAGATCTGTCATCACATTTTTATCTCAACTGACCATTGGAAATATCTGCAAAACGAGGAATAGTCATATTTCGATGTTTAGTGAACTGTATTCATTGAGATGTATGAACATATATATGGCACAATCACCCTGTAGTGGCAAGTACGAAATTGCTTTCTCAAACAAACACCATCCTTCCTAAACACAACAACCCCAAAGAAGGAAAAGAAATAGAAGCAAAACTTACATAACTATCAAATGTTAACAACATTGTGACAAACGATAATGGATAATAATGTGTTTCTGCAGCTGACAACTATCCATTTATTTTATAGTGTTAGACGGCATCTGTGTTATAAAACACAACAGGGTCACCAAGTAATTAAGGAGAATGTGTGTGACAGAGATGCAATATATTCGTTTTCACACTGCCTCGCCCACCCCACTCCTCTCTCTCTCTCTCACTCTTACTCTCTCGTTCTAGTTTTACACCTAATCCACGTACGTGTCTACAAGTCCTCCTGATTCTACCTTAACGAGGATTGCATTTAAATCCTTTCTAGTCCGAGATGATGCAGCTTTCCAATTTTGAAGGAGGTGTATGTATTGCTCAGTTTTCTCTGTAAACTCCTTTCTGATACCTTCAGCTGTGCTGTAATCGATGCGAAGAGCAACGTAAAGATGGCTCCACCGATCAGGTGGTAGAAGCTTTGCCAGGTTCAGGATATCCGCATCTGTCACTTTCTGTTCATCCGATGGACTGAAATTTAAGAATTAAAATTGTATTATGGTTACACAAGAAGTCACTGATATTTTTAAATTTTCTGCCCCAGAGAAGGAATAAATATTAACTCTTCGAAATTGTACCATATAAAATAATTTCATAAATATGTTAGGAAATGCAAGTCGCGGCGTGGGCCGAAATTAGCCACAAATTGTTGTCTAGGAATGATTTTATAGATTTCAGGCTTTCAGATACTAAAAAGAAAAGTTGATGACAATACCACTTAAGGTACTAACTCTAGTACAACTTCTGCTACTACCAATATTTATATTAATACTTTCACTCCTCACTTCTACCATGATATTTTTCCGAACTGACATGCAAAGATTGAGAACGCTCACAAAGCGCTTTTTACTTTTACCAGAACTCAGCCTGCTCTTTGAAAAAATATGTATTAACTATTGGCTAAGTACCCTGATAGCGTTGACACCTCTGCTGATTGTGATCCTGCATCCATGGTAGAGAATGCTGCTCCTGCTGGTGGTGTCGTTATCACGTTATAAAAAAAAAGAGAATTGGGTTTGTGGATAAATAAAAGCCAGGTCCATTCCGGTCAATGTCATGAAAACAGAGTGTAACCAGTTAAAGGCTGGTCTTAAAGCAATTTTAGCATACAACTTAAAAGACTGGTATTAATAATTGATACTCTTTAAGAGATGCTACGGGGGTCGCTTCTATTATTTGAAGTACCGCTCTCTTCCAAATTCCTGATTTACTGTAGAAATATGTGAATGACTAAACCCCGTTTGACACATGACACATACATCTTGAGCTTTAAATGCAATTTTCATGTTATGATAGTGTTTGAAATACCCTTTATCTCAATGAAATTTACTGTTGTATACTTTATATGCCTTATGCAGGCTAATGCAGAATTTGTCTTGTTATATCCTCATAAAGATTATTTATGCTAAAGAAAAATGTATGTAAATATTATGTTTTGGTTGTCATAATTTTGAACTTTCTTTTGTTATTGTTCTTATTTTTTTCTTCAATATATGACCCACAAAACAGTAAGATTTATACATATATATTATTCCTAGGACCCCATTAGAATAAGCTAATTAAAAGCATTACAAGGTTATCTGTCAAAATATATATGTCCCTTCTTGAACATTTTGATCGTCAACAGTTTCAAATTGAGGTAAAATTCACATTTGATAGTATTTGCAAAGTTAATAATTGCATTCATGCTATTACATGTGGGTATCTTATGAACTCTTTAATTTTGTTAAACAAATTTTAACCGGGGATCGAAAGTTACTTCAAATCAAACACGTACTTTATTGACATTTGTCAGTCGTAATTTTTCTCATAAGTCAACCAAGTTTCACAAGACATTGTCTTTAATTCAAGGAATTAGAAGACTTTTAGACTTTCAGATCAAAGTGTGCAGCTTGTGGTCCCTCATCCATCATACATACCATCATATTTCAAGTCGAAACGAATCAGGGTAGGGTAAGAAGAAGACTTTCTTTGATCCAAGGTGAATTCGAGGAACCTTTGGCTTGCCCCCGACACGAGTGGCTTCACTTCAAAGGAGAACTGTTTACTTTCAAAGAGGTACATATCCCTTTCACCTAGTATCTATTTTAAAAGAAGAATGAATTCAAGTAAATCTGAGTTCATTTTCTCATTTTCTCAACTTAAAAGGCATAACCTGAATTTAAAACATCCTCAAATATACACCCTTGCGTATTTCCGTGTTTTACTTCCTAAAAGGTGTAAAAGCGGCGCCCAATTTTTCCTATGTCGTTTTACTCCCCAAGAACACCATTTTTTTCTCTGTGTGTACAATCGACCATATTCGTAATTTATTAAATATGATGCACGAATCTATGATAAGTGCCTCGTTATAGATTATTTCATCCGCCTGTTACGAATAATTATATTCGAGTAGTCCGAATGCGAATAGCGTACTTCAACTGTTGCTAGATGAGACAAACATTAAGCTTCTGCATTAAATTTCATTGCATTAAAAAATGGTTTATTTTTTTAAATCATCGATATACCCCTAGCTTTGAAACACAGAATATACCTGTTTGTCAATGTTCTCCTTATTTTCCTTTGAGCCATCGAACAACTCGATATTGATATCACCATACCTCCATTCTACGAACATTGGCTGGGGTGGATAGAGCTTTCTGTACTCCTTCATTTCTTCGTTTATTTTCTGTTGGAGCAAAACATAATGGATGGTAAAGAAGACAACCCCCTCAATGTCTTTCTTTGTATATATTATGTATGTATACATAAAGAAAGAGAGAAAGCTACATATGAATAGTTATAAACAAATATATATTTTCTTTTTACAATTCTAGGATATTAATTAGATATTAAAGGTACTATAGATGTCCCATTAGCAGTCCCAAAATATGAAAAGATTAAATTCCAACGGCATTTAAAAGATAAAACTAATTTAGAACTTCCCTAAAAAGAGGGGGCTTGAAAATGTCTTTAAGTGGGAAAATAACGACTATTTGTTATCCAATCGACTTAAGAGCTATAGCGCCAGTAAGTAATAGTCTGACTTTCAGACCATTGTAACGAATGGTCGTACGATTTATGCTGCACAAAGATTCGTTCAGTTTAATTTTGGCCATTACAAGAAGTGGGTTATTGATGTAGACAAATGCTCATGTACCCTTTACAGATCATTTTATTTATGTTATTACCAAAGAAGAAAAAAGCCAGTCAGTCACTCAATAGTGTCTGAAAAAGAAGTCTAGCAAGTAAACGGGTTTCCTTGCATAATTTGAATATTAGGACACTGCTAACGTTTAAATTTCACAGACATGACATACATGACATATTCACAATTCCTACAAAGTTCTACAGAATTTGTTGTTGGCTGTAAAAGGGACATTGTTTCTTTAAATTAAAAAAGAGCAAATGTGTCCCTATCCCCTCCCCCCGCACAGCAACTAATTTAGACGTCATGAATCATGAAATAGCCAGAAATGTGTTAACTTTCTTTTCTTTCTTTTCAGATAACTTATGGGGGATGATAACTTTTTTTCTCGTTCTCTAATTAATTTATCTTTATGCCTGTTTACAAAATAGTGAAGAATACCTGGCATCAAATGCGAAAATCTGGGGACCCTCTTTAATTGCATGTTGTTATATTTTCGACTCACTTGCTAGAATATTTGCTCCGACACACAACCCATCACCCCCCTCCCCCCATTTAAAACTATTTTCAACGGCCAAACGCCCTTATCTCTGTCTCACCTCAATAACATCCACGAGATCGTCATATATGCAGAGTAGCACTAAGTGCGTGAACCCTTTCATGACAGGTGGTCGTATATATGGCGTGCACCGGACCCTCTTTCCAATGAAGTATCGAGTGAATACGGCCACAATCCACCAATCACTAAAATGATCTACGTAGAAATCCAAGTCCTTTGATCTGACGTCACAACGTGGACAACCATTGGTGGATGCGGGAATTCTCAGAAAAGTTGTTGAGTCTATAACAACGAGATTATATCATAAATATTAGGTCTACAAGAAACTTGTCATTGGATTATTTTTGACAAATGCTATGTTATTGGTGATTCTTAATAATACAACACATTATTGAGAGACAGCATATAGATATGCATGCATCAACTTTCACTATGAAGTAGATCAAGAGTCATCAGCCAATTACTTTTCTTCTTCCTTTTCCCCCTATTATTATTATTTATTTATTTATTTGGAGGGAGAGGGGCGAGGATAGGGGCATATGCCCCATGTTTCCATAAAATCATCTTCTGGTCCATAAATAAGTTAAAACTAAGTTTACTGAATTAAAAAAACATCAAATAATAAAAGGAAACTTAAGGTGACACGAATTTGTCCTATTTTGAAATGTAACAATAATTTTACTTATATTCCGTGTTATATTTCTATGTCAAAATTGTTTGTTTGTTAGATGAAAAATGCATTTGAGCTGCAGTAAATTGGATATGAACTTGCTCCTGCGACTATTGCTCCGCTTCAATCTCCTCCAATACACCAATCCTTAACTTTAACCATGGAATTAACACAACACCTAACCCTAACCATATCCCCAATCTTAAACCTAACCTGGAACTCAATTGCTACCATAACCGAATGCCTATAACTTTGAAGAAATAAAGCTCGGAACAATTATTGTCGCAGAAACTTTTGTGAGGTCCCCGAGGTAATTGCCCCATACCTTTGTTGCGGGTGTAGAAGACGATCTCTGCACGTCTTGGATTGGTGAAATGTGCATTATGGTCCAACGTGACCTTGATAGTTTCGCTGAGCTTGACTCCAGAAGGTGAGAATCTGATGCCGCATGATATTAATACTTCATTATCTTGAAGCGTAAGTTCTTGAGGACTATCTGTCAAAAAATCCCAGTGGATTTTCTTCCCATCTGAAAAATAAAGGTTGGTAGAGTACTAAAAGATTGTTAATTTTCTCAACTGTAAAATATTATATAATTTACTTGAATAGCATGTTTTCAAGAGTTATACAATGATCACCATAACCATCATCACCAAAATCGTCACCATCATCAATCACTGCCACCATCATCATTATCATCATCTTCACCACCACCAACACCATCATCATCAACACCGTCAACATCATCATCACTACCACCATCATACATCGGTCACACCGGCAGACCTTTCAAAAGACCGACTCCAAACTGAACTATTTTTAGCCATTGTGTGTAATGTCATCGTTTGTTCGGTTTGTCATCAGTCTGGTGTCAGTCTCGTCGGTGTGACTGAGGTATCAGCATCACTGCCATTATAATCATCATCGTCACCATAATCCTACTCATTACTTCAATCTTCATCCTCAGACCGAGGACACCCATATGCGCACACTTAAACAAATGAAGGTGCGGTGAGTGCATAAGTGCGCCACAATCATTAAACAATATTGTATAAAGAGTTAACATTGTTATTCATATCACTAATGTATCATGATATACAGTTTCATTGTGTACATTATTGTTACCAGTGCTATGTATCTGTTCGTCGTGGTATTTGTATATGAAATACAACTTTTGGTAGCAATGAAGGAATAAAAATAATAAAATTATGGACCTGGCAAAACAAACTTCTTTACCTCAAAGCGGCTGTTGCAGGTTTACAAAATACTTGTATGCAGGTCATAATGTTTTGAGTTATTCTTCCGCTTAGCTCTCTTTCCGATTCCTTTGTGTCCAGGGCTCAATTAAGTATTCAGTAAATTTCTTGACGGCGAAATCGTGTATAACCTTAATTAAGTAAAGGCGAAGAATGTTATCTGTCGATGTCTCAGTTAAGGTCAGGTGACAAATCAAGTGAACAACATTTTGTCTGTCCTCTTTTCATATTCATCTTCCACCAAATTTTAAAAGCAATCATACTCTCACCATATAACAATGCATTTTTACGATACAGTGTCATGTGTACGTTCTTGTTTGGGAGTTCTCTATCAAAACCGATTTTATTGAATGACAACGCATATCATATTTGAATAGGCCGACAGTTGTTTTACCTCCACCGGCCACATTACCTTGGTTCTCGGAGGACTTGTCATCTAGAAGAGGTTGGTTAGTGGTTGATGTAGGCTCATGTGTCATGGTCTGTCCTCCTGAGGGCCCTTGCGCATGCGCTGCTTTGGGGAAATCTAGTCCTGCTTTTGGGAAATGAGAAAAGGTAATATTTAGGACTCGAGATATTTGACACAAACCACACAATAAAGAAAACCCCATATCATTTATAAGATATATATATTTTGTTAATAATCTTGATCGACATAATCACTGCTGACTACACAGATCTGTATTAAAATAAAGATTCTTAATTTGTAGGTAAATATACCTATGTGTTCTTGCGTAAAAATATTCACCTGCCTCAGATGCATAAAACGTATCTCACCTAAGGCGTAGTCTATTGGCTCTACACTGTCTGTTCCATCAGTTTGCGCCTTTTCCGGAAGATTGTCATAATCGTTCTTCTCGGTCTCCGCAGTTCCTCTGTTGAAAAAAAAAAAAAAAAAAAAAATTAAAAAATCAACAGTTAACCACTAGGTTATTATAAAACCCTTAAAAATTTGTAAGTTTTTTGTTACTTAAGAATGAAAAGTGGACTGGTTAAATTAGGGCATGTGTTGAATACTTTTAGATGTAAGCATTATTGTGTCATATTGTCATGAAACATACATCGAGACAGATCAATTTTTCACATAATGATGACAAAACTAATTTAGTTATCATCTGTACATTGAACTGCGTTGAAGTTCATGTACATTGTACCTATTAACGTTTAGTGAATTATCTTTCATTTAGAGGACACCCAATCTGTCCTATCGGAGAAATTTAAGCGTTAGCAGTGTCCCAGTATTCAAATCATGCAAGGAAACCCTTTGACTTTCTAGACTTCACTGTCAGACACTATTGAGTAATCGTTCAACATTAGTTATACACGGCGGCCATTTTGTATATACATTTATTTATATCCAAGGTAGTCCACGTAGAACTAGTGAGGTGCTCTGGACATGTTGATACCCAACACCCTTTATAATATTTCATGTCTAAAAAAAAACCTGCTTTGCCGCCTGTGTATTGATACTCACATCCGCTCACAATGCTGAGCAAACTGTAATGATTTCGCATGGGTGGGATTCATATCAACAACCCAATAATCGAGAGCTAACAACTTGAACCACTATACCACAACACCTTCTAAATGAAATCTTTCGAATTTTTCTTGTCATAGCAGTCGGAAGCAAAATTAAAAATTAAAGATAATTGTCCCTATCTATAATTCGCAGGAGAGTATAGTGAGCTACACCACATTTTTAAGAAATGTATGTATTCAATAGCGAGTAGTAGTACACTGTAAATATCATATTCATTCAAACAGTTTTCATTTTTGTCAAATTACCTGTTGGCGATCTTGACTGGAATATGGGTTTTCCCGCCGTATTCCAATTTCGTTTGCGCCAATGGCTGCCACATTTTGAACATTCAATGTAGAACATAATTTGCAGCCTTCTCTATTTCTTATCAAATATGGCGCTCATTTTTCGTCTTTGTACGTATGGCTTTTTATCTTCTTTTCCTACAGGATCTATTCTTTCATTGCATTCATTTTTATTTTCGTGTGCAAAATTTTGCAAAGAATTTTAAATACATGCTTAAAGACATAACTTGATTACGTTTTAACATTGATGAAATGTATTGCACAAGTGTCAACATTGCATGCCCATTAACTATAACGAGATTGATGAATGTCTGCTGCATACTGACAGGCACAAAATCGGATGCTCTTGGCGCGTGTTTCGGAATTGAAATATTATCATACACTTCAAAATGAAATGACCCATGACCCTAAAATTAAACCAGAAGTTAAAATATCACTTTGGGAATGGGAATTATGATCAAAGCAAACATTCAATTTCGCACAATACTGAGTTAACTGAATGTTAATTTGCATACTGATTTTACGAAGGTGAGCGGGAAAAGAAATGCCGCTGTAATACAAGCATCAGCACATGAAATTAGATTGCGAGACTCATGAACACTTAACCTTACTGATATAATTCCTCAGCTAATGCTTGAGATGTGCCAGCAGTTTTCGTATTCAAGAGAGCAATGCCCTTTCCACTATCTGAAATATAATGAAATATTAATAAAGTAGTATTGACACGTGGTACTGACAGATTATAATTAATGTGAATGATCCCATTAATAATACCGACATCAATTTATATCCTCATCAAATAAGAAGCCGATACAATACATGTAACAATGGATGAAATATTGCATGATACCCCCACCCCACACGCACCGCACAGTATTTCACATTTAAAAATGCAATTTTAAATTTATTTTAATGGTGTTGGATCCTTGGATCCAGTAGTCATGGTTTAAATACATTTTAATGTTTATTTCACATAGTAGCTACTCTATAATCATTTAAGCTACCAATCGCTATTTTTTAACGTGTATATATATTGAATTTAAATTAAGCTAATTACAAAGGGGAATACTATCAATATATAACTGTAGAATACAAGATTGTGATTTTACTAAATATTGTCGTATACATTCACTAGGCCAATAAATTATTCCACAACTATTCCAAAATGATAAAATTGAATGATTCCTTCTTATGTTGTACTTGAGAGCAGTAGAAGACTGTCATTGCATGATTTATGATACCCTTGGTTTTCTCTGCTTTCGAAACGTCCTGCACAGACTCCCAAACCAGCTTCAGTGTCTGCTTTGCTTCGGGCCCTGAAGTCTGAGATGCTTTCCAACTTGAGAGCATTTGGATGTTAGCATTTTTCCTGTTGTATAGTATCCGATGTTCAATGTGTTGTAACTCTGACGTGTTGAATCCCAGCTTCTCGCCAATCTCAAAGAACTTTTCCGGTCTGATCTGACGGGCGAACGCGAGCAGTGTCCTGTCAGGAATTTCTCTGTATCATTGGATAAAGTCATAAGTCAAGAAACCCTCACGTATAGTTTCATCGCTTCTTCAAAGTAATGCATCAACTCACCGAGATATTTATATATTGAGAGTTTCAAGGTACTGGTATGTGGGCGTGCGCGTGTGTAAATCTTGTTCTCTTTTGTTAATTTCCATTTCAATATTGACCATATTTCATTCATACATTGTCATTTCTGAATGATATGTGATATGCATAAACTTGATTTCATGCGTACACTTTTGGTCACAACCATGTACGTTCAAGCGTCACGGCGAATGCGTACGCGTGCTTCAAAATCAAAAATTGGTCAAGATGCTTATTGGACTAATTTACTGCAAGTTCAGACGCTCTTGTGCGTGCCGTCCGTACTGATGGTATTAATTCAAGTTTTTCACTTGTTTTGTGTTGCTGATACTATTCTTAGCAATGTTTAAGTCACGTTTTGCTTTTATTGAACTAAATTTAGCTCATAAACATTAATTCAACCTCAAAATTGACGCATGCACGCTTTTGCAGAAATTTCCAAAAGTGGTTAAAAAAGTACCTATTTTTAATTTCTATAACTCTTCAGAATGGCTGGTTACCCCCCCCCCCCCCTCCCTTTTTTTATTTTTTTATGTTCTGATAGGGTATGAATTGTAGATGCGATTTCATGTATCACGTTTGCTGTTAGAATGCTTTGATGTTAACATAGTGCCAATTAAAAAAAAAAGATTGAATATGATTTGATTAGGTAATATTTGCCGTTGTTGTTTTGAATATATCCCGTCTATCCCTTCTCTAATGTTTCCCATATTTTACTATGTTGTAGCTTAGAATTTACTCTACAAATGTTCTGTGATTATTTATTTTTTTAAGAAGACGGGAGCGTAGTAAAAATTCTGATTTAAGATGAAGACTGCAAAATCTGCCATTATGGTTTCTACTTGTACGTGCTATCTCCTATTGAGTTTGTGTCATGTTTTCGTCATGGATAGTTTAAATGTTTCAGACCTTCTATTGTACGTTTTTGATCAAAATACGGGAACATCGACTCTCGACCGTCAACATTGCTTTTCTTGCTGCTCTTTACGATCCAACATATATGTATAATAAATAATCAGAAATTTAACTTCATGAACGGCATGTTATTTTGCTGCTAGTTCGCCTACTCCTGTCATTAATTTAATGGTTACATGGTTATACTAAACAATAGTCATGACAATTATTTCTACTGTTTCTACATCCTTGATTACTAATTGAGCTTGTACATAGGCATGCTATATGAGTGGAGGGTGGAATTTTGTTAAAGACCAAATCTTCCTTTGAGTTTCTACATGTGTTAGGTCTCCATTAAAGCAGCAGATCACCTAATTCGTCTCTGTTACGAATTCAATGTCTAGTTTCCCAATTGTAATAATCAGGCGTTTGTGTAAAAACTGTATTGATAACACTGCAGCCAGTTTATTTTCATTGGCGGTAATAAATACAACCCACGTACAATATCGATTCTATAAACACCATAGTTGACATAAATTAAAATCTTACCCAGTGAGTCCAATGTCTGATGCACGTAGGTGATGCAAAAGTAGAACATAAAGATATAAACATGAAAACAAATAAAGAATAACATTGTAAGAATAAACAATTTATTTAAAAAAATTAAATCAAACTAGATGTTAGCCTTGTTTATATACGCCAAGCTAATTAAGTCATGTACATCTCTCACACTCCCTTCTACATGTACGATGTGCGAATACTAGATAAGTAGTATTTTCAGTATCCCACCCACTATTTCTTCTATCTTTTCTCTGTTGTAGAATAAAATGACATGTATTGCGTATTACTGTCAAACCTGCCTACAGCGAACGCCCACTGGAAACACAAAAAGAGGTCTTTGTAGACAGGTGGTCACTAAAGCAGGTATGACTGTATAACATCTCGAAATAACTCAAATAAAATAATGTTCACTACATTTCAGCCCTTAGTTCAACGCACTATTAACAGTTATCTAAAGCTCTAACATATTTATAGACTGTTATGCGCCATAAGCGTCTCGAAATAGATTTACTGAAACTTACTCTTAATTCTATCCTCAACCCTAACTTCTAGCAACATACAATAGTGAAATACAATTTGAAATGGGTGTCAATTTGCCATGAAACCATATTTATTATCAAAAATTATCCTGATTATAAAACCCTATGAAACTACGTTGTTTAAAAAACAACGGAAAGTACTATTGTGTACTCGTCCCTTGGTTAGCAGGAAGGTTGAAGCACACTGTTTTACAATAATGTCAGTTCAATGAAGGTTCGATTTAAAAAAGAGTGAATTAATCTTAATTCTAATTAAAAAAATTCTAGTGTAGTATAGGGGAGTAATTTTCTTCATTTTAAATGGACATCAACGAGAAATACAAACCGACACTTTTTTTCAAAAGTCAGACCTGATATGGCGATTCCTTCTGCTGGTGAATCTAAAGATTCCATGAGTGAGAGGAACGTTTCCTTTGCTGCTTGGCCGGACGGTTGTCTCTCTCTCCATGTCACCAACATGTCATAGATGGCCTGCTCTCTGTCACGGAACCTCCTGTATTCTATGACATCCAGTTGTTGTATGGTGAAACCAAGAGCTACTCCCAAATCATAGAACTGGTCTACTGTCATTGTTTGGGCTATTGTAAGGACATCAATGTCCGGCAGGTCACTTTTCAAGACTTCTTCCACAGCCCTGCAAGACAAAGTGAGGGTTTTCTGGTAAATTTGCCTCGGTGAAACTATTTTAAAACGATGGTTATAAATGTATGAACAACAACCTGACGCTAATGACTTATTGCAGGACATTTCTTTATATTTGTCCATATACATCATAGACCCAAGAATGATTACACAACAAATGTTCCGAAGGCAATGGCTTCATGGTGTATATGTACCGGTATAGCATTTAATACAGGAACTTCAGCTCAAGACCAAATGTTACATCCATTCTGATTTATACAATTAACCAAAAGTTCGATTGCTTCATCGGCCCTATGAATATCTTTGACGGAATAGAAACGGAGAAAACTGAATCCATTTCTGATCGCCTTTGCAAAGTAAAAAATAATATGGTGGGTAAACAAATTTGGTGTTGTTTCACGTGATCTATTCGAATCCATAATTATTTTGGTCAAGTCTTGAAAAGAAAAAAAAAACAGAGGAATTAGTTTAATGTATTCACAATTCTTAAAGAGGATACAGTTTCATTCCTACAAACGATATACATGTAGCTTTGTTCAAATAAAACAGCCGTGTTATCTATTTACTACACAAATGCCTAACTTCAACTTAGGACCAAATGTTCCATTCATTTCAATTTATAAACGCAAATTCAATTCCTATTGCCTCATCGGCCCTATCAATATCTTTGACGAAACAGAGCATTGAAACAGATAAATGTCATCTAATACGTTTCTGATCACCTTCTGCAACGTAGAAATAATGAGATACGAAAAGTACTTGAATTTATAATTATTTTCTTCAAGTCCTAAAATGAAAAACAAAAACAGAAGTATTGTTTGGAATTATTCCACAACGATTATTCTTAAAGAGTATTAACTTCCATTCCAATAAAGCTGATATACATGTATTTTGGTCCAAACGAAACAGCATTATCATCTATGATGTATGATTTTAAGCTTACCCAACAAATGAAAGGGGCTCAGAGGGAGAAAGGTATTCCTGTCCATCTACAATTTTTTAAAGAAAGGGAAAATTAAAGAGAAAATACAAGAATGACTTGAGCTTTTTTTTATTATTATCATTACTAATATCATACAACTTCCTCTGCTTATGGTCTCCAGTTTTCAAACAGTTTGCTGAACCCTGTGTCTAATGATTGAATTTACAGAAGAAGTATATGTACAATGAGTCATGTGAAATTGAACATATACAAAACAGCGAATGAACAACTGCCCCCATTTCGTATTTCATGACGAAATGTAAAAAAAATCATGCCAAGAAGAAATGAAAATAAAACATTCCAAACTTCATTTTGGCTAAATTTCTGGAAAATCTTAGTTATTATGCATTGTTTATTCACGTTCTTTCTTTGATCATACTCTTGAGTTACTAACCACGAACTAACTGATAATTTGATGAAGAGAGATTAACTATACCCGTGTGTCTGATGATAAAAGCAGTTGATCGAGACACCCCTAGTCTTCGAGCTTGTGTAATTGTAATGGTTATCCTTGTGAATTCTTCATCAGTAGGAGTCACGGAAAACAATAGGTTGTGTCCCATCTTGCCACAGACATCCTCCAAAGAGAGAACCTGTGATATTGAAATAAAGAAACAACTAACAATACTAAATTTAAAACAATGTCATTAAAAGGAAAAATAAGACAATGTCGAGATGTTTAAATTTATTCATAGCATTTCCTGTTACAATCAAGATCACAACTTTTATTTCGATAAATCAGCTCAAGGGTGATTTTAATACCCTAATGTATTTCCCCTAGAAATAATGTTCAACTACGTCATTGTGATAATTTTACAATCAGATAGTTCAATAAGTGTTATACGAGGGTATTAAAATATACTGATTTTTTTTTTTTAAGATGCGATTGTGTTTACCATGGATACATTCCCCAAGAGTACCAATTAGGGGAGTGCGTATAGTAGCACTTAATTCATATGATTGAGAGTAAACGCCCCTCTCGTCCTCCTTGGTGTGAACTGCATCGCCTTCGAACCTAAGGCATCAATAAGATGATTTTCTTGTCGGATAACTTCATCAAACATTGAAAGGGAATGTTTATTAACATTGCTCGTTAGAAATGTCACATACAAATTTTAAAAAGAAATATGTCAAAGGTAAGAACGGTAAAACGTGAGAATACCAGAGGATGATAGAGTAATGTCAGAGGTAAACATTCCCGTGGTAATAACGCCAAAGGTAAAAGGTGAGGTAGATGCAGAATCTTAGAATGCCAGATGTAAGAATGATAGACCCTCAATAATGTTTACCTCCAACATTTTTATCTCTGATATTTTTAATTAAACCTGGGTAAAATTTAAGGAAACAATATAAGCTTGATCATTAAATATAGCCTTTGCTATGAAAACACAAAAGTTATGTACTTGCTACAGATTATTGACACGTCATACAAATCCTTTTGATTTTGTATTACCTTGCTTTCAACTTGTTTGCCCTCTTGATGACACGTCACTGTGACGTCACCAGACTCAGACTCAACACTGAAGGGAACGGAGCGGTGGCTCTTGTGGTACGACTGCTGTTTCTTCTCCTTTTGTATATCCTATTTAACAGGAAGAGACTTAGTACCGTCAATACACATTAATGAGAAAAAAAAGCATTTCCTCTCGGTGAAGAAAATGTTTTGAACCTCAACTAGTTTATTACTCTTAGAATGAAGTGGTTTTAAATATTTCTTGGCAGTGAGAAATCACGGTTTTTTAAAAGTCCATACTCCTGTATTGATGCTGTGGTTGGGTAGAACTTTCTTCATTTATAATGTGTTTCTTTGTTTCTCATTCACTCTATCAAAGACAAATTGAAATTGACAATGAAAGCTGGTAGCGAATTCCCTAAAGTCTTACCTAAAGTCATACAATGGGAGTTATACAAAACGTATTTGACCCTCTGTAACCATGAACATGAATAAATTTCTACATGAAGGGCTCTGTGTAGATGTTAAAAGACACAGACAATTGTATCATTCATTGGGGGCAAATTTGCTTAATACAGTAGATATTCATTGATTTTAAAAACTAACTTTATTTTCATTATTGCAAAGTTGAAACTTTGATTTGACAAGGTTACCAAAATTCAATGCCTGGAAACAATCGAAGTAATGATTATCATAAATTACAAAACGCTTAAATACGGCCCCGGCATAACACCTGAAGAGCTCTCCGAACGCTGCTGAGATGTGTGAGATCACAGTATGGACATGATTTGCACAAGCAGACGATGTCCCATGACATCTCACACATTTTCAGTGCCTGTATTTTCATCTTTTCTTGAGTTCTTTCTCTTACTTCACTACCGTCAGGCTAAATGTATAATATATTGCCTCACTCTAAACCCGCGCATGGTTTTATTTTAATGACAAATGCAGTGATACAAAATTAAAGGAATCTGTCGCTTGTAAACAAAATAAGACGCCATTGTATTTTCAAGTGCACACACCGCGGTATGTTCGGCGTTTCAAGAGGGAACAAATGCCGTCCTTAATATCATTCCGAGGGGTTTTCAATTTGAAAGTCTGGTTTCTTTGATTGTTAATTAACCCCTATCCTGTGTATTTACAAGCAAAAGATTTTAGTTATAAGAATCGGGTCATATCCCCTTTTGAATGGTTTGACATGCCATTATATTTATATACACTTAACTCATTACAATTTGAGAAATAATAGCTTTGCAATTATGTTCATTCTTTATGGGATGTCGTCTGCTTGGGCAGTATTGGTCCATATATTGACGTCATTAAAACATCGTTATTTTTCCGGCGAATCTCGCGTATATCCCAGCTGCTATGGAGGTGGTTGTATTTGTATTTTTACAAATCACCCGATATGAAGTTGACCTAAAACTTGTACGATGGCCATCTGTTAGCTTACCAGTTTCTAGTGATACTTTAGTTGACATATTTGTGATTTTCTTTGAATTTCACCTTTAATACGGGACGAGATATGATAGCATTGCAGTTTTAATTATATAATTTTAAACGAGTAAACATTGACCACAATTCCTTTACAGTTTCATGAAGACTTTGATTCAACACGTATCAATAAGACGGCCTTCCCCTAAAGCAGAAATCAGACTGCCTGAAGAAGCCATTAGGAACTGGTGAAACATCGCGGAGTAGTTGTAAGTAATACATTCCAACAATTAATGCCAATAATCAGGTGCTTTTTACTGACCGTTTCCATCCCAGGAAGGTCCGCATGCATCTGCAGGTGAACTTCAAACTCTTGTCGTCCCTCTATCTTGTCTGGAATGTATGGAGTACATATAAGTTGGTGTTGGATAACCTGTTGTTCGAGAGGAATAAGAACCCACCACTCAGCACATTTTCCAATGTACAGCTCAAGATGTCTCTCGTACACTTTGCAGTATGGTGGTTCCGTTGATGAGCTGGATGATCTGTTTCTTGATGTTATTGTTACATCTGGTGTAAGTGGATAACAAAACAAAAATGCTTTTGTTGTTGACAACGCCAAAGGTCGATTTGTCCGTTTAACAGTGAAACCTTAGATGTATACTAACATCAAAATAGTGGGTATTCTTGTCAAGAATAATTATTTTGAATGATTTTGAATTTAAGGAGCCATATCAAACAGCACCAACTCCCCCTTCATCACTTCCCCTTTACTGAAAGTTTCCAAAGATTTTTTAGTTGCAAATTGTTCCTCACAGCGTTTTGGGACTGTGGTGAGGACGATACATGCTTCAACTATTAACTCCGGGATCACAATTGTCTCCGAGAACACACCCGATGGTGGCATGTAGTACTAGCGAAGAGGAAAAAGAATATATATATATTTTTCTTAATTTTCAATTGGTTTAACATGATGATGATGGTGACTCTTTCTATAACGTCGGTGTCCGCCTCAGATGGGCGCTCGTGGTGCTTGCTCTGTCTTACAAATGCTAAAAATGGATCTCGTTGCATCAATTTGCATTTATCTCAGTATTAGATATACGTAATTTTCTTAATCTAACCAAATAGACTCACCCGTGCCTGGATACAATACACGGGAAACGATGTTTGGTTTCACTTGATCAGGGTTCACGACCAAGGCATAGTGTGGTATCCTGATCTTAACAGGTTGGTGGAAGATCATGTTTGGAGGACCACATCTGATCCCGTAGCAGGCCACTGATTCATCATCTTTGATGTCAACACTAGGAGTGTCTTGTAAGAGTGTTAAAGTAATCTTGCACCGGTCACTCTGGTGAATAGCCTCCGGAGGAATCAACATTGATACGCCATGGTCTTCTAGTTCAATTTCCTGACTGGTATTCCTTTCGACTTCAACAGAGACGATGGCAGGTGTTGATGGTTCAGCTGTTATTTATTTTAAACAAAGGAAAATGACACAATAATAAGAACAGATATAATCGACAAAGCAACTGTAAATTCAGATCGGGATAGTCGTTGGAATGATATACCAATATATAAATATAGTTCTCATCTCATTTCTGTTCACAAAAATGATTCACTCTATTACAGCTGACAAGTTGAGTAAATTACCCAAACACTGACGTTCCCTCCTGGGAGTAATAGTTGAAATAGGGTATATGGTAAATCTGTAATATATTATCGATATTGCATCTTTATTTATATCCATTTGTTTATTTATATATGCTTTCTTAAATTAGGGGCTCATCCAACGTTCATGGCTCGTATTTGGGTACTTGATGGAAACTTTCCTCTTAGTTTTTTATATATGAATACGAATGCAGTTTTTAGGGAGTACCTGAGTGAAGTTTGTGTGTCCAATTAAGTAAATGGCCCAGACAATGAATTATTTAATTCATTCTTCTTTGGAATGGAAAAAAAAAATTATCGCTAGACTTTAATATGTGACGATATGGATAAGAAAACAAAATAGACCCCCTAGTTTAGCATTTACACTGAGAAATGTGTTTGAAGGACGTTCTTACCTCGATAAGACTGGATCTCCTCTAGAGAAGGTAATCTGAAATTAATCAGTGCAGATGTAATAAAGTGCATATAAGTCATTTCTATACAATTTGTGCTGTGAAAAGATGTATTGTTTCAACTTATGGTACATTACCAAAATGATATTGACATGCATCAAATAAATGTCATCGAATACGTTTCTTTTCAACTTCTGCAACGTAGAAATAATGAGGTGCGAAAAGTACTTGAATTTCTAATTATTTTCTTCAAGTCCTAAAATGAAAGACAAAAACAGAAGTATTGTTTGGAATTATTCCACAACAATTATTCTTAAAGAGTATAACTTCCATTCCAATAAAGCTGTTATACATGTAGTTTTGTCCAAACAAAACAGTATTATCATCTATGATGTATGATTTTAGCTTACCCAACAAATGAAAGGGGCTCAGAAGGAGCTAGGTGTTCCTGTCCATCTACAATTTTTTGAAGAAAAGGAAAATTAAAGAGAAAATACAAGAATGACTTGATCTTTTTCTTGGTTATAATCATTACTAAAATTAGACAACTTCCTCTGCTTATGGTCTCTAGTTTTTGAACAGTTTGCTAAACCCTGTGTCTAATTATTAGACTTACAGATGAAGTATATGTATAATGAGTCATGTGAAATTGAACATATATGACCAAAAAAAACAAATGAACAAATGCCCCCATTTCTTATTTCATGACGAAATGTAAAAAAAATCATACCAAGAAGATATGAAAAAAACATTCCGAACTGCATTTTGGCTAAATTTTTAGGATAATCTTAGTTATTATTCATTGTTTATTGAAAAACATTGCATTCGGATGCAATTATCTCAAAAGCGCTAGAATCATTTCTCGAGAGATTTATTCAAGTCTTTCACGTTCTTTCTTTGATCATACTCTTGAGTTACTAACCACGAACTAACTGATAATTTGATGAAGAGAGATTAACTATACCCGTGTGTCTGATGATAAAAGCAATTGATCGAGACATCCCTAGCCTTCCAGCCTGTGTAATTGTAATGGTTATCCCTGTGAATTCTTCATCAGTAGAAGTCACGGACAACAATAGGTTGTGTCTCATCTTGCCACAAACATCCTTCAAAGAGAGAACCTGTGATATTGAAATAAAGAAAAAAATAACAATACTAAATTTAAAACAATGTCATTACAAGGAAAAATACGACAAAGTCGAGATGTGTAAATTTATTCATAGCATTTCCTGTTATCATCACGATCACAACTTGTTTTCGATAAATCAGCTCAAGGGCGATTTTAGTACCCTAATGTATTTCCCCTAGAAATAATGTTCAACTACGTAATTGTCATAATTTTACAATCAGATAGTTCAATAAGTGTTATACGAGGGTATTAAAATATACTGATTTTTGTTAAAGATGCGATTGTGTTTACCACGGATACATTCCTCAATAGTACCAAATGCACCAATTAAGAGGAGTGGGTATGGTAAACACTTAGTTCATATGATTGATGGTAAATGCCCCTCTCTTCCTCCTTGGTGTGAACTGCATCTCCATCAAACATAAGGCATCAATAGGATGATGTTCGTGTCGGATAACTTCATAAAACATTGAAAGAGAATGTTTAAGTAACATTGCCCGGTAAAAATATCACATACAAAATGTTAAGGGAAAAACGTCAAAGTAAGAACGGTAAAACGTGAGAATACCAGAAGATGATAGAGGTAAAAGTGTCAGAGGTAAACATTCCCGTGGTAAAAATGCCAAAGGTAAAAGGTGAGGTAGATGCAGAATTTCAGAATGACAGATGTAAGAATGATAGACCTTCATACAGGTTTACCTCTGACATGTTTGCCTTCAAAAATTTTATCTCTGATATTTTTAATTAAACCTGGGTAATTCTTTAGGAAACAATAATAGCTTGATCATCAAATATAGCCTTTGCTATGAAACACAAAAGTTATATATTTTCTACAGATTATTGACACGTCATACAAATCCTTTTGAGTTTTGATTACCTTGCTTTCAACTTGTTTGCCCTCTCGATGACACGTCACTGCGACGTCACCAGACTTAGACTCAACACTGAAGGGAACGGAGCGGTGGCTCTTGTGGTACGACTGCTGCTTCTTCTCCTTCCGTATATCCTATTTCATAGGAAGAGACTTAGAACCGTCAATACACATTAATGAGAAAAAAAGCATTTCCTTTCGGTGAAGAAATGTTTTGAACCTCAACAGAAAACTAATAACTAGTTTATCACCCTTAGAATGAAGTGGTTCTAAATATTTCCGGGCAGTGAGAAATCACGGTTTTTTAAAAGTCCATACTCCTGTCTTGATGCTATGGTTGGGTAAAACTGTCATTAATAATTTGTTTCTTTGTTTCTCATTCACTCTATCAAAGAAAAATTGAAATTGACAAGGAAAGTTGGTAGTGAATTCTCTGAAGTCTTACCTATAGTCATACATTGGGAGTTATACAGAACGTATTTGACCCTCTGTAACCATGAACATGAATGAATTTCTAAATGAAGGGCTCTGTGTAGATGTTAAAAGACACAGACAATTGTATAATTCATTCGGGGCAAATGCTTAATACGGGACGAGATATGATAGCATTGCAGTTTTAATTATATCATTTAAAACGAGTACATATTGACTACAATTCCTTTACAGTTTCATGAAGACTTTGATTAATCACGTAGCAATAAAATGGGCTTCCCTTAAAACAGAAGTCAGACTGCCTGAACAGGCCAGTAGGAGCTGGTCCAGTAGTTGTAAGTAATACATTCCCTCAATTAATTGCCAATAATCAGGTGTTTTTTACTGACCGTTTCCATCCCAGGAAGGTCCGCATGCATATGCAGGTGAACTTCAAACTCTTGTCCTCTCTCTATCTTGTCTGGGATGTATGGAGTGCATTTAAGTTGGTGTTGGATCACCTGTTGTTCGAGAGGAATAAGAACCCACCACTCAGCACATTTTCCAATGTACAGCTCAAGATGTCTCTTGTACACTCTGCAGTATGGTGGTTCGTTTGGTGAGCTGGATGATCTTTTTCTTGATGTTATTGTTACATCTGGTGTAAGTGGATAACAAAACAAAATGCGTTTTTTGTTCACAACACCACGGGGCCGATTTGTCATTTGAACAGTGAAATCTTAGATGTATACTGACATCAAAATAATATTTATA
Source organism: Strongylocentrotus purpuratus (assembly GCF_000002235.5). Lineage (NCBI taxonomy): Eukaryota > Metazoa > Echinodermata > Echinoidea > Camarodonta > Strongylocentrotidae > Strongylocentrotus > Strongylocentrotus purpuratus. The sequence goes on along the minus strand of NW_022145602.1, from coordinate 5,678,361 downwards.
TCCATAGTGGGTGATCTTGTCAAGAGTAATTATTTCGAATGGTTTTGAATTTAAGGAGCCATATCAAACAGCACCAACTCTCCCTTCATATACTAGTATCAAATGCAGGTAATTTTCTTAATCTAACCAAATAGACTCACCCGTGCCTGGATACAATACACGGGAAACGATGTTTGGTTTCCCTTGATCAGGGTTCATGACCAAGGAATAGTGTGGGATCCTGATCTTAACAGGTTGGTGGAAGATCATGTTTGGAGGATCACATCTGATCCCGTAGCAGACCACTGATTCATCATCTTGGATGTCGACACTTGGAGGGTCTTGTAAGAGGGTTAAAGTGATCTTGCACGGGTCACTCTGATGAACAGCCTCCGGAGGAATCAACATTGATACGCCATGGTCTTCTAGTTCAATTTCCTGACTGGTTCTCCTTACGACTTCAACGGAGACGATGGCAGGTGTTGATGGTTCAGCTGTTATTTATTTTAAACAAAGGAAAATGACACAATAATAAGAACGGATATAATCGACAAAGTAACTGTAAATTCAGATCGGGATAGTCGTTGGAATGATATACCAATATATAAATATAGTTCTCATCTCATTTCTGTTCTCAAAAAGGATTCACTCTATTAAAACTGAGAGGTTGAGTTAATTACCCAAACACTGACGTTCCCTCCTGGTTTGTAATAGTTGAATTAGGGTATATCAGGGCATGTCACCTCCCTGGGTATATGGTAAATCTATAATTTTGTATCGGTATTGCATCTTTATTTATATCCATCTGTGTATTTATATATGCTTTTTTAAATTGAGGGCTCACCCAACGTTCATGGCTCGTATTTGGGTAATTGATGGAAACATGACTCTTAGTTTTTCATAAATACAAATGCAGTATTTAGTAGGGAGTAGCTGAGTGATTTGTGTGTGCGATTAAGTAAATGGCCCAGACAATGAATTATTAAATTCCTTCTTCTTTGAGATGGAAAACAAAGAAGGGTTATTGCTAGATTTTAAGATGTGACTTAATGGATAAGAACTAATTAGAATCACTTATTTAGCTATTATACTGAGAAAAAGCTGATTGTGTTTGAAGGACGTTCTTACCTCGGTAAGTCTGGATCTCCTCCAAAGAAGGTAACCTGAAAATAATCAGTGCGGAAGTCGATAAGATATTCCTATACAATTTGTGCTGTGAAAACGTGTATTTGTTTCAACCTATGGTATATTACTTAAATGATATTGACATGCATCAAACAACTGTTAAATGTCAAACACTTATCGAGGCCCATTATTTGAAGAAAAAAAAGAGTCTACAAAAAGAAGAAAAATACAATTTTTCTTATATGTGTATATATACTGACCATCTGAGTATATTAGAATAAAACAAGGATGAGGTGGACTCTACGGCCTTCATGTACAAGTAAAGGTCACAATTGTCACAATATATGTACAATTTATTGTTTGAAAAATACATTTATACTTAACTGGTAAGATTTACAATAAGGCTAGAGTTACAACAACAAAAAAGAGACAAGATTCTATTACCAAATATCAAAAGTGGAAGATGAACAAATGCTTTATTTTCCTTGGGTTTTGTTAAATTGTTTGTTTTTTAAAACTGGAGGGGACAAAAGGCTAATTTGTTTAGACTTAAAGTATCACCTCGACAAAATCATCTGTTTGACCACTTCGTCCTTGGCGTATTGAATTGGTAGGTTGCCTGTTGTGTCCCTCACATCTAACTTGGCTCCATTCTCTAGGAGATAAAACACCAAGGCCTTCTCAGGAGACAGTTCGCCCTTGTAATACTCATCAGAGATCTGAAACATAAAAATATATACTTTTGTATTAGAATAGGACCGTTCGTCAAATGAACACCCTACGCATAGTTTAACGCTGCCTCTTGGATTCACAATAGTAGAAATAACTATGTACGTTGCAAACTTCCCTCCATACGCACGAACACACGCACAAGCATCAACATACACATTTTCTTTGGCCAATCACGGCTATCGTATTTTAGGAGTCACTAATGACCTAAAGGAGCACATTCTTCATGCAGACTCCAAAAATCTTACCAATATTTGGCCGTATCGTAATTTGTTGTTCAGACTCTCGTCGGTCTGGTGTCAGTCTAGTTTGTGTTCCTGAGGTACAACTCACCTCTTTTAGTGTATCCGTGTCATCCACAATTCTGCCGCTCTCATAGCAGAGTTTAATGGCTCTATGGAGACACGTCTGGCCGTCAGTTGACTGGACATTGAGATCAGCTCCCTCAGAAACTAACTTCTCAATAGTGGAGGTATGACCGTCTTGGATGGCAAGATGGATACCCGCTAAATCATTCTAGTCCAGCAGGATATAAGAAAATACGCGGCATGAAAACATGATAAATTTCTTTTTAAATGCCAGTAAAACCGAATTTCTGAGAACAAAAGTACTGCCAGGTGATCAATTAAATCCAAAGAAACAACATTGAAGTTTAACTGGTGTTATAATTACTAATGGTTATTATAGGTGCTACAACATCGAGCTGGTCAAGACTGAAAAAAACGATGATGGGAAACCTTAGACTATATTCACTTAATTCAATGTTAGTATTTGTTGTTCCACAGTCACTTATTAAATACATCAAGTTACATACATTTGTATTTTTATATGCAGTTTACCTTGTAATTTGAACGGTCGATGAAGAGATCAACGATGCTTTGGTATCCGAGAACTAAAGATAATCTTAGAGGTGTGTGCCCATTAATGTCCCCTGTGTCAGAACGTGCTCCTCCTGCCAGAAGGACTATAACGACATCACGGTTACCATTCCGAACAGCATGGTGAAGAGGAGTCATACCATCATTATTTCCCTTATTCACCTCAGCTCCTTGACTGATGAGATATTTAATGACATCAAGATGACCATTCTCAGTGGCACTGTGTAATGCAGTCCAACCCCAATTATCACCCTTATTTACCTCAGCTCCTTCGCTGATGAGATATTCGGTGACATTAAGATGACCATTCCGAGCAGCACTATGTAATGCAGTCCTGCCGTCCTTATTTCCTTTATTTATCTCAGCTCCTTGGCTGATGAGATATTTGGTGACATCAAGATGACCATTCTGAGCAGCCATGTGTAATGCAGTCCATTCTTTACAATTACTCTTACTGACCTCAGCTCCTTGACTGATGAGATGTTTCGTGACATCAAGATGACCTTTCACAGCAGCAATATGTAATGCAGTCCAAACGTCCTTATCTCCCTTATTCACCTCAGCTCCTTGACTGATGAGATATTTAGTGACATCAAGATGACCCCCCTGAGCAGCACTATGTAATGGGGTCAAACCACTATTATCACCCTTATTGACATCAGCTAATTGACTGATGAGATATTTGGTGACATCAAGATGACCCTCCAGAGCAGCACTATGTAACGCTGTCATACCGTCTTTATTTCCCGTATTCACCTCAGTTCCTTTACTGATGAGATATTTGATGACATCAATATGACCGTTGAGAACAGCACATTGTAATGCAGTGTATTCGCTTTCTCCTTTATTTATCTCAACTCCTTGACTGATGAGATATTTGGTGACATCAAGGTGACCATTAAAAGCAGCAAAGCATAATGCAGTCCTTCCGTCATTATCTTCCTGATTCATCTCGGCTCCTTGACTGATGAGATATTTGGTGACTTCAAGGTGACCATTGGAAGCAGCATTGTGTAATGCAGTCAAACGCCTACTATTTCCCTTATTCACCTCAGCTCCTTCACTGATGAGATATTTGATTACATCAAGATAACCATTCTGAGCAGCAATGTGTAATGCACTTGAACCCACAGTAGTTCCCTTATCCAACCCAGCTCCTTCACTGATGAGATATTTGATGACATCAAGATTACCATTCTGAACAGCACGGTGTAAAGGCGTCCAACCGTCGTTATCTCCCTTATGCACCTCAGCTCCTCCGCTGATGAGATCCCTTGTGACATCAAGATGACCATTGGAAGCAGCACAGTGTAATGCAGTCCTGCCGTCATTATTTCCCTGATTCACTTTAGCTCCTTGGCTGATGAGATATTTGATGACATCAAGATGACCATTCTGAACAGCAAGGTATAATGGCGTCCAACCGCCGTTATAACCCCTATTCACCTCAGCTCCTCTGCTGATGAGATATTTGATGACATCAAGATGACCATTCTGAACAGCAATGTGTAATGCATTCAAACCGTCGTTATCTCCCTTATTCACCTCAGCTCCTCCGCTAATGAGATATTTGATGACATCAAGATGACCATTCCCTGTGGCACTGTGTAATGCAGTCCAACCCTTATTATCACCCTTATTTACCTCAGCAAATTGACTGATGAGATATTCGGTGACATCAAGATGACCCCCCTGAGCAGCACTATGTAATGCAGTCCAGCCTTCATTATTTCCCATATTCACCTCAGATCCTTGGCTGATGAGATATTTTGTTACATCGAGATGACCATTCTGAACAGCATGGTGTAAAGGCGTCCAACAGTCGTTACAACCCTTATTCACCTCAGCTCCTTGAGTGATCAGATACCCTGTGACATCAAGATGACCATTCCCTGTGGCACGGTGTAGTGCGGTCCAACCCTTATTATCACCCTTATTTACCTCAGCTAATTGACTGATGAGATATTCGGTGACATCAAGATGACCATTAAAAGCAGCACAGTGTAATGCAGTCAAACCGTTGTTATCTCCTTTATTCACCTTAGATCCTTGGCTGATGAGATATTTTGTGACATCAAGACGACCATTCTTGGCAGCTTCGTGTAATGCAATCCAACCTTCATTATTACCCTTACGGACCTCAGCTCCTTGATTGATGAGATTTTCGGTGACAGTTTTCTGGACATAAAGGACCTCCACGTGTACGTATGAGTATTCATCTTGGTCTGGCTGGTTTATATAAGAACCCTGTTTTAGCAATTCTTTGACGCTTTTGATATTACCCCCAAATACTACCTCATGCAGCTGTTGATTTATGTCCTCCATACTTGAAGAAGCACCGGTTTACCAGACATCCTAAGCTATCTGAATTCCTTGTTATGCTTCTTTCATTACGCTCGACTTTGAAATGATACGATTAATCTGTTATAACAGACAAGCCAGTCACATTATGCAGGCTACAAGCATAAGCATACAATATACTCATTTTTTCCTCGCAATGTGCAGTTGTTAGTTTTGTCGTTTTCAACAAGTTCCAAAGTCCTATGCCGTGAACTAAATCGTAGTTCAAATATTTGTCATTCATATTCCACCGTTAAACTTGTATGTTTGCCTCCTCTTTTCTTTTTCAAATTTATGACAGTCATCAACATTTAAATCAATATATAGCGAGTGCATTTTTGACCCCTCCCCCCCTTCCCGCTCACTCTAAAATAAAGGTTGTGAACGTTTGTACTGTTCGTCTTTTCAAGGTGACATATATTCACAAGACAATACGTTGTAAATGTTCAAGGGGGGAAATCGTCTTGCCCACAAAAGGACAAACAGTCCATTTTTTTTAAATATCTTATGAAATAATTCGTAATAGAGAAACATAAATTTGCCCCCCTAATGACGTATCTCACTACAATTAATTGAAATACTAACTATTCGTGGATACATGCCGCTGTTTCCCATCCTTTCACAATTGAATTACTCATGAACAAAGCAAACATTAACGCTGATTATGGCGCTTGGTATGGTAATTATAATGCGGTAAAGGTTGGGGCAAAAATCCAACTGAAGAAAACCGTAATTGTGATATCAAAGACGACATTTCCGACGACGCCGACGATGACGTTTCCAGTACTGTAATGAAAATATGGCGATAACGGTAACAGAGGCGAAGATGACGAAATTTACAATCAACAGTATTTATCCGTTTAATTGCAGTCCATGGAAGTTACATATCTAAGCAAAATACATATTACGAAATATTCTTTATGGAAGTCCCTGTTGAAAATTAGTCAACGTGGTCTAGTGCACTTGGGTAGACATTCATTATTAGTCCCAGCCACTTCCACCGGGCAGGCTTAAGGTAGCTTGGTGCCTTTTCTGAGATATTAATCTGCTTCCTTGGAACTATTAAGTTCACAAGAGTTTGTCAAGATGTATTAATATTTACCATGCATAGTTAAACGTCGAATCGAGAGAGCAAGAAAAGAGACAGAATTGCATCAAATTTAATTCTAAGAAGGGAACAAAACACCCCCCCCCCCTCTCTATCTCTCTTTGTTGGGAAGGTTAAAGGGATATTAAAAAAAAAATTGTGAGATAATGAAAATCTGAGTTTCAAATTTGAAAGAACATAATATTTAAATGACAAAATCATCTTTGCTTGATCAAAATCGGTTCAGAGACGGCTGAAATATAACGATTTCAAATACTTGTGTACCACCACAAATATTAGGTATTTTGAAAAATTTGAAAAAAAATGTTGAAAAAACGAAATAACGTCTTTTTCGTCGTATTTCAAGCCAATGCCGATGTTGGCTTTTTTGTTGACATTTTCGTGGTGCTTATATTACGCACAACCAGCCGGCCCTTATAATGTTATTTTTAATTAAATAATTAATTAACGGTAACCGTGTTTTTTTTAAGTGGAGCTGAAATGGTATGCTCGTATTGGCTAAATTTCACACATGTTGGGGTCTAAAATTACCTTCATAGCAAATTTAGGTTAAAAAAGGGCACAAGCAATGTCATAGATACGAATAAGAGCAATAACCATGCACTTTGAAGGCATTTGCGGTCTGAAAACAGAACTCAACTATCCCTTTAAAACACAATGTTTGGAACTTTAGTATTTATAGTGCGAAGATTCCCAGCTACACAAAAACTCATAAACGGATTGTTTGCTTACCCAAGTGTCATGGAATACCCTGACCCGTAAAACACTTCAATTTCAGGTGCTGCCAAAGTATATTTGTATACGATGCTTTCGATACACGATTAAATAGATTACTTTGAACATGGACCCTGCTACAGATTGACTGATAATGAGAGTCTTTCTTTGATCACATCATGACCACCGCCACCTTATAAAAGTCTTGTTCAGCAGGCACGTAAGCCACGGGGGGGGGCACGTCCCCCCCCCCCCCCAAAAAAAAAAAAAAAAATAATAATAATAATCCAAGATCGGTTGAACTTGTTTAGACCCCTCCTCGGGACGTCGATCAATTGCATGTATGTGCCCCCCCCCCCCCCCCCCATCATCAAACTCTGGCTACGGCCCTGTTGTTCAGACGGAGAAACATTACCCTAGGGTAAAAGTCGTGTTAAGAACTAGTCGAGCTAAATATGGCGGGGTATATGGCGGGCCAAGCATGCCACTATCCGTACAAATTCATAACTATACGACTATACGTCTATCCAGCTGGTCAATCAGAACGCAGGAAACTGTAAAGCTATACAGGTATAACAGTGGCGGATTCAAGGGGGCACAGGGGGCACGGGGAAAGAAAAAGGAGGGGGAAAGAAAGAAAAAGGAAGAGAGAAAGAAGAAAAGGGGGAGGAGAGAAAAGGGAAGAGGAGAAAAAGAGGGAGAAAGGAAGAAAGGGGAAGAGAGAGAGAGAGAGGTGAGAAAAGGCGGGAAAGGAAGAAAGGGGAGAGACGGAGAAGAGAAAAGGGGAAAGGAGGATAATGAGGGGGAAAAAGAAAGAAAGGGGGATGATATTATAAGAAGGTGTTTTTTTTCGGGAAAGGGCCGGGGGGGGGGTGGAACGCAATTTTATAGTGTGCATTATATGGAGTCCCTCTTGCAAGGCGTATAGCCCCCCCCCCCCCCCACAAAAAAGCACGGGAAGAACCCCCCCCCCCCCCCCCAAAAAAAAAAAAAAAAAAAAAAAAAAAAGGGGGGAAAGAGAGAAAGGAGTTTATAAAGGAGAAAGGAAAAAATGAAAGATAATTAAACAACGATAGAATCATTTTGTCTGACTAGAGCCCCTTCCAGGCTAATCAAGACACAGGATTTGCCAACTGAATGCGTGACATAATTGTAGCGGAACAGCCATAATTATTAAGAGTAAATTTCAGAGGACTTATCCCTACTGTCACACCGACATTAAAAAAGGCTCCTATAGCCACAATAATTCAGAGTTTAATCAACCATTTATTGGGACATGCATATACGCGAACAAGATGCCGGTCGAACTGCGAAGGTCATCCAATAATACAAACATCAGTAATTATTGCTTAGCATTGCCCGTAAGAGGGCAGCATAACAAACAAACACGGTGTTCATTTTAATTTCCTTGACAAATTAAGTGTCAGGAATTAATTTTCAATTCCATTAAAAATGTATTTATTTCAATGAAAACCGATCATACGTTGCAACACAAATTAGAATTGTGCATTATTTACAAATCAAAATGATAATACATAACGAGCTACATTCTTAAATGTATACATTGAAAGAAAAAAAATTACATACACGATGGTTGAATAAAAAATTATTATGTAGAAACGAAATATAAAAAAACGTTACGAAGACAATATATAAATTATGTAGTCCTTAACATAATAACATAATTTTGTCATATATATTTATATAATACAAAAGTTATACAGTCAGCGTGCGAATATTGTGATATGGATAATTATGAGGAAAGAAAAGTTTAATACTCTGCTGTATAATTAGTAGATGTATTTGTTTCTTTCTTATGCAAATTTGAACATTTCCATTATTTTAATGCTCCTTGCTAAATGCAGCAGATCGGTGAAAAATCATTCGTGGGTGTTTTTATATGAATATCATCGAATTTTCAAGACATTTCATTTAGCAAATATTCTGTTGTACGAAGAAATAACGGTAACTGATGATACACTAACTCATTACACTTCAACTTTTCATTCTCGAGCACATGTATTCATTTCAGGGAGAAGTATGAGAACGTACGCACCGAGTTTTCTTTAATCTTGTTTTTATTTCTTCTTTATTATATCAGGTTTTTAGCATATCATTTTACCGAGCACGAACCCAGCTATGGTTCAGGGGAAATACAGAACGTGTGTAAACAGAACCGCAGCCGAATGTGATGGTTGCATGGTAGCAGGGGCGTACACAGGGGGGGGGGGGGGGGGACTTTGGGGGTTCTAACCCCCCCCCCCCTTTGTTTTTTGTTTTTTAATTATTAAAAAAAAAAAAATCGAGACAAAAAAAAAAAAAAGTGTCCGCTTACCCCCCCCCCCCCCCCCCCACTGAGCGGCCGGCGCGATTTTCAAATTTTCGGAAGCAAAATATTTTAAACCCCCCCCCCCCCCCCCTTGAAAAAATCCTGCGTACGCCCCTGCATGGTAGGTCTGGACTACTTTATGTTTTCTTTATTCACATGTGAAGCTCCGTTTGTTAACCTCTTGTTATTATTTTGTTTAATAATATTTGTTCGCACAATATCTGAGAGGAATATTGCAAGTATAATCAAATCTGGTTCAATGGTAGATTTGGTTTATTGTCTCAGAACTCTGATGTGTTTCAATAAATATATATTATATACACATATATATGCCTACGGTTTAATTGAGACGTTGTCACACATATTAAAATTCAATTTGACATGTATTCTTTAAGTGATACAAACCAAACAGAATCAATTTGCTAAATATACTTGCAATATAGTAAAACTGTCTATTACGCTCAACAGATATAAAACATTTAGAATTAATCTTTCACGGGAACTGCCTCGTGATGCCATCCAGATGCTATTTTATGAAATAAACAACATTTGTTTCATGTTTGCAATATAAAGTCATATCTTTATCATCTTGAAAGTTTATTACATGGTAAGTATTGTCTACGCAATTGTACATTAATATTCGCCGTTTTCTCGTGTAAGATAGGGAAATATGTTCCCTACGAGTTTATTTACAGGTTGCATGGGGGTCTCTTATCGGATGGATGAAATGCTGAGCTCATCAACAGACTTCGCTTTTGATTTCATGTTGGCTCTTTTAACTGAAGAACCAAAAATCACTCTTCCTGTAGGGCATGATCTGAGAATTGAAAATTAAAACGACTAAACTGTGACAAAGATATCAGGTCTTTTACCATGCTTACCCGATGAGTGACAAATCATGCTCCTCTATTATTCATTTATTTATACATGGTTCATCACATTGCTTAGTATTATCAAGATGAACATACACAAACAATATCATTTAATAGTCTTTCAAACACAATAACAATCATAATACATTAAAACAAATATTGCATGAAGAAACACACAGAAGTGCTTCAATACGTATATATAATATACACATGTATTTAGGCCTAGGGTTTGACACATATTCCATTCAAATTGACATGTATTCTTTAAGTGATACAAACCAAAAATAATTTGCAATAGCAAAACTGTCTAAATAATAATGTGTTACGCTCAACAGATAAAACACATTTATATTTTTTTCACGGGAATTGCCTCGTGAGATGGCATTTTATAAAAATATACATCACTTGTTTCATGTTTGCAATAAGAAGTCATATCCTAAATCATATTTGGCATCTTGAAAGTTTATTACATGGTAAGATTTGTCTACGCAATTGTACATTAATAACATTGGCCTATATCTACACATGGACACACGCTTACGTTGTACATACATATCTTATGCGCTCAATAAACCCTCTCACGGTTACAAGAGTGCGCATGCGCCGACATGGGCGCCATTCTAAAAGAAGACGGCTGTAGAGTGCGCGAAGTAATTAAATGCGGAAGGATGACCCCTTTGATTAATTAAGAATGTCCTTATTCATTTCATCACGACGGAGCGGTGTCAATTACACTTTTAAACATTTGGTGGGTGATTAAAGTCAAGCAAATTTTCATTATCACATGGCCCTTTGAAACCGAGACTAGCAGGCTATGGTTTACTACACGATTTTCCTATGTTGAAATTGGCGAAATTCATACATCCATTTTCTTTGTTACAGAAATGGGTTAAAAAGATGGAGTGGGCATTCTTTAATGACGCAGGAGTTAAATGAGCGCTAAATGAGCTTTAGAATACCAATTTAGATGTATATTACCGCTCACTTAACTTTCGGATTTAAAATGTAATTTAAGTGAGCTTTTAGTATACTGAATAGATTAACTTGAAGACTTTAAAGGCAAGTTAATTAAGCTTTCAGAATACCGCCTCTAGTAGATATTTACATTTTTGAAATTCTGCTCAAACCAAATGCAACAACACGTTAGAGATGCAGAATAAGTATTACACGAAACAATTAACGCAAAAATAAAAAGAATATATACATTTTGTACAAACATGGTCGCTAACACAACACGTACAAGTTCGCGCTTTGATTTTTAGCCTCCATAGTTGTTATATCGTTATATCCTAAGTTATAAGCTGCAGGGAATATTACACAGAATATCATATATAAAACTAACAATATCAGCAGAAGATGCAAGCATCTATAAATAATGAACGTATACACATGAAAGTAATTTACATTGCTTTAAGAACTTTATCAAAGATCGGTTGAGTTAAGGGGGGCACTGAAAACCACACACCAAGAAATCAATAGTACAGTATGCATCTGCATGTTGAAGTTATTAAAATGCGGGTTGGTCATGGAAACAAAAACATAAATCTCTACAATTTATTGACAAGGCAGATTTACACGAAGTGATATAATTTAAGATCTTTCATCACATTACTATTTCAACCGACCATTGAAAACATCTGCAAAAAGAAGAATGGTCATATTTCGGTGTTTAATGAACTGTATTCATAAAGATTTATGTACGTGTATATGAAACAGTCACCATGTAATTACGCACTTGCTTTCTACAACAAACATCCGCCTCTAAAAAACAAACACACAAACAAACAACCCCCAAATAAGGAAACGGAAAAAAGCCAAACTTGCATAACTATCAAGCGTTAACAACATTGTGACGAACGATTATGTTTCTGCTGAAAACTATCCATTTATTCTATATCATATTTGTTTTCACATTGCCTCGCCCCCCCCCCCCCCCCGTTCTCTCTCTCTCTCTCTTTCCCTCTCTCTCTTACTCTATCTTAATCTCTCTTTCTGGTTTTACACCGAATCCAAATACTTGTCTACAAATCCTCCTGCTTCTGCCTGGATGAGGATCGCATTTAAATCCTTTCTAGTCCGAGTTGATGCAGATTTCCATATTTGAAGGAGATCTATGTACTGCTCATTCATCTCTCTAGAATTCTCTCTGATACCTTTAGCGATGCTGTAATCGATGCGAAGAGCAACGTAAAGAGGGCTCCACAGATTAGGTGGTAGAAGCCTTGCTAGTTTCAGGATATTCGCATCTGTCACTTTCTGTTCATCCGATGGACTGAAATTTAAGAATTATAATTGTATTATGCTTAGGCAGAAAGTCACCAATTCTCTTTAATTCGCTCCGCCAGAAAAGAAATAAATGTTAGCTCTTCGATATTTTACTGTACAAATCATTTCATAAATATATTAGAAAATGCATTTGCAAGAGAACGAACAATGAATTTGACCTGGATAAGCAGGCTTTTAATAAACAGTCAAGTCGCAGCACGGGCCAAAATTTGCGACAAATTTGTTGTCTAGGAATGATTTTCTAGATTTAAGGCTTTCAGATACTTAAAAACAAATAAAAGGATAGGCCAAATAAGAAAAGAATAAAGTCTATAAGTCACAAGAAGTGGAGCATTCATCATTTAAACCTCTGCCTCACAATATAGTTAAGTTATTTTCTCCTGGACTGAATATTCAACCTGATATTGAGATGTACTGTAAGACTATAAGTCGTATTCGGACTACCGACTCTTGGAAATATAACCACGGGCATTTACCTTCTGGGCAACTACCCCAGATCTACAGGTTTAATGTATACAAATACCACGGCACTTTTACATTCAGCATTTTTAGCTCTTACATGTTTAGCTCTTATAGTTTTCAATATACAATTCTGGGGGAAAATCATTTTCAGGCAGCGAGATGATCTCTTCATATTTTATCGTTCTCTTTTCAAGGTCAAATATACATGAGTTTGATGACTAAAATTAATGTAAACAAATACTCAAACGCTTCGCTCGCTTGCAAAGTTTAGAATCCTGGTAGTTGATATTCAAGCAAAACACACCAGCCTCTTACATTCATGGATGCGTGACTAAGAAAGTTGGAAAACATAAGCTTTGTGACGGGACGTATGTGTTTAATACCGCAATTATTTTGAATACAGATTTTATATTATATATTTTCTAATGCTTCACTTCAGCCGTACATTTCTTCTTCTTGACACATTAACCACTTTGTATATATATATATGTACATAATTACATGATTATATGTGTGTGCGTGTGTGTGTGTGTATGTGAGCGCGTGTGTTTGTATGTTAGTGAAATAGATTATTTCTATTTTTCTGTCGCTCCAATGTTGGGTATTCTGAGGAGGCTAGGAACAGTGTGTGGTATATGTGTGTGTCGCATGGTGGGGGGGGGTATAAGTGTGTATCGTTGGATAGGGGATAGAGCAACGCCGATCTGGCGCTGCTCAGTGGCTGCCGGGCTCACGATAAATTGGGCAAAAAGAGTTTCCGTTTCGGTTTAATAAAATTTGGAGTGGACTATTAGGCTATTATTATATTATTATATTATGGGGTTATTTGCTTTATGTTACAACTGATTTCATTTTGTTTTCATCAATCGACCAATCTATGTAATGAAAATGTTTTGAATTCATGTCAAGATGAAAAACAACTGTATTCTATTTTTAAGATTGATTTGTATTGTTTGAAATCAATAAAAAAAAAAGTATGTTGAGTCTATCTCTATAATATCAGTTAATGTCTCCTTGAAGACGTCAAGTGAACTATAAAAGAGAAGATTTAATATTCCATTACTGCTAATTGTTAAAATTGTATTTCATCAATTCGTAATAATGCATTAAACCATCGTCTCATTTTAAGATATTCATATAAAGTTTTTATAAACATATTATATAAGACTTATTTATAACTTATTAAATCATATAAAATGCGCAAAATTTGATGCATAACAATAATATTTTTTCGATCAAAATCATTAGTTGACGAAGCTCTAAACGTGGAAACAATTTATTTGTGTACGAAGTAACATTAATGTTGTTCTTGAATATGTGAATATTTTCTACAACTCCGAGCAAAAATCTAGACTTCCTTTTACCCGTGTGAGTCAAAAAAAGTTAACACCTAGAAAACTGCTAATTATTTTAAAAATCATGTTTGAACAGTAAGTGATTATACATCTTTTGGAAGAGTGTTTTATCCCAAAATATTTGGTATCATTTTTGAGTAGTATGTGTTCATGCATGGATGAACATGAGACATTGTTTGAAAGAGTGCAAAAATCGATTTGTACCAAAGTTGCTTGTGTGATGTTTGAATAAAACAATTGGGACTTGGGTATTAATTCGGTCTTTGCAGATCCAAGTAACATCCCTAACAAAACTAATCATGCCACACATATCAAATATCGAATATCAAATATCAACGAACATTTGTGCGTGCGTGTGTGTGTGACTTTGTTCCTGCAAAAAGCATATGCAATGCATTTCATTTGATACGTTCAATTAATTCTCTCAGTCCGCTAATCCCATGCAACATAATACATGCTGAAGGCATCCCTTTGACGCAAGTCGATTTTTGCACTCTTGCAAACAATGCCTCATGTTCATCCAAGCGTGAACACATTCCACACAAAAATGATACCAAATGATTTGGGATAAAACACTGTTTCATAATATGTATAATAATGTACTGTTCATAGATGATTTTTAAAATAATTAGCAATTTTCTAGGTGTAAACTTTTTTGGACTCACTCGGTATCAATAAATACCCATCCATACACACACACAAACACATATAATGTGGTTCTACTCACATTTCATCGATGTTTGGTGAAGGAGCATTCTGTCCCGTAGTCTCTTTGTTGATCCCTGTCATGTACACACATTTTACCGGTTACCAATTGTGTAAGCACAATACTCTGTTTTATTATTGTTCGTCTAATGGATACAGCCTCCCCATATTCCCTACACTTAAAGGTAATACAAAGTTTTGGTATTGGGTAATGAATTCGGTTCAAATGAACATATTGGATGCATATGCGATCCTACAATATTCAGTGATCGTTGTCGAGTTTGAAATCGAGTTTAAAGTTATGAAATTGTAAACAATAAACTCTTTATGTTGTATAGCTCCCTCCCAAGGTCAAGATATTAATTTAGCTATGAAACAATGTTTCTTGACTAAGATCGACCGATTAGCTATTCCCGCTTGAAAATTATATATCACAGCTACATATTCTGAGATTTTCATGGTCGCAGCTGCCATTGTACGGCCGTATGCGCTATTTGAAATTGATCAAAATTTACCGGGAGCACCGGTAAATTTTTATATTCAATTTTTTTCGAAAGCAGAAGTGTTTTAGGGGCTTAATGTCCTAGTGCTTATAATACATCCACAGGGGCATCCAAATATATCACAATTGTAAAGAACCACTATCCACCCAATTTTCAAAATTTCCCAAAACTTTGTAGTACCTTTAACTTTTCCGGAGTTTCCAACGTCTCCATTTCAAAATAATGATCGTACAATCATTATTTTGTCTAAATAGCAAATAGGGCCAATCTTTAGTCATGTGATTCTAATTGCCACTTCCTCAAATCAATAATTTCTACGACTTGATCCAATTACCTTTTGGTCCATCATTATTCGGTCCGTTTACCATTTTGTCTGTAATAAAATGGTCTGAACCCCAATTACTCCAAGAACCATTTCGTCCATAGTTTAGTTCATATACAGGTAATCTAAATACGTCTTTATATTTATTTCGTCTTCAACCGTATGGTTGCATGAAATATACGAACGAGTGGTGGCCTTTACAATGCTTAGAGTTAAACTTTATTCATGATAAAAACAAAACAAAAATAAATAAACATAGGCCTACATGTACATCATGATATCAAGTTTTGATTGTAAAGTCGCTTTAACCTTAAAGATATAGACCGGAAGTGGTAAAATTGTGGTTCAAAGGTTTCGGGTGCAAAATATCCATTCAATAATGTTTCAATATACTTCAACCTGAATTCGCAAAAAAAAAGCAGAAATATATGCCCAAATGTTCTATGTTGAAGTGCATTCGCGATATCTATCCAGGCTGGATTAATATGATAATTTACCAAATATATGTATCATCACGTATTAGTCAAATCATATTCTTGCACAATAAAAGCTTCCATTTCATTTTTTGAGAGAGGGGCGTTTCCAAAACTGGTCTATACCTTTAATTTCTACTTATTCTAATATTGCGATCATTTAATTTCTGTGGTGCGTTTATGCACCACATGTCGAGTTGTACCGTACATATAACCATATAGGATGTCATTTTGCCGGAATAGGTCCTTTGTGATAAGCTATGAAATATCGATACTCAGGGGTTAGAACAACTAAGCATCTGTATGAAATGTTTTACCTTGGAAATTTGTGTTGAATTTGATCGTCTGTGTGGAGGTTAGAATCACTTCAAGTGTCACTAATGTCTCATCACTCTCCTCAATTAGATCGAGATCAAAGTACCTTGTCAGTTTCGGATGATTCTTCATTTCACTGAACTGAATGACCTGAGGAAATAATTAATTTGAATTCATGATTGTATGAAATAGGCGCCAAAACGCAAATGTAGGGAGTACTGATGAAAATAAATGAAGAAAAATCGTCTGTATTTTCAATCTTTTTCCAATCGATTCCATGTTTCGCATCTAATTTCTTCAAGATAAATTCAATTTCTTCATCCCGGCCACCAACGTATACATGCATGGACCTATTTTTTGATTTTTCAGTGAATTTCGTTAAAGGATCATTCAAATTCCTCACTCGTTCGCTTACTATAATTATATACATGCATGTGTTACGTATACTTTACGGGTTTTTTTATTTTCTACCCGAAGCCTGCTTTGTGTATGTGTAAATATATATGTATATTCCTAGTAGTGTTGGTCTATGAATATTCATTATCATTATCATCACCATTAGAATGATTCAATTGTCAGTTATTTGGCACTTTGTTTTAACTTTTCTCCTTTTGGCTCTACATTGGTTGTTCTACCTTTTATCATAAACTGTTCTTGTGTCCAGTTTCCACATGACCCTTGTTTCAATTTATTTTAACTAAGTATAGGTAATTCTGAGAACCAAAGTATGCTAACGTGTACCTGTGTTTTGGATCTCTTCTCACCCAGCTGGCAAGCGACTTTTAGTGTTCCCCTCCGAAACACAATATCATCGTCATCGCCCTTCACATGTTGGAAACGGTGATCATCTATCTCATGGACATCTTTCTGAAAAATCACGTGTACAAACAGGATTCTGATAAAGTTATCTCGAAATTGTCAAGTAGCTGGATATCATATGTACACTTGTATTTACACATAATCTCGAATTTAGGTGTATTTCTACTAGTACGCGTTTGAATCTTTCTTTGAATTTTTGTTATTCATTCACAATGCTCATAACAAGTTTCATTACCTCTCATTTTGGAAAGCAAGTTTCAATGCATATAATGTTACCTATGTTCTACTCATAACGTATTCATATGTGTCACCTGCCTTATGTTCGCATTTGCTTTGTACATTATGGTGTAAACAATCTCAGTATAATGCAATATTCACGTTACCGGGGTCGCCCTGGCGAGGCAGTTTCTTTGCTTTTTTCCTACCCAACGATTACGTAACCACACCTATATCAATAGACATCGGTTGATTCAAATTATTTGGTCATCGCCCTACGCATTTAGCTGCGTTGTCTCGCTGATAATCTCAACTCACCAATTCTTGCCGCAGTAAATGATCTCTAATTTTCCTTTACAATCGCCAACTATGAGCTTCATGACTTTTTTTTTTTTACTCCTTATAGCCACTCTGATGATTCAACACCACCCCAGAGTAACGCGGCCTACTTTGATTTAGAAGAAATTTATCGTTTAAATTTACAAATGCCTGGTTTACAATTCGGTCATGATGAACATTTCTCATGAGAAACATAATTGTCGGTGTAATCTACAAGCCACCAAACTCAAATTGTACTGATTTTATTAATACATTACAATCTATGTTAACCTCACCGTCCTTTAACGATAAACATTATATGGGCGATTTAAATCTTAACCTATTTAAATATAATGAAAAACCACACTGTCGTAATTTCTTGGATATCATGACTTCTTAATCACTTTTCCCAAGTATAACGAAACCCCCACGAATTTCTGATACTGCATCAACCTTTATTGATAATGTGTTCTCCAATAGTTCCTATTGTATGGATCAAGGCATTACAGTTTCTGACATATCAGATCATTTCCCAGTGCTTACATGTACCCCCATATTTCTAACACATTCAAGCCTGATATTCAGAATATCGGCAAAGTAGGTTCACGTCATATGTCAAAAGAAAATATAGCTAGACTCAGAGCAAGTCTGATACTCACTGACTGGTCTGTAGTTATTGACATTAATGATGCTAATGAAGATTATAATAAGCTAGTTGATATAATTATGGCTTTATGTGATATCTATATTCCAGTGAAATCACCTTCCAAGTCGAGTTATAAAAAGGTACCTAGATCCCCCTGGATCTCCAAGTCTGTACTCATATCCATTAACCGGAAAAATAGTCAAATATAAATCTAAAAGAACAGATGAATCTAAGGTAAAATATTCTTCCTATCGTAATTCCCTAACATCTGTAATACGTAGGGAAAAACATAATTATTCACCCCAATTCACCACTCATAAAAAGAACTAAAATCAACCTGGAAAATTATCAATAATGTTCTCAAAAAAGGTGAAAAGAAAAAAATAGAATTTAAGTAAGATCGTTTACAACGGAAACGAAATTTAAAAAAAAACCTTTCGGCATAGCAGAGGCATTCAACTCTTTTTGGGTAAATATAAGGCCAGATCTTGCCAGTAAAATCCCTGCCACAAATAATTAGTTCCACTCGTTCCTAGGAAACCCAAATCCTCAATCAATATTTCTTGTACCCATATATGAAACTGAGATTATTGACATCGTGAATAACTTAAATGTAAAGAAAAGTTCTAGCTGTGATGGTATCTCAAATTATCTCCTCCAAACTATTATCCATGAAATAGTCTCTCCATTGACATTTGTATTTAATTTGTCCTTGGTAGATGGAATAGTACCAAGTAAAATGAAAATTGCCCAGGTAATTCCAGGCTATAAAAAGGGTAATGTCCACGACGTAGGCAATTATCGCCCAATATCTTTACTGACATCAATTTCCAAATTACTCAAAAAATTAATATATTCTCGCCCCATCCGAATTTTAAACACCGGCAACATTTTAGTAAATTCTCAATTTGGTTTTCGCCAAAGACACAACCACGCACGCAATAATAATGTTAATTGATAAAGTAGCAAAACCTATCGATAATACGTCTTAATACCTTTGGCTTTATTCTGGATTTCTCCAAGGCCTTCGACACAATTAGCCACGAGATTCTACTTTACAAATTATCCCATTACGGGATCCGAGGGAAGGCCTTGGAGTGGTTCCGAAGCTACCTTACTGGTAGAACCCAATTTGGGTCCATTAATAACCAAAACTCAAACTCAGAATTAACATCTTGCGGGGGACCACAAGGCTCCCTCCTTGGCCCACTCCTCTTTATTATTTATATCAATGATTTCCAAAAACTCATCAACATTTCTCTCGTTCCTCCTCTTCGCGGACGATTCAAATATATTTCTTTCTCACAAAAACCCCAACATGCTTCTTGATATTTTGAATTACGAACTAAATTTTGTATTTAAATGTATACAGGCTAATAAACTGTCTCTCAATTTGAATAAGACTAATGTTATGCTCTTTAGCAACACATTAATTAATCTTCCAGGGCAGGTTCAAATAAATGGACTAAGTTTGGCCCAGACAAACTCCACGAAATTTCTCGGCCTGTATATTGACAGTAAATTATCATGGAATGTTCTGATTTTTGCTCCCATACTGATGGATATTTTCGTACTGACAACATACTGAAAACATCTGATTTGTACTATTTTTGTCTAGGCATATTCATATACCAGCTAAACAAAGGTGATTTACCCAGTGTCTTTACTCCCATGTTCATAAAAAAACAATGCCGTCTACTCATATGCGCCTGTTATCTGTACTCGGAAGGCCCTCGGGTATGCGAACGTGCTCGCTTAGATGTGCCAGGTCCTTGTTTTCTTGCTGGGGTCGTCTGCTGGGGTCGTCTGCATGGATCAGTTGTTGCTGGGCCGGACAAGCCATGTGGCTTGTCCGGCCTGCGTCTTTTTTTTCCGTAAGGTATATCCTGTCGCTGCATTTGATTGGCTCAATATGACCTATACATCATGCGCTAGTCATCAACATCCATGATACGCACGCACACAGAATCTGATGCGATAATTTATCAAATATGAGATTTCATACAAGAATTACAAATGCAAAGCTAAGTTTACTTTAAATAAGTGACATTGCGACAAAATCGGGGGGCTTACCGTAAACAAATGACTTACCAGGTCGTAACTTTTCCATAATCATTGCGACATACTCGTTTATTTAGTCTAGAATCTGGCCGATTTAATTTGAATTTGATCTCCACCTCACCAACGCAAATATTCATATATTCAAGTATTAATATGCATTCTAGGAAGGCTACCTTACGGGAAAAAAAGATCCGTCCGGCCTGGCAACGGCTGCTGTATGCAGATTCATGCATGTGATACTGCGGGGGAGGCGTGGGGCGTGGCGCAGGTGAATGTGTTTGTGTGCCTTTGGGCTCTCTGGGGGCAGACGTGTATGGGTTTGTAATGGAAACTGTGGATTGTGTCTGGGCTCCGGCCTACATAATTATTATTGTATCATGATTGTTCATGTCTACTGCCTCGTTCGAGCGCCTCAATATTTTAAAGTGACCAACGTGACATTTTTTTGGTAACAAATTAATTTGCTATTTTTGCTTGTTTCACTTTGTATATGATTCTATTTTAAGGCCTTCTTGTCCACCTATTATTATTGTTACGTCCTTCACCATTGCAACCACTTTAATCAAATGTTAGTTTTATTTATGGGAACCTATGATCTACAAGCTGAGCTTTTCAATAGGTTCCTCACATTTCACCCTGTATAACCTACTATTCAATTATTAATTTCGACGTCTTTTCAAAGAATTGATTATATGATGTGACACTTTTTAGTATATTTCATATTATGTTCTAATTTTGTCAATTATGTTTTTTTTTAAATGTGAAATGTGAAACAAATAAACTTGAAACTTGAAACTTGAGGAAAAAAGCTGTGGTCGCATGAGTCAACCAAATCATTTAGTATAGTATAGTAGTATAGTATAGTAGTATAGTATGTAAACGTCCAAAATGGCATTGATTTAGAGGAATAGTCAGAACAGTATAGGGCAAGAGCATTCTATTTATGATAGAGATGTTACGGATAAGTCTAATAGTATATTTTCGGCATCGGGATATTCATTCATTTATTTAATATTATGAAAGTGGAAAAGTTATAAGGTATAGTCTAAAATGCAAGACAGTTATCAAGATGTTGACTAGACCATGCTTGATGAATAATTAAAACCAAAACTAAAGGTGCAACCCCCCACCCCCTCCCCCCCCCCCCCAAAAAAAAAAAAAAACTAATATCGTAACAGATGTCGAAGTAGGTAATAATGTTTCGTTTTAACATACAAATACTTTTGGTCAAAGTAATTAATTGGCTTCATTTTGAAATATGATGATGCTCTAAACCTGTTAATTTGCGACAGAACCTTTTAATGGGATTGTACCACATCCTCACCATCGAACCCAGGATAAACAAAACCTTTCTGCAGTGATCAGGCTTAAATACGCCCCATAAAAAATGTTGATAATGTCTGTTTACCCATTTTTGTTCATGTGGCTTCTTTACGAAACGAACCTCCAGGACTGGTATTCTGGAGGGAGGCATGAGTCTGGGAAGAAACGACATGCATGACAGCAATATGCCCTTCCGAAATCGCCAGTTCCGAATAAAGGCAATGAATCCTCCAGAAAAATGACTGATTGAGACCTCTAGGCACCGTTCTCGTACAGAACAAATAAAGTTGTCGGGATCGGAAAGCCGTTTAGGTGTACCTTTAAAATAAAACAAAACGAACTCAATTCAATAAAAATCGACAGAAAACTATCTTAATAATTGTCTTACCTCTAAGGCTCAACATAATTATGCATCGATGTTATTTTAGCGACTGGAATACAATTCGAAAGGGAAAAATTACAAAAACAGGACTGACTTTATCATATCCCTCCATTTCGACAGGTTAATCTTAAATTTGTGTTAAACCCATTATACTGGATATTTCTGTATACTTTCTATTTCACAACTGTAAACCAAGTAAAATGTCATATGTTGAATTGTATATCTGATTTCTTGTCAAAATAACCGTTCTGTTTGGAAATGAAAAATAAAACTGAACTGAACTGAACTACAACAAATATAATCTTTAGCGATATGAGGACTAAATATTGATATATGTCAATTCAATGAAAAATTATTTCCATTACAAAATCAAATGAACATTATTTTCTTTGAACATTTCTGTCATGAATCTCTCAGGCTCCTGGATAAGGGAAGGAAAAAATGTCCCTTATGCAGCTAACCTCAAATTCTGTAGAACTTTGCAGGAATTATGAATATGTCATGTATGTCCTATCTGTGAAATTTAAACGTTAGCTGTGTCCTCATATTCAAATTATGCAAGGAAACCCGTTTACTTGCTAGACTTCACTGTCAGACACTATCTAGTAACTGACTGGTTTTTTCTTCTTCTTTGGTAATAACATACATGAAAAGAGTTGTAAAGGGTACATGATCATTTGTCCACATTAATAACCCACTTCTTGTGATGGCCAAGATTAAACCGATTGAATCTTTGCGCAGCATAAAACGTATGACCATTCGGTACAATTGTCTGAAAATCAAGACTATTACTTATGGGCTCTATAGCCCATAAGTCAATTTGACAACTAATAGTCGTTATTTTCCAAATTGAAGACATTTTCAAGCCCCACTTTTTTTAGGAAAGTTCTAAATTAGTATTATCTTTCAAATGCAGTTGGAATTTAACTTTTCATTTTTTTGGCCTGTAAATGGGACATAGTACCTTTAAAGGGACTTGGTAACTCTGTTCAGATGAAAGATAGTGTTGCTAACGTAATGGCTGCAATGCTAGATGTACAAAATAATATAGATAATCTGAAAATTTGAGTGAAAACGGACCATTATTAATGATACAAATTGGAAACAACTGATCTGATCGGTTCTTTAATTCTTCCAACTATATTATTACAATTTAATTACATTTTAGGTGAATGTAAATCTTCCCAAAGCAATAAATTGGCTCTACATACCATTACAGACATTTTAAGTGGTAAAAGAATTTTAAAAGCCTGTTTTATGTTTTTTTTCATGGAAAAACGGTTGGGAAAATTCAAAATTGGTTGGGAGAATTTACTGTTAATCACTGTTAGAGGCTGTTGCACATTGTTGACGCCTTAACAAAAACATAGATATCTTCGTTGTTTGGGATTTTTCAGGATTCTGTGCATGTCAGAGGGTTAGTACAGTAAAAGGAATATAATAAGTAACATTTTATACAACAATTTTTTTTTTCATCAACCTTCAACAATGTTACTGAGTCACTTTAATACGTAATGGAGAATATACAAATCTGATTTTCTGACGACCGTTAACAATTTATCCTTATAACACACTACCCACTGAGAAAACGAGATTAAAAATGTAAATCAATTGCAAAAATCCCCTGACACCAGTGGCGGCGATTTCTTTTTATGACCGGGGGAGGAAATGCGAGGGACGAGGAAGCAGTGGGGTAATGAGCAAAAGCGTTTTTTTTTTTTTTTTTTTTTTTTGGGGGGGGGGGGCAGAACAAAATCTGTATCATCCCCATTCTAACATGTTACATGCAGGCCCTGCGGAACGTTTTTCAAAGTGGGGGGGGGGGGGGATCAGGTAGAGCAAAGCGAGCGGAGCAAGTGGAAAGTAAATTGGCGTGGGGTCCAGGGGAAAGCCCCATGAAGCTCAAGGATTTGGGGCATCTAATTACGGTCAGATGAGCATATTTTGATACCTTATATGTGGCACTGGCATGCAGGTCACTCATTGGAGTGGGTTTCATGCATTAAATTATGATCAGATGAGCATCCAGGAGCCACCTTCGGGCCCTGGTGGGGTCCAGGAGGCGGAGCTCTCTGAAGCTCAGGGTTTTTAGGCATCTAATAACGGTCAGATGAGCAACCAGGGGCCCGCCTTAGTGCCCTTGGTGGGGTCCAGGGGGCAGAGCCCTCGGAAGCTCAGGGAAAAACCATGGTATTTCAGCAATATTTGTAAATCACTGGTATTGAATTAGAAATAAACAACGTTTAAATTTTATTTGGGGGCAACTGCCCCAAGCCCCCCCCCCCTCCCCCCATCAGTGAGCCAGTGCGAGGGAGCATATTGAACGAGAGAGGTGACGGTGACGGAAGTGAATCCCCCCTCACAGGCTATTGAAGATTTATTGTTTTAAAGAATTACATTCCTTAGCAAAACTATAGTATAACAACAAGCAATATACCCATTTCACACATCATATTTGTACAATATTTACTTATATAAGATTTTGGCATTTTTTATTTGTCTCTCCAGAGCCTAAAAGTGTGTTGCAGTCTTAAGTCAGTATTCAAATTTCCTGGAGGGGGGGGGACGATCCCCTTAAAAAATAATGAGGAGGGGACGTGTCCCAACGTCCCCTCCTCCTCATTTTTTTAAAGGGGACCGAGGAGGGGACGTGTCCCACCGTCCCCCCGGGACCGCCACCCCTGTCTGGCACAGAAACACCAGAATTCATTTAAAGTTGTGGAACTGATTGGGGATGGAAACATTATCATAATAGGTGGATTTTGACATTACGTGTACATGTATTCATAATAATGTATGACAAACAACGTCAAAGGCTTCATTCAATTAAAGGACGTCCTTACCAAAATAAATCTATTTTTGGCAACATTGTCATTTCAATCCGGGCCGTGTTTTGTATAATTATGTTGCATTGACAAAACTTATAGAAAACTAAACAAAGTAATTAACGTCGGGGTATTGCGAATTCTACTTGTGATTTTGTTACCAAATTGTCAAACTTAGTAAATATGAGGTCATGAATGGGTGTCAAAGTTTATGAGCCTTTCTGAGAACAATTATATATTTTGTCGTATCTTGAGTTCCCGACTGGTATTGTAAACACGTTTGGTGAATATTTAAAAGTATAGATGTAGCCGACATCGCCAACCGAAAATTTAAAAATGGCATTGATCATAGGTCATCGATCATAGTGATGTCACATCTTATGTCGTATTTGCTACTAAAAGTTGTGACAATGTCTATACAGCTATACCCGTAGTTCGCCAAGCGCGAGGCTTGTAGAGTTATGCATCCCAACATTAAACACATTAAATGATGTAGAGTCTGCAGTGGCAGTGGCAGAGGCAACCCCCCCCCCCCCCCCCCCCCCCCCCTCATTACCAACAGAAAACGTGAAACAACCAAAAAATCTCAGAATACTAGAAATATTATAACTCATTCCATAACAGTTTTGCTTGATTATGATTTGGGTTCATGACGTAAGCCAATGTGGGGGTACAACCGGTTATACGCCAGTTCACTAACAATTATGCGAAGTATTATGTGATTTGCTCTTAAAACACAGCCCGAAGATATTTATGAAAGCTAATATGGTTGGATGAGCAAGTGTGGGCTTATCAAATGGCGACTGGCCGGAATGCTCCCCAGGGAGTCGAGAATGTGCACACATTGTGTGCGGGTAAGCCTGAATCCGATGATCGGGGTAATAATACTGCGCATAGAAACAAAGTATTCGGCGCGTTATAAATGTGATGTAGTAATATTGTACTTGCGGAAAGGCTCAAAAACAAGATTTAGTTACCTGACTGATTCCAGGAATACAGTACGGTCTTTACATTGTTATGAGCACTAACTAATGCACAGTGAGGTATTGTCAGCATTGCCGGTTTCTTAAAGCGTAGCCCGGACGGGTAGCACTGGAAGCCATGGCTGGCTAGAAGCTCGTTCTTTTTAAGTGTGAGACTATTTGGTATGTCGGTCAGTACCCGAAGGCTGATTTCCTCATCTTCCTCAAGAGCACCAGGTGGAATAAGGAGTATAAAACCATGACATTTGGTTGACAGTTTCCCTCCAAGGGCCCCAAATTTTCCAGTTGCAGAACTACCATCTGATAACAACAATGTAAATATATATATTAACAGCACACTGTACAGTAAATATATATTTAACAAGCTCTGACGTCACAGACGAAAACCTCTTGCTAGAGATGCATTGCATGTAATGACCATGAAGTATCGACTCCAAGACTCACTTCTTTGTTGTTGTATTTGCGAAAATAACAACGTCAGGAGGATACATGAAAATACAAAGGGAACAAATAATTGATGTTTATAAAGACGTTAGATGGTTTTTTACTTTTGAAAACATTTATGTAGTTTATATATTTAACTAATATTGACTGCCTTCTGGGCAATACGACATATATCGCCCGAACCGAAGATGAGGGTGATATATGACAAGTCGTATTGCCCTGAATTAGGCAGTCAATATTACTATTATTAACCACATCAGACATCTAGAGCAAACAAGAAACTCTTACTATCTTATACTCTTAAATTATGTAGGCTACACAGGGTTTCCTAACATTAGAAGTTGCAAAAACATTGTCAAACCAGCACTGTTCATCCAGTGTTTGACAGATTTTCGATACACTGCAAACAGTTTGCCTAGGGTGTGATTGTTACGTCACAATAGAGTTCGCGCAAAGTGCGCATTTTCTTATACACGATGCGCGATGTAAATTACAGTAGCTGATGCGCGATGTAAATTACAACTGGATCTACATTATTGCTCACTAGTTTAACACGCATTTTGCCATTGACTTTTCAGAGCGGGCTAAAATATTTGTTCATTGGATTACTGTATAACCTATATCGCCCGGCAAATTACACACAAATCCCATTGACTTTTCTAAGCGGACTAACTTATTGTAATTTTGTTGGCTTATCCATCAAACCTTGAGGGCAATAACATTTAAAAATTGCCCTGCTCAGATGTCTGATACGGTTAATAATTATGTTTTTTTACCTTTGATCTGATGCCGGGGCAGTGATTCTTGCCTGTGACCTCATAATATCAAATAAAATGAATCAACAAAGTCCTTATTTGGAGGTGAATATATCTATGTATTCTTGCAGAAAAATATTCACCTGCCTCAGATTCATAAAGCGTATCTCACCTAAGGCGTGGTTTATTGGCTCTACACTGTCTGATCCAAATTGCGCCTTTTCCAGAAGATTGTCAAAATCGTTCTTCTTGGCCTCCGTCGTTCCTCTTTTGAAAATAAACACAACAACAACATACTTATAAACAAACTTAATACAGTAAACAACTATTTTATTCATACCCCTTATGAATTTGGTGTCTTTTAGTTTTGGGTGTCTTTTTCGAAACTCAATAATGAAAGGTGGACAGGTTGAATTAGGGTGTTTGTTGAATTTGAGTTAACTGAATGTTAATTTGCATGCTGATTTTACGAAGTTGGGCGGGAAAATAAATGCCGCTGTAATATAAGCATCAGCACATGAAATTAGTTTGCGAGATAGACTCATGAATAGTTAAACTTACTGATATGATTCGTCAGGTAAAGCTTGAGAGGTGCCAGCAGTTTCCGTATTCAAGAGAGCAATGCCCTTTGCACCATCTAAAAATTATTGAAATGTATTGCAGTATTCATTGACATGTGGCATTGACAGATTATATAAAATGTGAATAATCCCAATATTAATACAGACATTAATTTCTATCCTCATCAATTAAGAATCCGACACAATAAAAAACATAATTATAACATTATTCTAATGGTGTGATCCTTCACAATTTAGTATAAAAAAAAAAAAGAAAATTGATGGATCTCTCATCCAGAAAATCCAGATGCATGACATTGAAAAGTTGTCTAGAACTTATAAGCAAACATTTTGATGAAGCAAATAGAAAACAGACAACACAAAACCACATACAATAGTTAAACAAATAAAATAATATTCAAAAATGAAGTTCTTTCAAATTATTGTAGACGATGGGTGCGAGGTGTAAAAGGAATTTACAGTGGTCATGGTTTAAATACATTTTAATTTTTATTTCACATAGTAGCTACTTTATATTCATTTAAGGTAACTATTGCAACTTTAAACGTATAAATGTATATATAGGATGAAAGTATTATATTTTGGATTTAAATTAAGATAAAGGGGAATACTCTCAATATATAACTGTGGAATACAAAAATGTGATTTGACTAAATATTTTCGTATACATTCACTAGGCCAATCAATTTTTCCAAAACTATTCCAAAATGATAACATTGAACGATTCCTTCTTATGTTGTACTTGAGAGTAGAAGAAGACTATAATTGCACGATTTACGATACCCTTGGTTTTCTTTGCTTTCGAAACGTCCTGCACAGACTCCCCAACCAGCTTCAGTGTCTGCTTTGCTTCAGGCCCTGAAGTCTGAGATGCTATCAACCTTGAGAGCATTGGGATGTTAGCGTTTTTCCTGTTGTTTAGTATCCGATGTTCGGTGCACGGTGTGTTGTAACTCTGACGTGTTGAATCCCAGCATCCCGCCAATCTCAAAGAACTGTTTCGGTCTAATCTGACGGGGGAACGCAAGCAGTGTCCTGTCATGAATTTCTCTGTATCATTGGATAAAGTCTAAGTCAAGAAACCCACAAGTATATAATAATAATAATAATATGACAAATTTATATAGCGCTTGTGACAAAAGTTTCAAAGCGCTGTACATGTACACAAATCAAAATTACTTCAAACAAAATCGATATTACTAATGGAATTAACATTACTCAAATTACCAAGAAAACAAAATATTACCTACATAACTTAACTAATTATCATTACTTATATTAACAAGAAAATCAAATATTTCTATCATAACTTAACAAATTGACATTACTCAAATTACCAAGAAGATCAAACATTACTAACATTACTAAAGAAATTAACAAAACATGTAAATTCCTTGGAAATTAACACATTATATCAGTAATAGTAATAATTTGAAAAGACATAATGAAGGCATGGTAATATTTATTCGAACTTATTTTAGAGTTATTTGGGTTGCTTTTGGAATAGATGAGTTTTTAGATTCTTTTTGAAAATGTCAATGGTGGGTGAGTCCTGGATATGGGCGGGGAGAATGTTCCAAAGAGTGGGGGCAAAGACTGAGAAGGCCCTGTCACCATAGCGGTTGTGGGTGCGACGACCGAGTGCGAGCTGGGGTCTGGATGATGATCTAAGGTTCATGCCGGTAGTCTGTTTGGGTGAGATCAGTTCAATCAGGTATGATGGTGCGTGTTGATGGATGATGTGGAACGTGAGGAGAAGAATCTTGAATTGGATACGTTGGGGAATTAAGAGCCAATGTAGGGTGCGGATGACTGGAGTGATGTGATCGTGCTTTCTGGTGCGAGTGATTAGACGTGCAGCGGTGTTCTGGATGTGCTGGAGTGGGGCCAGATGAGAAGCAGGTAAGTTGATTAATAATGAATTACAGTAGTCTAAATGGGACGTTACCAATGCATTAACTAGTCGTTCAGTAGAGCTGCGATCAAGGTATTTCCGGATTTTCCCAATCCTATAAACTCCGAAGCTAGCTGCCCGACACACCTTTCGGATGTGCTCTCTTAAGTCTAACGAGTTATCAACGATAACACGCAGATCTCTAGCAGAATTGGTCGCAGTAATAACAGCTCCGTCTAGGTGAAGGCTAACCGACTCGTTCCGTTTCCTAAATTGTGATGTAATGTGGATGAGCTCAGTCTTGTTTGCATTGAGCATCATGTTATTGTTACTAGCCCAAGACTTCACATCTGTCACGCAGTCTTCCAAAGACGAGATGCCATCAGCCAGGTCGTTGCGTTGCATAACGATGTACAACTGGGTATCATCAGCATATAACATGTGGCTTATACCTTTGTGGGCTGTGATGACGTCACTCACAGGACCAGTATATAGAACAAATTCCAAAGGTCCCATTACTGAGCCCTGCGGTACCCCCCGAGTTAGAGGGAATTCATCTGATTTGGTTCCGTTTACGATTACAATTTGTTTCCGGTTCTCGAGGTATGACTTGAGCCACTTTAGAGCAGAACCTTCTATGCCGTATGTGTGACTGAAGCGTTGAATCAGCAAGTCATGGTTGATGGTATCAAAGGCTGCTGAATAATCAAGCAGCACCAGAATGGCCTCCTGTCCTTTATCTAACGCTAGTAAGATGTCATTGTAAACCCTAAGGAGAGCAGTTTCTGTGGAATGACCCTCGCGATATACCGACTGCATAGGAGGAAAGAGCTGAAACTCCTGGAGGTAAGCCCTTAGTTGATTGGCAACAATTCGTTCTAAGACTTTTGAGAGGAACATCAGGTTGGCAATTGGCCGATAGTTTGTCATATTTTCTACATCTAACTTAGGATTTTTCAAGATTGGGATGACATGTGAAGTCTTGAATGAGGAAGGAACAATCCCAGAAGAAAGTGAAAGGTTCACAAGTTTAGTGAAGAAAGAGATAAGAACATCGATACATTTCTTGATGAGCCAAGTGGGGGCAGGATCTAGTCGACATGATTTAGATGGGCTTTCCATGATAACATTGAGAACATCAGCCTCGGATATCGGGTGAAATTCAGAGAAAGTAGGATGAATAGATGTATATCTTTTCGCTTCGTCAAAATAATACGGTACTTTAACTCACCGAGAGATTATAATGAGAGTTTCAAGGTTCTAGTATTTGGACGTGCGCATGTGTAAATCTTTTTCTCCTTTTCTCTCATTTTGTTAATTTCTATTTATTAAAGGGATAGTTGAGTTCTCTGTTTTCAGACTGCAAATGCCTTCAAAGTGCATTCTTATTGCTCTTATTCTTATCTTTGACATTTCTAGTACCCTTTTGGGACCTGAAATTGCTCTGAAGGTCATTTTAGACCCCAAAATGTGTAAAGATTTAGCCAATACGACCATACCAATTCAGCTCCACTTTCAAAAAAATACGATGACCGTTAATTAATTAATTAATTAATAATAACAATACATGGGCCGGCTGGTTGAGCGTAATATAACCAACACGACAAAGCCAACAAAAAATCCAACATCGGAATTGGCTGAAATACAACGTAAAAGGCGTTATTTCGTTTTTTTCAACGGCTATTCAAATTATCAAATATTTGTGGTGGTACACAAATATTAGAAATCGTTATATTTATGGATATTTCATCCGTCTCTGAACCGATTTTGATCAAACAAAGATTATTTTGTCATTTGAATTGTATGTTCTTTCAAATTTGACACTCAGTTTTTAATATGTTGTACGGTATTTTCCACATGTAACTCTTCTTCATGTAGTAATCTAGTATTCGAGAGAAGGGGGGGGGGCTGTCAGGAAGAAGGCACTACTAGAATACACTGATACGACTCGAAGATGTAGGATTGTGAGTGGAATCTTATTTCCCTCTTGAGCTAATCTGTTTGATACAAAGAAAAGGAACCTCTGCAAAAACAAAAAAAAGAAACAATAAAAGAAAGAACATCAATAAATACATGTTCAAAACCTCTGCGTGAAATACGATTGAAAAGTAACAGTAAATTTACATCATTTAAAACCAAGTCAACGATACTTTATTTTTTTTATCGATTGAATTATTTTATTCAGTATAATTAATTTGAAAACATTATGTATTGTGTATTGAACTATATTATGTATGTTTTTTGAGGGATATACAATTTTCTTTATATTTTGATATGTTATGTAAATAAATGAAGCTGTATGTTCTTTAAATTATATTTTGTACTGAATTAATACAATAAAAAATGCTACAAAAAAAATGTATTTCTTAATGTGACGGGTCCAAATGTTTAAAATACATGTCCGGTGAAACGTGTGGTCTTTCTATACAGGTGGTCGCTAAAGCAGGTTTGACTGTACACGTAGAACATATTTCTTAATTTTGTTTGTTGAGAAGGTCCCTGGCTGAAGGGATCTAGATCTCTATCAAAATAAGGATATCCTTTTAGTGTACTTCTGCGGAGATCCCTAAAAGGGGAAGTCAACTTTGACCTTGGGTCAGAGAGAGTAGAGATAAAGGACTTTTTGCCACATCACCAGATAACAGGGTGAGAGGGATGAACATAGACCATCCACTCATCGCTTATGAAAACAGAGGTGGTTGGACAGAGAAAGTAACTTTGAGCAGAACTTCAGACTTAAAAGTGTTACTGCAGCATTTGTGGTAAATTGTTAGTAAAATTATGATGTATTTGGCATGCATCATTAGATTTAAACCTCAAAGACGAAACTTGATTTCATGTATAGTGGACAACACCTGGTGTCTTATTCATGAAGCGTAATTGTGAGCTGTGTTTTCACATTCCTGCTGTTATTATGTGACAATGATACTACTAGACAAATCTACAGAGAAACACTCTGTATATGTGTACCCATGGGTAGATTTATGTTAATATTTGGAGGTCTATCATTAACTGCTTTTCAAGTTTCAAAATGAGTCTGTGTAGAAAACCTATAGACTACACCTGTTAGGAATAATGCTTCTCAGTTTAAAATATTGTGTATGAATATATACCTGTAATGTAACACAGACACCTTGAGGTAGAATAGCTTCTTTTATTATCGATACAAAAGAAGACCTGATTTACAGTAATAGCTAGGAAAAGATATAATTTGTATCATTAGTATTGGATATTTTGTTGTCAAAGTAAAAGTTGTCGAGCTTAAGTTTGAAAAGGTTGGGAATATATGATATTTGTTTGGTATTAACAAAAAGCTTGCATATCACTTTATAACAATTTTAAAAGTTATAGAAGTTATCATTTGAGTTATCATTGATGTTACAGAGGTCTAACTTCATCATTTGGTAAGAGATTATGATGCACTAGTTGGTCCAATTCTAGTCTCGGTGTCTGGCTATGAGTCTCTCCTCAAGAGGGCTGAGTCAGTGTAATAAGTCAAGAGAACTGTATAAAAGGCAATTTATATTTCTGTATTAATTATTAATCATGCATATTTTTGCTTTTTTTGTGTGCATACCTTGCATAGTGCTTCTTCGGAAGTTAACCATACCTGGAAAAGTATCCGAGTACTTGTACAGTATTTGTACGGTGTGGCGAAAATGCCAAGTAGGACAATAGTTATTTTGCTGGATGATTGTTATAGATGTTAAGAGGTGATCAGAAATGTAAGGTCATAAACCTTATTTATTTATTTATTAGAGGAATGTTCTATTTGCTACTTAGACACAATTATTGGACTCATTTAATGACGTTTGTCTACTTTTTATATGAATAATCATACGTTATTACCTTGTTAATAGACACTTACATATATTACATAGATTTGAAGCACAGACTAGTGTTTTGAATTGTTACAGCTACCTTTCCTATTGTTGCTGTTGCTGATGTTATGTAAGAAAAACAAAAAGTATATAATCCATTTGCCTGTTTCTTGTTGTCTTTCTTATTTCTTATTAAGGGTTAATACCACATAACACTCGGAATGACTTCGTTGAGTGTCATTTGTGCCTGCTGTTACATTATCATATCAAAATATTCCCTTTAGCCATTAGAGGTGAAATATGACGAATCGATTTCTTCACTGCAAGTATATGAATACAGGTCACAAAATTATAAAAGCATCAACTCTAAGATAGACATCAGAATAATCCCCTAAAATTAGCATAGTCATGGATTTTCAGTCTAATTAAAGTACGTCGACTGCCTACCTATAATTCATTATATCACATTTTATCAACACCTGAAACAAAAGTGATATAACAAATGTTTGTGTTCAAATTATTTATCACGCTCTACCATCCTGACTCACCCTACAAGAACTGCTAACAACTACTTGTCGCTACGAAGACCAACAATGGTGCCAGGTTCTTCTTCTCAAACGCTAGAATCTCCAAAGAGAATCATAACTCTTTCTCAATCTGAATCATGGTCAATCAGTCAACCTCAACAACTGCTAACCCCTAGCTCCATCCAAGAAAGGAACTCCTAAATGAATGGATAATACACCATATCCCAATAAACTCGATGTACTCTCTAGTAATAATATGATATAATTGAAATCAAGAGCCAACACCAAACTACTGAAATATGTAGACTCATATGTCTAACTAACTGCACCATAAACCCTTCCCATGGAGGATGCCTCTTATTTGTTTACAATTGAGTACCCCCTCTTGGTTGAGAATATTGCTTACACAGCACACTCAGTCATGACCGGCCTTAAAGCTGCATTACCAAAAAATCTCCATCTATAATCAAATATCTCCCAGCTTTCCTCAGTGCACTCTATACTCCAGCTACAGTATTCAATACCATACACTAAATAATAACACTTAAAGGTTAAGACCAGTTCTGGTCATGCGATTGCATTGTGAAAGAAACGTTGTGGAATCGATCAGAAAAGGTTGATCATCTAGCATTTAAGTATTGGTGATGTGTACGGCAATGTCCTGAAATTATCAAAATGATAAGAAATTTGGCCCACTCTTGGTAAAGTAACAAGCATTGTACACAGAAAGATGTTTATGGGACTACGCGGCACGTGTGCGATATCTATTCGGTCCGGATAGATACAATAATTCGTCCTTGTTTTCACGAAGTGACGGTAGTGAGGAAAATCGTAACGCAAAGTGAATGCAATTTTTTTTTCACTACCGTCACTTCGTGAAAACAGCGACGAATTTACCAAATATATCAATTAGCAGGCAGTTTCCAGGAAAAATTTGTTTCATCACGTATTAGTCAAAGCATACACTTTCACATGATTGGTAATACGAGCTTCCATATCATGTTTTGAGAGGGGGGCGTTTCCAAATCCGGTCTATACCTTTAACTTTACAAGTACGTGTAGATGTGTATATGATATATATACTCTCATCAACATTAACATAAATATAAGATACTCTGCCCTACATAGTTTACAAAGCCACTAGAACAAGGACTCATGGTCATGAACGGCAGCTCTATACTGAATAGATGCACACAACACCTCCTACACGCAAACTATGTACATTGTGTATTGTAAATTATATACCTCATACATAGATTGCTATTCACTGATTGGTCAAAACCATATCTCATGACAAGGCGCATCGCGATTGCGTCAGAGGGCATGGCGTTCTATCAATTGACCTAAGGTCAAGTGATAGAACACCAAAACCATGTGATAGAACGCGTAACCCCTCCGCAACTGTTGCATCCACAGAGCGTACGGGATTTCAAATGCCTCTAGCGCTCAACTCCCGCGGTTTCAGAGCGCTCACGCCGTGCAATTTACGTTGAGCCGCAGTAATCGCACTGCACTACTGTACATGTATAAATTTGATTTCCGTAAGCTGGATTTCTTTTAGCGTTGGATATTTGAAACTTTTGAACTTCGAAAGACTGTAAATATGTTTAATAGACTCTTGATGTTTTATTTCTTTTCTAGAGCTATTCATAAATCAATGAAAAGGATGAGGTATATAAAACAGTTATGGACTGCTCTGTAATCGGATGGTGGTGGAAATTATCGTCATGAGCAGTCAACATTTGTATACTAGGCTACACAATGTATGTGCTCCTGACCCCTACTCAGTAATGCGATCCCTTCATTATAAATCCCTTATTTTCCTTCATTCTTTCCACTCAATATCAATAATAACGTGACTATATACCTTATTTTTCATAATAAGAAAAATCAATTAACATACCTCGACAGAATTATGAATTGTTCTGGAAACCTACTGCAAATCTGCAACTCTCTGATTGTCAATCTCCTCTCCTCACCGAGTTGGTTGTACAATGACACTATTCTTTCTACTGACAGTACACAAGGGGAGTGTCTTCCCAAACTGCCTAATCACTCTCCTAATATTCTTCCGCCTAAATTAAATATATATTCATTCTGCAACCTGTATATGTCCAACCAAAGATATGTTTGATAAAACATAAAATTAATGACCTACATTTCCATTAACAATCCAGATTCAGTATAACAATTAACTCTCTCAATTTGAACTATTTAGTCTGTGGATTTTGAATGTGCGTACTAAGGCAAAGTACATAGGCCCCTCTCTGCCCAGTCTAGGGTGATTATCTTTAAAGATAAAATCAAGTTTATATACGACACCACATTCTTTACTTAATTTTATTTCTTATCTTTTCAAAACTTATTTAGGAGGACATTTCAATTCTAACCTCCATTAGATAAATCTAATTTCTCTGCGGTTCACTCAGAGAACATTCCAAAATATCGCGAGTGCTACTTGAGGATTGTGCAATATTTGGAACATTTATATTTTTTGAGGATTCATGCCTGGGTATCTCTGCACGCATATAGTCTGGTAAGTGGAAATTGGTTTTTATTATATCAATTCCGCTCAACGACCATTCCTGCTTCAATGTCATATTTCATTGGCTTTCTGTTTTAGTCATTTGGTGAGGGTGGGGGAGTGATAGAGTGACCAATTTAGCCCTGTACGTGTAGTCTTACATATGATATTTTCCTAATGATTCCTTTAAAGAAGGCTATACATATATTTCAACATCCATAATGCAGATTTTGTTCATATCACCAACAACAGAAATTGGCCATCCTAATTATTGCATTCCGATTGGTTGTGTCGCTTTTTCTCGGTATATGCTGCTTAATGTTACGACTGTTTTGACAATTTTGTAATATTTTTAATGAGGTTGATTGTGTTTCTATCATGTTGCCCATAAAGTTGAAATAAATTGTTTTATCTCTTTTCACGAAGGGATTGTGAAAATATGATTTATTATTAATAGATAAAGTTTATTGTAGTATAATGTGCATCATTGTAACGACTTGTAATAAGACTACACTTCACCAGATACGAGACTAGGCTGTGTGGTATTACTAAATGGTTACACCTAGATCACGTGTCACCGCCTCGTCTGTTGAGGCACAGTAATTGTGAGGAAGCCTAACCACTACAATATTTATATTTTCTCAGAACTATCAAAAATAAATCAATGATTTATTTATGGTTATGTATTAATGATTGTGCAATTATTTAAATCAAAGACTCAAAGAAATTTAGTTTTCAACTTTTATAATAATAATAATAACAATATTTATAAAGCGCAACATAATCTCTAGAGATGCTCAATGCGCATACAAATAATTTAAATTAATACTTAACATTCAACATACTTATCGACAAAAGATTGGAATTCAAAAGAGTTTTTATTAAGTAAAATTTTCCGAAACATATATTCACTAATGATTTATAATCCATCTCTCTCGCTCGCTCTCTCTCTCCGTTAACCCCCCCCCCTCTCATATTCACCTCTCATCTGTCACTATATGTCTGTCCACCTCTCTCTCTCTCTCTCTCTGGCACTTACTTTCTTTATTTATTTTCTTTATTTTTCTTTATTTATATGCCCATGTTCTCACTCTCTCTATCTCATCTTTTTTCATAATTTCTTTGAAATCCAAACATTTATTCACATGTGTCTGTATGACATTCATAAATGCACAACATTTTCTCTGTTGTTTATTATTATCAAAGTGAGAGGTTTAAAAGTTAAAGTTAATCACGTCTACCATAGAGTTGCTAGAAGAGATTATTTCGGAATGCGGCTTTTTCTGCCATCGCCAGCAACCTCTGCTTGAACTTCGTCATTGTAGTCGTCAAAGTGTTGCCCAAGTAAGGTCGTTGATTTTTTTTTTTATATAACTGAAGATATGGCGTATATATTCAGTACTGAATGAATACAAATGTCAACAACAACAATAATGTCGTATGGCAGATTGTTGCTTACACAGATATACCGCCATAAAAATGTGTCACACACGCTCTGACGCAAACTGAAGGCCACCCCTAGACACGCGTCTATACACCTGCATGATACAAGACTCTTAAAGATTTCTCGATTGAACGACCTCTTTTCTTTTTTACTATAAAAGTTCAAACACCTAAACGGGGGTCGACGACGACGTGGTGATGGTGGCGTTGATGCATTGGTGAAGATGCTGATGAATAATGAGGTCGATATGGAAACAACTCATATCGTGTTGCGTATATGTTATTTAAAAGAGACAATTTTGAATTAGAGTCTATAACAAAAACAAATATGAATATCAATAACAGCATAAAATCACACAGTCACAGAGGCAGACATGACATCGATTAGCTCAATTTGTTAATTTGTTGAGTTCTTATCCAGTATTTTATTTATTTTCAACAAAAAAATTAACATTCAGTTCTGCGAACATTGACACTACTCACAGCAAAGTTAATGTGTATGTAAACGGACAAACTTTGATTTGAAAAGTATGCCCTATAAACCCAACAAGATCCTACATCAAATTACGTAAATTGAATCGTACATGTGCAGTCTCATCCGGTCGGAAGGTGTTTTAAGTCCGAGTTGACAATGTCATGTACATATTGTCATTAAAGTAGATTATTCTAAACTTTACCCATACTGTTGTAGAATATCATGGAAAAAATGTATTCAGTATAATTTTGCAGATCTAGTACACCACGATTCATTAATTCTCCTGTCGAGGCAAACCTGCATTGTGAATAGTGCACGCATTAGCTGTATCCGGTTTACAGCATTACTGCACTGAATCGATTTTTTTTTTGGCACATACACACAACCATTCATAAAGTGCGTGAATAGTCAGATGTATACCTGCGTGTGTTATGTGGGTTTGGGACGGCCTGTAGGTGTATATTCTTGACTAGTGCAGACCTTTTTTACGATATTTGAAGCTGTTGCACAATATCTAAATTTGTGACCATTGATAAAGGCCAATTGAAAGTTGAAAGTTTTCCACTCCTGTTTCCCCCAATAATAATTGGACACGTCTTAACTGCGTTAATGCATTTCTTAATATATTAAATTTAAGTCAGAATCTTAGCTGTACTTTTTAATTGTCACTTTTCATTTCAAATACAACCTTAGAAAACTAAAGGACTATCAAGTGATATCAATATTCGTTTCCCCATGATGGAATATATGAATTACTTGCAAACAAAAGGAGAACGATACATGTACCAATGCTAATACCATACAGCCCTAGTAATGAACCATGGTCAGAACCATACAAACAAGGTATTAGGACCATACTGAGGGACTGAGGCGTTCCCAGATTAGAGGCGTGCCTGCAGGAGATATCATCTTGGTCATCGGAAAATGGCCTGTCAATTAATGAGGGGAAAACAGAATTAATACACTTGGCTTCTCGACATCGCACAAGAAGCTTACTCCCTCCCCTCATTTTCAACCACTCAAGACTTCAGCCAGCAAAGAATGCTCGGAACCTTGGTGATGTGATAAATAATCAACTAGCAATGTCAATTCACATTGGCAAAATATGCCGTAATGCTGCTTATGGACTATATAAGATAGGAAAAATAAGGCCTTACCTTGATCAGGATACAACAGAAAGACTTGTCCACGCTTTTGTAATTAGCCATATTGATAGCTGTAATGGTTTATTGTACGGTCTGCCTGATACACTGATTTGTAGACTGCAGCGAATACAAAATTCTGCTGCCATGCAGGCTCATTACTAGAACACATTCAGGAGAATCAGTTTCCCTCATACTTCGTAATTTACATTGGCTTCCAGTTAAAGATAGATTAATATTTAAACTTCTTGTAATAGCATTCAAATGTCAGCATAAATTGGCTCCTCTCTACTTACAACAGCTTCTCAATGAGTATCATCCAACTAGGCAGCTTCGTTCTAGTTCAAGACAGTTGTTTGTCCCCCTTACGGTATCTACAATATCATATTGGCATAGAGCATTTCAATATGCAGTCCCTCAACTATGGAACAAACTTCCTATTAATATCAAAGAATGTTCTTCTCTTGATATATTCAAGCCTCTGTTAAAGTCTTACTTTTTTCAAATGTAATTTTGTACCATTCTTTATACAATACAATGTATTATACATGTACATGTAGTTTCAGTTTGGATATTCATCATGCTATTATGTTCTTATCATTTCATTTCTTCTGTACTCACTCTTGAATTTTTTCTATTTTCACAGCGCTTAGAGACTTAATTGTAATTTGCGCTATATAAAAACTGAGTATTATTATACAACTACAAGGACCGCAAGGTACCATGTACACATTTGGAGGTACCACGATTTCCATGGTCCTTGTTTTATAACCTTGGTAATACCACGATTCTTGCATGGTAGTACCGTGGTAAGAGACGAGTAACACGGGTACCACACAGTACCATGGTTTTACCATGGTTACCATGGGTTATTTTATAAGGAAGTCAACGTCACCCAGCTAATCATAGGAATGCCACACAGTTCACTGAAATCGCGCTTTACTTGAAGTAGGGAAGCCCTGTCACTTGGGAAGTCGATACTAGTTGGCCTTTCCGACTATATAGCTAGAGTACGTACGCTAGAAATATCTCGAACTTCTATGCTAACTCAAGCTTCACTAACGCCTTGCAGGTCTCCCGTGACTAGCATACAAATTCCCAGTCGCAAAAAACGCAGTGCCATTGGAACCTCAAATGAAAACAAAATTAACAATAATGATAATAGTAATGATGATCATAATGATAGAAATACTGCAATCGTATCAGAACGAGGTGCATGCAGTAGCACCCGAACGTATTTGTACGTGCCAAACGATCAAAAGAGCCTCTCTCGGATTATCCAGAGCAATTTGTAAGAAGTATGTAGCTTCTGGAGATAGGTAGGCCGACAGAAAGGCCTAAATTACGCGGGAAGACATACGAGATCAAGAAAAAGCAGTAAAAAACAAGATGGCGGTGTTATAGAAAAAAAAGTAGGAAAAAAGTATTTTGTAGATAAATGTATGCAAAATATCAATTTCAATTACATTTTTGGCCC
This sequence comes from Strongylocentrotus purpuratus, assembly GCF_000002235.5. Classification (NCBI taxonomy): domain Eukaryota; kingdom Metazoa; phylum Echinodermata; class Echinoidea; order Camarodonta; family Strongylocentrotidae; genus Strongylocentrotus; species Strongylocentrotus purpuratus. The sequence goes on along the minus strand of NW_022145602.1, from coordinate 5,637,210 downwards.
AACATGTGACTACGAAATATTGTGTGACCTCGCAAGTGATCGCCCAATTTTGCAAACTGTGTTTTAAAAGTTGCGCGACACTCAAAAGGAAAAGATAACGAAAAGGCAAGTCACGATCTGATGCAGGTTTTCGGCAGTCGTGGATGTTGTACAGTAGGCCTTCAGAATGGCCTCAGTCAGAATGGGGTCACAGACTATCTGAGGGTTTGCTTCAAATCACCATATGGAACCAATAATCGATCTTCACACGTTGAATGGTGGAAAACACCAAAATAGCCGATAATATAGACATCTGGCTGGGAACCCTTTGTTGTTTGAAGGGTACCAATCTTTTGTGCGTGAACTTTTGTCGCTTATGAAAATGAGTACACTTTTTTGTATGTCCACATTCCAATCAAAATTTCTTCTCGACATTGCACTTTAATAACAAGCAAAAGCAAAACAAAACAAGTTTTAAGGCATTATTACATTTTCCATCAAAAATATCAAGGAACAAGGGAAACGCTTTCGGCGGTCTCGCCTGCGTTACGCAATTTGATATGATGACAAATTGAGGTTGGAACATTATTTATAGGAGAGTGGCTCATTAACATGATCCAAAATATGAAATCCTATGAATAAAAATTCAGCATTATGAAGTGAATATTGACTAAGAATCATCAGAAGAATTGTTTACTATTATTTTTACCAAGATTTAAAACTTTCATGAAATATGGACAAATAACACAAATTGATTTATTAATTCTCCTATTAAGTTGTGAAAAACATAATTCAATTAGTCTACTGACCTAAAATGGTCTTTGACCTTGACTTCGTGACCTGGAATTTGTGGCATATGATTTGAGATACTTGATAACCCTTGGGTACAAGTTTCGTGGAATTTTAACAAACACTTTTGAAATTATGCTAAAAATTCAAAATCTTGATGTAGATACCACCCTTCTAAAAAAGGTACCATGGTAACAAGGCTCAAAATACACGGGGGCGGTGGGCGATTCGCCTCCCTTGAGCTACATAATTGCCTCCGTCAGGTTGCTCACGGGGGCGATTACAAAAATTAAAAATCGCCCCCGTGGAATTATAAAATAAAGATTATCTTTCTGTTATAACTTTAACTCAATATCGAGTTTCAATTTTCAAACCTGAAACCAATTAAATGGAACTTCAATTAGCATGCAATATTTCTCGCTCGAATGTGTGGGTGTCTAGAGAGTAAAGGCCGCCATATTGTAAAGAAATGTACGCTTATTCGCCGGAAGATGGCGCTATATGGCGCTATATCTCCCATCTCTATGAGTGAGGACTGGGAGAGTCAAAAGAAAGAAGATTTTTCAGTGGTGCAAAATGTCGGGCAGTGGTGCAAAATGTCGGGAAATGTTATATTCTTGCAGGAAACCTTTAGCACAGAAGACATTGAAAACAGTTGGAAGGGGGATTGGGAAGGCCCAATGTTTTGTAGCCACGGGAGTAACCACAGTAGGGATGTTATTGTAATGTTTAAACCAGGTATTACTTTTGTGGTGGAAAAAACCTTAATTGACGAAGGGGGAAGATACGTCATCATAAAAGGCAAATGTCAAGGCAAAAAGCTAATATTAGGAAGTGTGTACTTTCCCACAAGGAATAAAGAAAACGCCCAATGTGATTTTCTGTCTGATCTAAATGAAATAATATTCTTTGTATTTAGTCAAGAATATTTCTTGGTAATTGGAGGAGACTTCAATGTAATTATGGATCATAATTTGGATTACATGGGTGCAAGTAATATTTCAAAAAGCAAATACAGGGATTCATTAGTAGACTTTCTTGATAAGCTTGATTTAATTGATGTGTGGGGTAAGCGTCACCCTAATAAAAAAGAATTCACTTGTATACAAAAGCAGGCATTAGTTCAGAGTAATAGTAGACAAGTTGGTAAGAAATTCTGAGATTTTGCCTTCTATTACACCTGACCATGCTGGAGTTAGAATAGAATTTAACAATTTAGTCGATGATAGTTTTATTTATGGGAAATCGTATTGGAAGTTCAATAGTAGTCTATGTAATGAAAAAGATTTTGTAGCTGGGGTAAAAAAAAAAAAAAAAGATTTCTGAAATAGAGGAAACGTGGCGGAATAAAATAACGAGCAAAATTAAACTTTGGGATTTTATGAAAATGAAATTAAAAGAATATTATACTGAAATTCTCCCGTGAAAGAGCAAAACTCAGAAGAGTCCACATTAAAAAATTGGAAAAAGAAATTAAAGACCTAGAATATCGATTGGCGATCAATAATAATTGTCATAAAAGTATTCAGGATGAAATAGACATGAAACAAAATTGAATTAGAGAAGCTTTTCGACTATTCACGTCAAGGGTTAAAAGTCCGTTCAAGGGCAGAATGGTCTGAAGAAGTTTTTTGAACAATTACTAAAGTCAAATAAAAGGAAAAGTGTGATTGAGGAGATATATAATGAAAAAAAGGAAGCTGTGAGGGATGGCAAAGGGATTTTGAAGATTATCAGGGAGTTTTACGAAAATTTATATGCATGTAAAAATGATGAAATTACAGAGGATATTGAAAAAATGTTCTTAAATGAATTAACAAAAATTAAGTAAAGAAAATAAAGATTATTGTTAAGGCTAGATAACACTGGCAGAATGCTATCAAGCAGTGAAGGAAATGAAATTGAACAAATCACCAGGCAATGCCGGCTTCTCGGCTGAGTTTTATTTCACGTTCTGGCCAATTTTAGGGGAAACATTAGTGGAGGCTTTTAATTAAGGCTTTGAAACAAAAATGTTATCAAACTCACAGAGTGTGGGGGTAATTACACTAATTGAGAAAAAAGGCAAAGACCCTTTGTACATGAAAAACTATAGATTATGAAATATTGTCGAAAGTATTAGCTACAAGGGTAAAGGAGGTATTGGAGGATATTATTCATTATTATTTGGTGGGCTATGTTTAAGATCGGAATATTGGGGAAGCAGTTCGGTTAATTGATGATACATTCTTTCAATCCTTGTATCAGCCTGTAGGCTTTTTAATTGCCGAAGATTTTGAAAAGGCATTCGACTGCATTACCCATAAACTTTTATTTAAAGCTTTAGAACAGTTTGGGTTTGGTAAAGTTTTGTGTTCTTGGGTTAAAACCCTCTACATTAATGTTAGCAGTTGCGTGATGAACGGTGGACACTCAACAGGATATTTTGGAACTAATAGAGGGGTAAGACAAGGTGACCCCCTATCTCCATATTTATTTGTAATAGTTATCGAATTACTAGCTCGTTATATTAGGAAAGATGAGAGCATTAAAGGCGTAAGATTTGGGAATAAAGAAATAAAGCAAGTTTTGTATGCAGATGATATTACATTGTTTTTAAAAGATATGGATTCAATTGATAAAATGAAAACAGTTTTAAAAAACTTTGAAAAATTAAGTGGATTGAAGATAAATATGGTTAAGACAAATGTTATGTGGTTAGGAGAGGAAAGTGATAGGCCGGGTTTACCTTTTTTGGACATAGGGTACAACATATAAAGACCCTAGGGGTATATTTTGCACGTCATTCCAAAATAAAAGATGATTTGAACTATAAGGACATTTTGAGCAAAATCAAAAGACTAATCGGTTGGTGGAATTAGCAACGAGATTTAACGATGTTTTGCAAAATTAAATTGTTGAAGATATATGTATTTTCAAAATTAAATTATGTTTCGTCTCTTATGACAGTCCCACAGAACATTTTTGAAGAAATCGAAAAGATTTCTTTTAACTTTATTTGGGGAGGGAGAGACAGAATAAAACGGAAAATATTATATTAATATTACTGCGCTGATGTCGAACTATTTCAGAAAGGTATACTTCAAGCATCAGATATAATTGTCAGAGGTCATTTAAAACCGATCTTACATTTTTTTAATTTGGGTTTGCCAACTGAAAGCTTGCTTAGAATTCAAAAGATCTTTGTAGCAATCAGAAAAGAATGGATACAAAGTAATTTTAAAGTTGACACTGAATTTTTTTAAATAGAATTGATGATATTTGGACGTTTACAGAAACTATGTGATATATAGGCGGTTATATGATTACTTCATTGAAGAACTTCAAAAAGAGTATACTTAACATGTTACAGGCGGTAACTGTCAATTTGATCTTGGAATGACGGAGTTGAGAGAAACATTCACAAGGATGAAATGTGCAATGCTATGTAATAAACAAAGCGAGTTTAAATACAAACAATTTCAAGAGGCTGTATATACGAAAAGAGAGCTCTTTAAATTTGGTTTTGAGTCAGACCATTTTTGTTCCTTTTGTAGACAAGAAGTAGAGACATACTAACATTTATTTTTAGATTGTCTTAAAGTTAAAAGATTATGGCAGGAGGTAATTCAAAAGTTACATTTAATCGAAATTGACAGTGAAGATTGGAAACCCATTTTTACGGGAATATCCGACAATACTGCTAGAATATTTGTAATAAATTGTATTATATTTCTAGTAAAGTATATCATTTTTATTTATAGAAAAAGAAGGAACTCTGCCATCTGTACAGAAAGTAGTACATATGATTAAAGATTACAGAGACGAGGAATACAAAAAAGCCTTCAAAAAGGGGAAACTGGGGATGCACTTACAGAAATGGGAACAAATCGATGCATTTTTACTTTAATGGATGTGGGTATTATTATTATTATCAATTCTCTCTCTTGTACAGGTGGACACACCGGAACAGGTTGCATGCAGTGTGTGTGTCGGCGTGAAGGGGGTGTGAGGTGGGTGGGCTAGGGGGGGGGGGGCGGTGAAGAGTTTGTGTGGTGTGAGTTGAGCGTGTGCGAGTGTGTTGATTGGGTCGGGCTAGGTAAAATTCATACCTTCCTTTATGGTTGTTTTGATTATTAACTGTTACATGAAAGAACAAATGTGCAAACATGTATGATCTGAGATTTTTCTATGTTCATTGTAATTCATGAAATGTTTTGTATCGTACGTAGATCTTGCTTTGTATTACATACTATGATAATTCTTATGTAATGTGAATTTTTTGAGGAAGGAAATCTCCGGAACAGGTTGCATGCAGTGTGTGTATTTGTGTGTGTGTGTGTGTATTATTCCCCTTCTTGCTCACTGTTTTGTGAATTAAGAAAACAAAATTAAATTTTGTATTTGTATGGAATTATTCCTATTGATTCTTTATGTAATGATTTATTTTGAATGAAATCTTTAATCTTAAAAAAATGGAAAAAAAACCAAAGTATATAGTATATATTTGTTTTCCTGAGTTAATAAACCCTACCCTATTAAGATGAAGTCAAGATCATACATTTTGGGTAGGACATTTTGATTCTAGGGCTATTTTTGTGAGACAAGGAAGTTTTCATTTTTGGTTGGCACCCCTATTCACGGTTGAAGCAGGGAGAAATATACATGTGACGGTTGTATATACAATCAGCGACATGTGTTGAACGCATAAATAGGTGACGCACAAGTCTATTGTATAAGTCTTTGCTATCATGTTATTATAAATAAAGTAATGATAATGATAATAAACTAATAACAACGACATATAATCAGAATATCAAAAAGAAATTTGTATCGATAAAAATGCCTTTGTATGCATCAGTCATTATTCATGTGAGGACAACAGAGAATAGTCAACCAAATAATTGTTTTTTAGTCAATGAATAGATCATGTTTTAATAATGAAAGAGTACGTTAATACAGGGAAGGAAAGTTTTTCTCAGTTACATAAGCATGCCCGTTTGAAATGACCCTGTACAATACAAAGTAAAGAACGATATAATCTCTATAGCAAAAATATCGCCTTTATTAAAGAGTGTTTATCAAATTGTATTTTAGATGAACGTTTAAAAAACAGAAAGAAATGGAGAAAGAAAGAGGGAGAGAGAGAGAAACAGAGAGAGAACTAGGGATATTCGGGGGAGCTTGTTAGCACTTGTTGAGATATGTGCCCCTCCCCCTCCCCCCTTGATGGATTGAGAATTCTGAAGTGTTAACCTTTTCTTTCTCACTCTCTCGTTCAGATAGACCTGGTAAACCATAGCAAAAATAACAAATATTGCTGCGCGTTCTTACTGAGCTTATGAAGATGGTCTCTCTTCAAAGGAATTAAAGGGATAGTTGAGTTCTTTTTTCAGATCGCAAATGCCTTCAAAGTTCTGGGTTATTGCTCTTATTCTTATCTATGACATTTTAGTGCCCTTTTAGAACCTAAAATTGCTATGAAGGTAATTTTAGACCCCAAAATGTGTGAAATTTAGCCACACGATCATTCCAATTCAGCTCCCCTTTAAACAAAATACGGTGACAGTTAATTAATTATTTAATTAAAAATAACAATACATGGGCCAGCTGGTTGTGCGTAATATCACCATAACGAAAATGCCAACAAAAAAAGCGGACATTGGCATTGGCTGAAATACGACGTAAAAGGCGCTATTTCGTTTTTTTAACGGCTTTTTCAAATTATCTCTTATTTGTGGTGGTACACAAGTATTAGAAATCGTTATATTTATGCATATTTCAGCCGTATCTGAACCGATTTTCCTGAAACAAAGGTGACTTCGTCATTTAAATTGTGTGTTCTTTCAAATTTGACATATCAGTTTTTCATCATCTCACAAACAAAATAGGTTGTGTAGCACCCTCTGCAACAGAACTCAACTATCCCTTTAAGGTAACAAAATTAGCACAGTGGTTAGAAACCTAGGGTTAGTAAAATTTAGGCAATTCGTAATGTTGGGGGGGGTATAGACTAGGGGACGGCCCTGGAATCCAACTTTTGTCAAAATGTGTTAAGTCTCTTCGCGTTGGTAGCACTGCTTATTGACACGGTGTGTGGCACATGATAGGTAGAAATTTCGTGTAAAATGGGTAGTTGGCGGGAATGATTGCGGATTTGAAAAGAGGAATTTTTTTAAAGAGCATGAAATTGATGTAAAGGGGTGATATTTAATCACAAACATGTGAACGCGTATATTTTATTTTTCTTCTCGAAAACAGGCTAAAGGGGGCTATTTTTTGTGTTTGTGTACTCGATATTAAAGCTAAACATATGGATTGTATCTAGAGCCTAATCTTTGTACCAGCTCTTGGGCAAAATGGATCATGTTTTCTTTATTTGTGGGGAAAATGTTCTTGAAAGTATGCACAAAATAGGGTCCTTTTCGACTCCACTGTAACGATCGCGCGTCACACCTATTTATATGAAGTGACATCACCCAACCGTGAATGAATAAACGGCCAAGCGAACGTGCAGAAAAAAGCCTCTATATATCTTAGCTCCCAGTCCGCCCCAAGTTCAGTGTGTCCGCTGCCTTATATCATCTATTTGTCCTTGAGTTTGGCCAGGAAATCAGATAGAGCCTGGAGGACATTTTTCTTCTTCAAGTCAGCATCCTTCTTGGCATTGGATCGTTCTTCAGCAGCCACCTGTTTGTAAGAAAATAAAACACAATGATAATAATGATGATGATGATGATGATACTCCTGCTGTCAGCGTGAGCAAATCACATTCAGCAGTCATGCTTCTATATCTCTGTGAGGGTCTTTCACACTGTCCAAGCTCACTCCGCGAACTCACAACCAGTCGAGTATAACACATAACCATATGAAGAAATGAATCGATTACTAACATGACTTGAAAAATGTGACCAAGTTATTTACAAAACGGTCAAATTCAAAATGCTGCAATTAATCATTCACACATATATATCATTTTTTTATATTTATCATTTTCTCTGACCTGATAGAGGATAACCTGATGGTACTTGCGATTCCACATTGGACAAATCGGAATCAGCGTAAATATGTAAACACAAACAAGAAGTTGGCGTTTAGGATCTATGTAGCTGTACTGTAAGTGGAACTGAGGGACAGGATGGAACCAATGGTCCAGGTCTATCCAGGGACAGGTGCTGACGTCAGACAGACAATTAAGTCGTTGTCAGGATACTAAAGCAAGAGATACCCACATTAAAGACAAAGCTTAGGATTGACATTTATCATTGAATTGTATTAATATTGGGTTTAGGATTCATATGTTTGTCAAATGGCTCACTTGTTCTACTACTACTACAGCGGCGGATCCAAGAATTTCTTACCGGGGGGGGGGGGCACAAAATCGCTAGGGATGAAATATATGAAAAACGATGGAGCGAAGCGACAGAGCAAGGCGTCAGTGGCGAAGGAGCGGAGCGACCCAGTGGGGTGGTTCTGGGAGGGGGCCCCACCTTCTCCCAGGGTAGGAAGCATTTGGAATTTTAGAACCAAATTAGGCGCATTTTCAGGCACTTCCTGGAGTAATATCACGTAAAATTGCTTTCTCCTACCCCCTCTAAGAGTAGGGATCAAGGGGCAGATCTAGCTTTTTGCTAAGGGAGGGGGCGGGGTTTGACCCAATGACGATGCCTCCACGAGCCGCGAAGCGGCGAGGCGATTTTTATGGTGCTATTTTGAACCCCCGTATTAAAGTGATGTTTTCCTAGCATCTATATACTAACATAATGGAGACCATGAAAAGCAGTGCATGATAGCGTCTTTTTAAATCAAGTAACATTTTAAGATCGGGGTTGACCTAATGTCGACGCGAGGCATCGATCACAAGCCGCGTAGCGGCGAGGCGATTTGTAAAGCTATTTTGAACCCCCGTAAATGATGTTTTCCTGGCATCTATATACTAACATAATGGAGACCATAAAAAGCAGTGCATGATAACGTCTTTTTAAATCAAGTAACAGTTTAAGGAGGTATGACCCAATAACGATTCACGTGCCGCGAAGCGATTTTCTTGTTGCTATTTTGAACCCCCGTATTTAAAGTGATGTTTTCCTGGCATCTATACTAACACAATGGAGACCATAAAAAGCAGTGCATGATAACGTCTTTTTAAATCAAGTAACAGTTTAAGGGGGGTTTGACCCAATGAGGATGCGGATACTCTGTGGGTCTGATGACGTTTTACTATGCACATAACATTTTAACTAATTCTAATTCTAACCCCCCTAAAAATTCTTCCAAAGTACATTAACAGCTTACTACAGTAACATATACAATTTCCACAATTCATCACTTCTAGATCCTTTAAACTGAAGGGGAAATGGTTGAAGTTCAAACTGGAAGCAATAATCATTACATGTAGGCTATGGAAAATGTGCTTGCGAAACGGATATAAACTTTGCAGTAGCACGATTGAACTCTTCGTGGCCACAGGGATGACAGAAAATAATATGAAAATGAAACGAGGAACTGGGGAATGATTAATGGCGGGACAATCTACTGAAAGAGCACTTAGAATAGGTATATCGGAAAAGTAATTCAAGACTAAGTTATTAGTTACAAGTTAGAAGTTATAAAGGAGATACAATTTTTGGTATTAGTCATGTTCGACTTAGAATTGCGTGCCCCCCACCCATTTCCAGGTAAAAAACACCTTTTTAAAATACCATCCCCCTTTCTTTCTTTTTCCTTCTCATTATTCTCCTTTCCCACTTTCCTCTCCTCCGTATTTCCCCCTTTCTTCCTTTTCCGCCTTTTCTCTCCTATCTCTTCCCTTCTTTTCATTTCCCCTTCCTTTTTCTCCTTTCCCCTTTTCTCTCCTCCCTCGTTTCTGCTTCTTTCTCTCTTCCCTTTTCTTTCTCCCCTCCTTTTTTCTTCTCCTTTTTACCAGGGGAGGGGTGGGGGGCACGTGCCCACTGTGCCCCCCCCTGGATCCGCCACTGTACTACTACTACTACAACTAAAATGTTGTTTTCCCAAAGAAGCCTTATCATCAGCATTGCCGCGCTTCCTTAGGGTCCTGTAGTTATTACCCCAACATTTGTTCAGTACCCATTTGCACCTGAGTGGAGAGTGGCATGTCTTGGGCTGGGATTCGAACCATCAATCCTTGGATTGAGGATCTAGTGAATGACACCTCCACGATACGTCACCGGACTGAGAATCACAATATTGGGGCGCAGTTCGAGTTTCGCCGCGGAGCTAATGTCCTTTAGCAAGACATCGATCTACATTTGCCCCTCTCCACCCGGATGGAAGTAAATGAGTACCTTGTAAGAATTCATTCATTGTTTTGAGCGCTTTATGGCAGCTTGAGTAAAGCTAGGATTTAATAAAGTAGTACTTTTTAGGCGCCTCGAGCATCTTCTGGGATTGATATGTGCGCCATATAAATTTAGCTATTATTATTTTTGTTATAATTTGTGTATAAGTATCATTAAGAGTTAATAAGTTCCTCGGTGAAACAGTATGGATTAGTTCAATCAAAGCATCATTGGAAAGTACATTAGTTATACTTTATGAAATAATTATTATCATCCTGCTCATAGATCACTCATAGTAATCGTTTGTCTTCAGGTTTCGTCTTTTTTTCTGGGATGCGCTTTATATACAGTTTACAACTAAATTATTCATAGCCTTACCAAGTTTTGTAATTTTCAGCGAATGTGAAAAATGTATTTGTTACAATTGTTTGTTTGTATATGCTTATATGTAAATGTGTAGAGGTGTCGTGGTCTAATAGATATGTCCGCGGTTCGAGTCCCACCACGGCACTAATGTCCTTTGCCACACTAGACCCAGGTGAGGTAAGTTGGTACCTGGCAGGAATTATTTCCTTGAAATGCTGGAGCACCGTAATGGCAGCCATGCTAAAGCCGGTGTAATAATTTCCGAAGCTCTTTGGAAGCGCAAAGAGACGTTATAATGTGATATGCGCTATACAAGAACCGAATAATATTAATATTATTATAAAGTATTCCATAAAGGCCCTTGTTCACTTCTTCCACCTTTCATTCTTGAGTAATTACATCCACCTCATGGTGAAGACTGGTCTGTTTTCTGTCCAATGATACCCTATTCATAATATTTCTGAAACGGGTGACTGAGCACTAGCGTCTTTAGAAAAAAAGTGTTGTCAAAATTGCCTTGTACCAAGTCTTGACTGATGCAACGAATGCGGGTCAGGCAGTATGCATGTGATTCTTTGGTCCTAAATCCTCTTAAAAGTTACATTATGCCTCGTGATTCAATGATTAATTGTTTAAAATGATACAATGTATCTAGGCTTTCACAGAAACTTGTTTCAATCCATAGGATATCCCTTAATGATTTTGAACAGCCTACTAACTTCCTGTCTCATGATATCTAAGTTCTCTCTGCTCATTTTCCGTTGCGGCAGTTCAGACGCATAAGGAGCATAACGTTTTTATCTCAAATAGCGAATTAAAACTCATAGGTTACTAAACCCTAAGGTAAGAAAGAACACATATGAAAATAAATATGAAGGAAATTGACCGTAGACTTTAATAATAAGATAACTCTCCCTAAATAAACTTTATCCAATTTCGTATCAGCCAATGAAAAGGGTTACCTTAAACATGGGATGCGAATGAAGTCAAGATTGCAATCATCATAGTGAAGTAACTATCGTAAATTTAGCTTGTAATAGGCATTTGCTTCAATTTTCTTTGCAACTGCCTTATAGTCAGTGACTATCATTGCAAATGAAGTGAGCATTTGTTTTGGAAAGAGATAACACAAACATAATTGTTTTTGACCCACGTTCATTGCTTCAGCCCAAACTTTGTACAAGAGGATTTTGACAATACTTTTAAAAAGCCAACCGTGTCAGCACACTTATGAATAGGGTGTCATTATACATGGTATTAGTTACCCTTTACCATTTTAGTATGATTTAAAGTCACATAGGTTACAACATTTTAGTTAGAAGCTACTAAAGTTGGGAACACTTTTTCGATACGTACTGTGTATATTTATATATGTACACACACATGGTGCATTTATTACATGTAGTTGAAAGCAATACATCTTTTTAAAATCCATTCTTATCTGTCTTTGAAGATGATCCTTACCTGTTCTTCGATGTTATGATATAACTCCAATTCCCCCATGCTGCGTCTTTCAGCTGATACAATATTTACGGTAAAGGGGAGATACAAAAAAAAAAAAAATTAAATTCATTCTTGTTGCATTAATTGTATTTAAAAAAAAATTACTATTCTTTCATTGAATATGCATAACGTCGGGGTCTGAGTGAGAACTACACATGTACATTCCGTCTTTCCATTTTTTTTAAAACCTCAGTCTTTTTTTTTAATCATTAAACTCTACATACCCTATATAAATAATTGCACTTAAACATATATTTATTAAATGTTTAACCAGGCAATCTCAGCTCTGAATGAAAATGATAATACTACTAGAATTGAATTTCATATCACATTGTCGTTAAAAAGAAAATTGAAAAAAAAAAGAAAAAACAAGATATTATTGAACTATTGCAAAAACAAACAAATACGATCGTATTTCGACAATTCATCCGAAAACATAATTGTCAAATGTGTTAGTTAAAATATGCTTTATAATTCATAATACTTTTGTTTTCATAAAAGGCAGCTATCAAATAGAAATATAATGGCTGTATTTTTGTAGTATTTGTTGAATAATAGGTAGCTACAATCAGGCGCGTACGCAGGGGGTGGGGGAAGGGGGGGGGGGGGGGTTTTGGGGTTAAACCCCCCCCCCCTTAGTTTTGTTTATGTGTATGTTTTGTGTATGTTTCTTGTTAAACCTCCCCCTCCCCCCCCCCCCCCTTTTGATGTTTTTATTTTTTTTTTAAATGCCAATGGCTGACCTAAAAAAGGTGACCTTACCCCCCCCCCCCCCCCAACGGAACAAAATGTCAAATTTTCAAATTTCGAGACAAAAAAAAAAGTGTCGTCTTAACCCCCCCCCCCCCCCCCCCCCTCCTGTGAATTCGGGCCTATAAGTCTAAACTTATCCATACAACCCTATCGCACACTCTACTCTAATCCTATATCTAGCTTGTCGCGGTTCTAGAAGAATTCATTCTGTCTATTTTTTGGATTGTCTGCACGCCCTTTGATTTAATTTATTAAAACCGATTTATTTTGGAGTCGGCGAGGTCGAGTGATTAATGATTTGTTATTATTTATTTGTATTTGCTTAGAGGCAGGTGATTAGGGCCCCCTTCAACCCCCCCCCCCCCTCATTAAAATCGCTACTGCCGTGATGACGAAACCAATCATGGAAGAATAGTTATCGGAGCAGGAGTACAAGACAGGGATTGTTTGGAGATTTACGTGATTTACCTATGTCACATATGACTCCAGCATCATCAGAGTGAAGGCAATTGTGGAAACCGATTGCGCTCTTCATGCAGTCCAGTATTGAAGTTTCGTCGCCTACACATCTCACTCTGTCCAGAAGGATGGGTCCTGAGCCTGCGCCAAAAGTCTTGGCATCTCTCGTGGCACGAGAAGCTCCAGGGAAGCCTAACTGCCTGCACACTACATCAGCGTCGTTGATCCCCCAAAGATTGTCGCATACTGTTCCCCATTGCTCATTTATATAGACCTCGACTCGACCTTGATTGGCGGAGCTACCTGATCCAGCAAGTCGCACCTCTGAAAGGGATATTTGCATTGAATATTTGAAATGAAATAATTCTGCAATGGTCATTAAAAATGGTTAACAATTGGGCTTATAAAAATGCCACGTACCACGACGACGTATCGCCACAAAACACCACGTAAAACCAGGTATAGCCACTTTAAGTCATGTAAGGCCATGTAACACAATGTATCACCATGTAACAACGATAACCACGTAACGACACGTAACAACACGTTACACAATTTCTTTCAACGTGTTGCCAAGTACTGGTATCTTTATTTTATTAGCTGGATAACATAAACTTCGTTTTTTTTTTTTTTTTTTTTTTTTCAAGTGCGTGCGACAAATGTCCTATGAGCATCCACAAAGCTTTGTGTTGCAGCATATAGAAATATGGAGCATATTAAGCCTACATTTACGTCATCATTTTGTTTTTAAATCAATAGAACCGCCTTGGTTTACCGCCTCAAATATGAGCGAGGTTTTATGGCTATGTTTTATGTGGAAATGTTACTGAACCGTTAACAACTTGAACAAAGACCACGACTTCTAATCCTCTCATTTTCGGTGTATAGTTTTGCTTAAAAGGAGAGTCGAGTTCTTGTTTAAGACTGCAAATGCCTTCAAGGTGCATGGTTAGTGCTCTTATTCTTATTTATGACATTTATAGTGCCTTTTTAGAACCTAAACATTGCTATGAAGGTAATTTTAGACCCCAACAAGTGTGAATTTAGATTAAATACAATCATACCCATTCAGCTCCACTTAAACAAAAACAAAATGCGGTGACCGTTGATTAATTAATTTATTAATAATAACAATACACGGGCCGGCTGGTTGTGCGTTTTATAACCAACACGAAACAGCCAACAAAAATCCAATGTTGGCATTGGCTGCCGGAATAAAACGTATAAGGCGCTATCTCGTTTTTCAATGGCCGGTTACAAATTACCGAATGTTTATGGGGCACCACAAATATCAGAAATGGTTATATTTACTGATTATGATCTAACAAAGATGATTTCGTAATTTAAAATGTATATTCTTTCCATTTTTACACTTATTGTTTTCATTATCTCACAAACTAATTATTTTGTGCAACGCCCTCTTCAACAAAACTAAACTATTCCTTTAAACAGGAGAAAGCATGTACAGGAGTGACAACAGTGGAACAGCTACAGTAGGTATGCCCCCTTCTCTTCCCTTTATAAAGGGATGAACAAACGATCCCGAAAGGGAAAAGGATGCACGGCAAAAGACGAGAAACTGAATTGTAGAGCTTGTGCCCACCACTCCCCTCTGCCAGAGAACCCTGGATTCGCCTCTGATATATTTAAATTGAACACCTCTCGTGAGGTTCATTCTCACTGGCTGATTGTCAGAAGAGAAGAAGAAAGTCCCATTTTGTTCAACCCTCCCTGGTATTTCCCCTGAGAATGTATGGACAGAGAAGGATTATTGAATTTTCATCCATTGGTTTTTTTACTTGAGAGTCCCCCAAAGAAAAAGGCTATTACCATCACATCGCATTACATTATTTTCGTCGTCTTTCAGCAAATCATATGAGCGTCTTTTACTTTTTATAATATTAAGTACGTAAAATAGAATAATCTCACCTGCACCACGAGAAATCCCTGTGGAATGTGAAAAGGAAAACAAAAGAAAGATTTATGAAAAATAAATTTTCTCGGTGATTATGATTTTGCATAATATTTACAATTTAGCAAGTCAGTGTGATCCCTTAAAAATGTTTAAATACTAGGTGAAAATGGAAACTTAAATCCTGTTTACCAAGGGAAGCCTCATCATTATCATCAATGCTGTAACTTCTAGTGGCCCCGAAATAACTACCCCAGTAATTGCCAGGTATCAATTTACACCTGGCTGGAGATAAGTGTCCTGCCAGAGGACGTTAGTGCCAGACTGGGTTTCGAACCCTCAACCCTAGGATTACGAGTTAAGCGAATGAACCACTTCATCATGAAACCACGGAAACCGAAACCAGTTCTTTCCATAATGCCTCTAGTATATGCATTACATGATATTTGTACCTACATTCTTATTGCCCACACATATGTCTTAAGGGATTAATTGATGTGAGCAAACAATTTTCCATGTTTGATTGCACAATGGACCAATACCCCCAACATGGATGCATGAATTAATTTGTAGGTTTGTTTGATGGTTTGTATTATCTGACTGCTAAGAAAACATATGTAAGCTTGTAAGTAAGCAACCCAGGGGCCAACGGCTAAAGTTATATATCCCTGCTCCGAGGGAGGTTCATGGCGCCTACAAAGTATTATCATCACCGTAGCTTTAAACCAACTGCCCTAAGGCCCAAAAATCATGCAGGGAATATTTTCCCACAAGGTACCCATTTCCTAAACCTGGGTAGAAGGTCTGCACGGACTTTGCTTGTTATAATCGTTTTGTTTCGGGGTGGGAGAGGTCGAGTGCTTGAAGATGTGTATTGATTTAGTTTTATTTGTACTGCGGCAGGGGATTTGAGCCCCCTTTAATCCCCCCCCCCCATTAGAATCGCTACTTCCCTGATTACGGAACCAAGCACGGAAGATTATTTTTCAGAGCAGGAGCAAAAGTCGGAGTCTGTTTAGAGATTTAGCTGATTTACCCTGAGCAACGCGACATATCACTCCAACATCATCAGAGTGCTGGCAATTGTGGACACCCATTGCGTTCTTCGGGCAGTCCATGATTGAAGTTTCGTTGCCTACACATCTCGTATTGTCCATAAGGATGGGTCCTGAACCGGCGCCGAAAGTCTGGGCGTTCGTGTAGCCATAAGCTCCTGGGAAGTCCAACTGCCTGCACACTACATTAGCGTCTTCCTGCCCCCAAAAATCGTCACATACTGTTCCCCATTGCCCATTTATATAGACCTCAACTCGACCTTGATTGGCGGAGCTACCTGATCCGGCAAGTCGCACCTCTGAAAGGAATAATTGCATTGAATATATAAAATGAAATGATTCTGCAAAGGTCATTACAATTGGTTAATAATTGGGCTTATAATAATGCCACGTACCAGCACGACGTATCGCTACATAACATTACGTAAAACCAGGTATCGCCCCTTCACGTAAGGATATATAACAAAATGTATCATCATGTAACAACGATAACCACGTAACGACACGTAAAACATGTAACACAATTTCTTCCAACGTATTGTCACGTACTGGAACGTACTGGTATCTATATTCTATTAGATGGATAACATTAACTTCGTGTGTTTTTTGTTACTACTAACGTATGAATATATGACAAGTGCGTGCAACAAATGTCCTATGAGCATCTACAAAGCTTTAATACGGTGTTACAACATAAATAAATATGAAGCATATTAGGCCGACATTTACGTCATCATTGTTTTTTTAATAAATAGAACCGCCTTGGTTTACCCCCTCAAATATGAACGAGGTTTTATGGCTATGTTTGATGTGGAAATGTAACTGCACCGTTAACACTTTGACAAATATTCCACAACTTCTAACCCTCTTATTTTCGGTGTATATTATTGCTTGAAAGGATAGTTGAGTTCTTGTTTATAAGACCGCAAATGCCTTTAAGGTGCATGGTTATTGCTCTTATTCTTATTTATGACATTTCTAGTGCCTTTTTAGAACCTAAAATTGCTACGAAGGTGATTTTAGACCCCAAAATGTGTGAATTTAGATTGAATACGATCATACCAATGCAGTGCCAGTTGAATGGTTATATTAACCGATTTCGATCAAACAAAGATGATTTTTTAATTTAAATTGTATATTCTTTCAAATTTGACACTTAGTTTTTCATTATCTCACAAACAAATTATTTTGTGTAGCGCCCTCCGCAACAGAACTCAACTATTCCTTTAAACAGGAGAAAGCATGTACTGCATTTGTCATACATGAGTGACAACAGTGGAACAACTACAGTGGGTACGCCTCCCCCCCCTCTCCCGTTATTTAGAAATTCGCCGCTGATATATATAAATTGAACACTTCACGTGAGGTTCATTCTCACTGGCTGATTTTCAGAAGAGGAGAGGAAAGACCCATTTTGTTCAACCCACTCCCCGGTATTTCCCCTGAGAAAGTTTAGACAGAGAAGGATTATTAAATTGTCATTCATTTATTTTTGGACTTTACGATCCTCCCCCCCCCCCCTCCCGAAAAAAAGGCTTTTAACATCACATCGCATTACATGTTTTCTTTCGTCTTTCAGCTTACAACATCAGCGTACTTTACTTTTCATAATATTAAGTACGTAAAATAAAATATTCTCACCTGCACCACTAGAACTTCCTGTGGAATTTGAAACTGAAAAAAGAAAGATTCGTGAAAAAATCATTTTATCGGTGATTATGATTTTGCATAATATTTACAATTTAGCAAGAAAGTATGATCTCTTAACAATTTAAAAAAAAATCCTGTTTACCAAGGGAAGCCTCATCATCATCATCAATGCTGTACTTTATGATGGCCCCGAAATAACTACTGCAGTAATTGCCAGGTACCAATTTACACCTGGCTGGAGATAAGTGTCCTGCCAGAGGTTATTAGTGCCAGACTAGGTTTCGAACCCTCAACCCTAGGATTACGAGTAAAGTGAATGAACCACTTTACCATGAAACCACGGAAACCGAAACCAGTTCTTTCAATTATGCCTCTATTTAATGAAATACATAATATTTGTACCTATACTCTTATTGCCCACACATCTATCTTGAGGGATAAATTAACGTAAGCAAAAAACTTTACATGTTTGAATGCACAATGGACCAATACCCCCCCCCCCCCCCCATCCCCCTCCAAAAAAAAAATGTTAAAAAAAATGGCTGCATGAATTAATTTGTAGATTTGTTTGATGATTTGTATTTCCTGACTGCTAAGAAAACATGTGTATGCTTGTAAGTAAGCAACCCGATGCTGACGGCTTTAAGTCATCTTGGAGTGAGGTTCACAGCGCCTACAAAGTGTTTTCATCACCCTAGCTTTATACCAACTGCCCTAGGGCGTGAAAAGCATTCAGGGTATAATTTCCCACAAGGTACCCATTGACTTAACCTGGGTGGAAGGTGACACATTTAGATTAATGTCAGGCCAAACGACATTACCGCCGCGACAGGGGTCGAACCCCGAACCGTGTGATCCACGATTCGGTGAGATATCCTCTAAACCACGACAATTCTACGTATGTTTAAAACTCCATGCCTTTAGCATAAGTTACTATGAGTAAAATCAGCAAACTTTGAATGAGTTTGCTGCTATCCCATAGGATACCGCAGGAAGGTGATGGCTATCATGGTAAAATGTGTTAAAAAACAAACATAATTATACACATCTTTATGAGAGAGATATGTTTATTCATATAAACCACACTTCTCCCATCGCTCATTAGGTGGGGTGATGGGGCGACAATTGCTCAGTGGTTCACATTCTGCACTAACCAAGTTTCTATCTTCGAATCGGGATAAAACAGAAAAAGTTGTCCCTATAAGCATAACTTATCCATTAAACCCTATCGCACACCCTACTTTATTTGATGTCGCGCCTAACAGCCAGCAGCACGTTCGTTTGAGCTCTCTACTAGTGAATCATATTATTGGATTTAGCTGACCAATTGGTGCATTATTTGTTTCAATCGTCTTGTGAACACACATAGCATCTTTTGGATAAGTTTGAGACAAGTTTGGTATGTTTTGATGATGTGTTTTAATGACAACGATATCTTGTTCATTAGATTTATTTCATGAAAATGCAATAAATTTTCAATAATTTATTGCACTTTACCCCGGTTCCCCCCCCCCCCCAAAAAAAAAAAAAAAATCCTCTATGTGCCCATGCCTTGAGCCATAATGCATGGCCGTCCAGAGGATTTGTTTATGTTGGGGACTGGGGTAAAATGCAATAAATTATTGAAAATTCATTGCATTTTCTGTTTTTTTTTAATATATTTTTTATGGAAACTGCCCCCCACCCTAGCCTCCGCTGCGTACAGTCATGGTTCAGTGTCAAAGCAATGGCCTCGTAACTGTGAGGCCCATGATCAAAACCGTGTCGATGTGCTATATTAGTGCCCTTTTGTGGGGCATTAATCCTCATTACTGTCATTTATGACTTAAGCGCGTAGGTCCCCTAGTTGATAAGCATAGTAGCATATACATGCTTTAGCAGTCACGCAAAATACACATTGGCAAAATTATTATTCAATAAAATCTGAGAATGTATACTATTATCTAGATCTAATATTTTTAAATTATTCTTTAAATAATTCCATAAATTGGGGTAAATCAAAAATATTCCAACTATATGAGCGACAGTGGAGATACACATTGAACCACACTACTCCCTTCGTTCATAAGTTGAGTTGATTGTACGACCCATGTTTGGCAACAATTTTTCCGTGGTCCAAATACTGCACTAACCGAGTTTCTAACTTCGTATAAGGACCAAACATAAAAAAGTTAACACAATGGCCCGAATTCACAAAGGAGGTTTGTCGACAAACCTCCTTTTGTTTCGACAAACCTCCTTTTATTATTTACAAACTAGGTTTGTAAAAAACGCGTCAAAACGTGTCATATGACGTACATAAATCTCGGTTTGTCGACAAACCTCCTTTGTGAATTCGGGCCTATAAGTCTAAACTTATCCATACAACCCTATCGCACACTCTACTCTAATCCTATATCTAGCTTGTCGCGGTTCTAGAAGATTTCATTCTGTTCATTTTTTTGATGAAGTCAGGCCTTTGGGCTCTTACATGGATTGTCTGCACGCCCTTTGATTGAATTTATTAAAACCGATTTATTTTGGAGTCGGCGAGGTCGAGTGATTAATGATTTGTTATTATTTATTTGTATTTGTTTAGAGGCAGGTGATTAGAGCCCCCTTCAACCCCCCCCCCCCCCCCCTCATTAAAATCGCTACTGCCGTGATGACGAAACCAATCATGGAAGAATAGTTATCGGAGCAGGAGTACAAGACAGATTTTGTTTGGAGATTTACGTGATTTACCTATGTCACATATGACTCCAGCATCATCAGAGTGAAGGCAATTGTGGACACCGATTGCGCTCTTCATGCAGTCCAGTATTGAAGTTTCGTCGCCTACACATTTCACTCTGTCCAGAAGGATGGGTCCTGAGCCTGCGCCAAAAGTCTTGGCATCTCTCGTGGCACGAGAAGCTCCAGGGAAGCCTAACTGCCTGCACACTACATCAGCGTCGTTGATCCCCCAAAGATTGTCGCATACTGTTCCCCATTGCTCATTTATATAGACCTCGACTCGACCTTGATTGGCGGAGCTACCTGATCCAGCAAGTCGCACCTCTGAAAGGGATATTTGCATTGAATATTTGAAATGAAATAATTCTCTAATGGTCATTAAAAATGGTTAACAATTGGGCTTATAATAATGCCACGTACCACGACGACGTATCGCCACAAAACACCACGTAAAACCAGGTATAGCCACTTAAAGTCATGTAAGGCCATGTAACACAATGTATCACCATGTAACAACGATAACCACGTAATGACACGTACCAACATGTTACACAATTTCTTCAGCGTGTTGCCAAGTACTGGTATCTTTATTTTATTAGCTGGATAACATACATTTACGTCATCATTTTGTTTTTAATCAATAGAACCGCCTTGGTTTACCGCCTCAAATGTGAGCGAGGTTTTATGGCTATGTTTTATGTGGAAATGTTACTGCACCGTTAACAACTTGAACAAAGACCACGACTTCTAACCCTCTCATTTTCGGTGTATAGTTTTGCTTAAAAGGAGAGTCGAGTTCTTGTTTAAGACTGCAAATGCCTTCAAGGTGCTTGGTTATTGCTTTTATTCTTATTTATGACATTTATAGTGCCCTTTTAGAACCTAAACATTGCTATGAAGGTAATTTTAGACCCCAACATGTGTGAATTTAGATTAAATACAATCATACCAATTCAGCTCCACTTAAACAAAAACAAAATGCGGTGACCATTGATTAATTAATTTATTAATAATAACAATACACGGGCCGGCTGGTTGTGCGTTGTATAACCAACACGAAAACAGCCAACAAAAATCCAATGTTGGCATTGGCTGCCGGAATAAAACGTATAAGGCGGTATCTCGTTTTTCAACGGCCGGTTACAAATTACCGAATGTTTATGGGGCACCACAAATATCAGAAATGGTTATATTTACTGATTATGATCTAACAAAGATGATTTCGTAATTTAAAATGTATATTCTTTCCATTTTTACACTTATTGTTTTCATTATCTCACAAACAAATTATTTTGTGCAACGCCCTCTTCAACAAAACTCAACTATTCCTTTAAACAGGAGAAAGCATGTACAGGAGTGACAACAGTGGAACAGTTACAGTGGGTACGCCCCCTCCTCTTCCCTTTATTATTTTCGTCGTCTTTCAGCAAGTCATATGAGCGTCTTTTACTTTTTCATAATATTAAGTACGTAAAATAAAATGTTCTCACCTGCACCACGAGAAATCCCTGTGGAATGTGAAAAGGAAAACAAAAGAAAGATTTATGAAAAATTAATTTTCCTCGGTAATTATGATTTTGCATAATATTTACAATTTAGCAAGTCAGTGTGATCCCTTAAAAATGTTTAAATACTAGGTGAAAATGGAAAATTAAATCCTGTTTACCAAGGGAAGCCTCATCATTATCATCAATGCTGTACCTTCTAATGGCCCCGAAATAACTATCCCAGTAATTGCCAGATACCAATTTACACCTGGCTGGAGATAAGTGTCCTGCCAGAGGACGTTAGTGCCAGACTGGGTTTCGAACCCTCAACCCTAGGATTACGAGTTAAGCGAATGAACCACTTCATCATGAAACCACGGAAACCGAAACCAGTTCTTTCCATAATGCCTCTAGTATATGCATTACATGATATTTGTACCTACATTCTTATTGCCCACACACATGTCTTGAGGGATAAATTGATGTGAGCAAACAATTTTCCATGTTTGATTGCACAATGGACCAATACCCCCAACATGGATGCATGAAATAATTTGTAGGTTTGTTTGATGGTTTGTATTATCTGACTGCTAAGAAAACAGATGTAAGCTTGTAGGTAAGCAACCCGGGGGGCAACGGCTAAAGTTATCTCCGAGGGAGGTTCATGGCGCCTACAAAGTATTATCATCACCGTAGCTTTAAACCAACTGCCCTAAGGCCCAAAAAGCATGCAGGGAATAATTTCCCACAAGGTACCCATTTTCTAAACCTGGGTAGAAGGTCTGCACGGACTTTGCTTGTTATAATCGTTTTGTTTCGGGGTGGGAGAGGTCGAGTGCTTGAAGATGTGTATTTATTTAGTTTTATTTGTACAGCGGCAGGGGTTTTGAGCCCCCTTTAATCCCCCCCCCCCCCCCATTAGAATCGCTACTGCCCTGATTACGAAACCAAGCACGGAAGAGTATTTTTCAGAGCAGGAGCAAAAGTCGGAGTCTGTTTAGAGATTTAGCTGATTTACCTTGAGCAACGCGACATATCACTCCAACATCATCAGAGTGCTGGCAATTGTGGACACCCATTGCGTTCTTCGGGCAGTCCATGATTGAAGTTTCGTTGCCTACACATCTCGTATTGTCCATAAGGATGGGTCCTGAACCGGCGCCGAAAGTCTGGGCGTTCGTGTAGCCATAAGCTCCAGGGAAGCCCAACTGCCTGCACACTACATTAGCGTCGTTCTGGCCCCAAAGATCGCCGCATACTGTTCCCCATTGCCTATTGGCATACACCTCAACTCGACCTTGATTGGCGGAGCTACCTGATCCGGCAAGTCGCAACTCTGAAAGGAATAATTGCATTGAATATATAAAATGAAATGATTCTGCAAAGGTCATTACAATTGGTTAATAATTGGGCTTATAATAATGCCACGTACCACGACGACGTATCGCCACATACCACCACGTAAAACCAGGTATCGCCACTTCACGTAAGGATATGTAACAAAATGTATCACCATGTAACAACGATAACTACGTAACGACACGTAAAACATGTTACACAATTTCTTTCAACGTATTGTCACGTACTGGAACGTACTGGTATCTATATTTTATTATCTGGATAACATAAACTTCGTGATTGTTTTTTTAATAATAACGTATGAATAAATGACAGGTACGTGCAACAAATGTCCTATGAGCATCTACAAAGCTTTAATACGGTGTTACCACACATATAAATATGAAACATATGAAGCCTACATTTACGTCATCATCGTTTTTTTAATAAATAGAACCGCCTTGGTTTACCCCCTCAAATTTGAACGAGGTTTTATGGCTATGTTTTATGTGGAAATGTAACTGCACCGTTAAACATTGACAAACATTCCACAACTTCTAAACCTCTGATTTACGGTGTATATTTTTGCTTAAGAGGATAGTTGAGTTCTCTTTTAAGACTGCAAATGCATTTAAGGTGCATGGTTATTGCTCTTATTCTTATTTATGACATTTCCAGTGCCCTTTTAGAACCTAAAATTGCTATGAAGGTGATTTTAGACCCCAACATGTGTGAATTTAAATTCAGTGCCAGTTTAATGGTTATATTTACCGATTTTGATCAAACAAAGATGATTTTGTAAAATAAATTGTATATTCTTTCAAATTTGACACTTAGTTTTTCATTATCTCACAAACAAATTATTTTGTGTAGCGCCCTCCGCAACAAAACTCAACTATTCCTTTAAACACGAATCTAGGGATTCGCCGCTGATATACATAAATTGAACACTTCACGTGCAGTTCATTCTCACTGGCTGATTGTCAGAAGGGGAGAGGAAAGACCCATTTTGTTAAACTCCCTCCCCGGTATTTCCCCTGAGAATGTATGGACAGAGAAGGATTATTGAATTTTCATTCATTGATTTTTGGACTTTAGGGTCCCCCAAAGAAAAAGGATCTTAAATTCACATCGCATTACATTTTTCAGCTTATAACATCAGCGTACTTTACTTTTCATAATATTAAGTACGTAAAATAAAATATTCTCACCTGCACCACTAGAACTTCCTGTGGAATGTGAAACTGAAAAAAGAAAGATTCGTGAAAAAATCATTTTATCGGTGATTATGATTTTGCATAATAATTACAATTTAGCAAGTCAGTGTGATCAATTAAAAATGTTTAAATACTAGGTGAAAAATGAAAACTTAAATCCTGTTTACCAAGGGAAGCCTCATCATCATCAATGCTGTACTTTCTGATGGCCCCGAAATAACTACCCCAGTAATTGCCAGGTACCAATTTAAACCTGGCTGGAGATAAGTGTCCTGCCAGAGGACGTTAGTGCTAGACTAGGTTTCGAACTCTCAACCCTAGGATTACGAGTAAAGTGAATGAACCACTTTACCATGAAACCACGGAAACGGTAAACCAGTTATTTTACTTATGCCTCTATTTAATGAAATACATGATATTTGTACCTATAATCTTATTGCCCACACATCTATCTTGAGGGATAAATTAACGTGAGCAAAACGACTTTCCATGTTTGAATGCACAATGGACCAATACCCCCCAAAATGGCTGCATGAATTAATTTGTAGATTTGTTTGATGATTTATATTACCTGACTGCTCTGTAAGCATTATGTAATAAACTATTGAACACATTGACAATTTCATTACTTGACAACTCAGTATAAACATCGTCTCAACCATAATCAACAATCCATTGGCCAAATTCTTTTATGGATGAGTCTTTTAGTGGGCGGGTAAGTATAGTACTTCTGTTCTTTGTTACTAGTTCATAATTGGCTTCAGCAAGATGGAGCAGTGGTCACTGGTGGTCACTGAAAAATTTGAATGAGAAATGACTTTCCGTTATAAAGATATGACCATGAGTTGATTTTTACAAAATGGCGCCAGGATGACGTCACGATGACTTTGAGTCACTGAATAGTCAGAAAAATCAGAACTGATTTTATTATTTACTATATAAATCTATGTATCTACCTATTATTTGCTAGTTTATCTAAACTACGCTACTTTCGAGAACTCTTTAAAAACGTCACACTCGCGCATGCCCCCACCCACATACATCGCCTTCGCGTGCGCATCGTACGTCCGCCATTCATCCTCTTTCACGAGCCTCCAAAGACATAGCTTCGGACATGTTGCCCGCAAGGAGAGGGGACGGAGAGAGGGACATAGGTAGATACATAGACTTATATAGTAAATAATAAAATCACTTCTGATTTTTCTTATTTACCACAAAAAATCAATGTATCTACCTTTTAATATTTGCTAGACCAGCACACAAATGAACCGGGAAGCATGTCCCGAACAAGAAGGAGATTACTGGGGAACAAAGGCAGCCGAAACCGCCCGCAGGGACGCAGTTGCAAACAACACCACAACATCTTCCCAGAGGTGACATCCCCGAAGATAAAAAGACGGAAGGGAATTGGGAGACCGCCAAAACGCGGCCTTCAAAATGACACCCAAACCCACCCCCTGGAACAACGCCCAGGAAGAAACCATTACATTAGGAAATATGGGCACTGGCCCTGCCCTCTGCGAACAGGGCCTCAGGACCCGCCGCACAGTGGGCCAGGGGGGAACCAAAGTGCGCCAAAACTCATTTGTGGTGATTTATGTTTTTCGAATTTTGTTCTTGCCCAGTTGAAAAGTAACACATTGAGGAATACCTCAGTAAAATGATTAATTCCGGTATGCACAATAAGGGTATACATATACTCCTTCAAACAGCAAAATCCTACATATTCAGATATTTAGTGCAAAAGTGACTTATTTTATAAATCTTTCAATTTAACATGAAGTTCTTAAGTTATTGATATGAAATTGCTCTCACATGTTCCTGATAGTTCATTTCGTAGCATGAATTGGTTAAAATTACTAGAAACACAATCTTAATGATATATTATAAGGTAATTCACCGAAAAATGGACTACTTATCCATGGTTTTTTATAAATCCAGAGGAAATATTTAGATTTACGCGGAGTTCCGCTTAAATTTTAATACCACCATTTTGTCTTGTGTCTAAGCTTTAATTTGATACCAAATTTGGCTGCCCGATCTTGCCCGTTGTTATGTTAGAGCCGATATCCCTTGCCACATTGCCCCGATAATTGTTTGTTTGTTTTGGTCCGCGGCTGAATCATGAAGGATTCGCTCTCATAAATATTTGCAAATTGAGTTCTAAAGACAATAAATGGGGAAAAAGGGATGAGAAAGTAATGTCCCTTTTGACATATTTATCTTCATTTGGCGGTGAAAAGCTAAAATGAAGTCAAAACTTGCTTTCTAAATACAAATAATGACAGTTTATTTATAATGTTTTGATGAACAAGGAGCAATTGTTTTATATAAAAAGTGTAGTATGTAATCTGCTTTGACTCTATATCTTACCTGTTCCACACGTAGGCCCAGTATAGCCAGGATCGCAGGCACAAGTAAAGGTGTTCACTCCATCACTGCAAATTCCTCCATTCTCACAAGGATCGGGAGAACAATCGTTGATATCTGTGCAAATTCAGTTCCAAAGACAATAGATGGGATAAAGGGGATAAGAAAATAATGTCCCTCTTGACATATCTATCTTCATTTGGCGGTGAACAGGTAAAAAGAAGTCAAAACTGTCATGCTCAATACAAATAATTACAGTTCAGGGATAAATTCCTAATTTGTTTTAAATATATTAATACATAATTCAAATGAAGTAAATGAACTAAATATTTTTTGGGAAGTTAGCATCTTTTTGCAAAAACATGGCCTAAGAAAGAAAAGATATTTTGAAAAAATCTCATCGTCCCACAAAACGTAGTGTGTCCATGCCAGTTAAGAAAATGTCACTAAAACAAATTTCTTTCTTTGGGCGTAAAATGAATTTGAAAATGAACGCTAAAAATGGCATGGGAAAGTCTGATCTTCAAGACACCTCGGCACCAAAGGTTGAATCGCTATAATCATGATGAATCACACCAGTTTAATCATATCCTAAAACAAATCATAACTAGACTTTAATTCGTCACTTTGACGAATTAGGTGATACGTAAGCTTTTTTTGTATCATCAAAGTTTGCCGATGATGATCTAATGATAATATTCATAAATACGACAATGACGATATTGATAATGATGATTTTTTAGTTTTAAATGACCATGACCATGATTAAAAGTGGTATAGCGCCCCCTTCAGGTATTCGATAGAGAATTGTTATATGATTGAACTATTAATTTACTAAACAAGCTCAAATTTTCGCCTGATTGCAGAGCCTACCAATCATTGAACTACATATGCAACATAATGAACAAGTCTAGACTGGAATTTAGTACCAATCACCTCCCATAGGCATAACACGCATATTAAAAACAAAACAAAAATTGACAGTCTTTATTCATCCCAATGGACTTTTGATAGGCATGTTTTTGCCAATATATGCTATGTAATACATGAGCTCGCATGCACGTATATTTATCTTCAACGGACGCTCATTCCGTTATTAATAGTGATAAAGAAATGAACATGGTATCAAATTGTTCAGAAAATTATGAGGAATATTCTGTCAAAACTAATATACAAGGAATTATTTTTCGTTCGGCCGTGACAAACGAAAACGTGCAAAACTGCGTGTTTTGCGCGATTTTTTATGAAATGCTTATAATGGCCTTAAACGTATGCAAAAAATTTGTTAAACGATTTTGAGCAATTTAAAATTTTAAGCGCGCGTTGACGCGCACACAAACGCGTACGCGCATTTTTGCGCGCATTTATTGACCTGAAATTGACCAGACAGATATTGATCTTAATCCTGATAATTATAAATGAGAAATTCCTTTCCGTTATGAAGATATGATCATAAGTTTATTTTCACAAAATGGCGCCTGGATGACGTCACGATATTTTCATATATTTCATACGTATCACCTAATAAATAATAATAAAAATCTTGACGAAATCAATAGGTGATACGTAGACTTCGTTACGTATCACCTAATAAGTGGAATACAAATGACGAGAACAATCATTACCATTTTGACACATTTATCTTTTTTGGACGGAAAACACGAAAATCAAGTCAAAAAAGGTATCTTAAATTAGAGTAATGACAGGAAAGGAAATAGTTACTTCATTTGAAAAACTACTTATCAAAATACAAAGCATGTGAGTAAATCTATTTGGAATGGAAAGACATTTTGCTGTAAAGTGGCAGTTGCTAGAATTGCTTTTTGTATAGAAAGATGACTTTTGCAACACCTAAGCGACAAATGTTGAATGGCTAAGATCATGATGAAAAATGTCAGTCGTTTGTATCCTAAAACAGATGGTGAGCGATAGAGATCGTTGTGGGAATCAAAATTCAAATCTGCTCTGGATATGACCATGCACCCCCATTTTTCATGTGATTACTCGAAATCAAGAGAATTGCAGTTTCTCTCAATAACGAACCAAATTGTAAAGCACCCTCGAACCCTTTGTCTATTCGATCTTTCACTTATGTTCATTTTGAATTCAGAAAAACCTCAATGATTTTCCTCTCCAATGGCGTAATGTTTCTTTCTTTTTATTTCCTATATCGCTCTTTATCTTTAATTTCTTGATGAACAACGACTACAAATTTTGGTGGATTTTGCTTTACCTAAAAATGTATGTATATAGGTATGTAATCTGTTTAGAATGTGTAGCTTACCTGTGTCACACGTATTTCCTTCGTAGCCAGCAGCACAGGCACACGTAAAGTTGTTAACTCCATCAGTGCAACCTCCTCCATTCAGACACGGATTAGGTGTACAATCGTCGGTATCTGTGCAAATTGAGTTCCAAAGACAATAAGTGGAATACAAATGACGAGAACAATCATTACCATTTTGACACATTTATCTTTTTTTGACGGAAAACACGAAAATCAAGTCAAAAAAAGGTATCTTAAATTAGAGTAATGACAGGAAAGGAAATAGTTACTTCATTTGAAAAAATTCTTATTAAAATACAAAGCATGTGGGTAAGTCTATCTGGAATGGAAAGACATTTTGCTGTAAAGTGGCAGTTGCTAGAATTGCTTTTTGTATAGGAAGATTATTTGTATTTGTTTTATTAAAGCAAAACCATATATATGATTTGTTCGTTGGTGTAAAAATTATTAATATAAACCCTGTGAAGTTCTCAAAAGTGAAGAAAAAATTGATCAATATATCAAAATGAAGTAAATGATCGGATTCTATTTTTAAATGTTTGATCTTTTTCCAAAATCATAGCATTTGAAAGACAACATGTCCTGGACAAAATCATTGTCTCTCAAACTTTAATGTGGCACTGGAAGAAAATAAGAACATCACTAAAGAAAGTGATTTTTCATTTTGGGTGGAATTCAATGTACAAATGGACACAGTTGACTTTTGCAACACCTAAGCGACAAATGTTGAATGGCTAAGATCATGATGAAAAATGTCAGTCGTTTCGTATCCTAAAACAGATGGTGAGCAGTAGAGATCGTTGTGGGAATCAAAATTCAAATCTGCTCTAGATATGACCATGCACCCCCATGTTTCATGTGATTACTCGAAATCAAGAGAAGTGTAGTTTCTCTCAATACCGAACCGAACTGTAAAGCACCCTCGAACCCTTTGTCTGTTCGATCTTTCACTTATGTTAATTTTGAATTCAGAAAAACCTCAATGATTTTCCTCTCCAATGGCGTAATGTTTCTTTCGATCATCATCGGCATGCTTTCATGATACAAAAAAAGCATACGTATCACCTAATACGTCAAAGTGACGAATTAAAGTCTAGTTCCTATTATTATTTGATATATTAGTGGAAGTAGTAGTAGAAGTAGAAATATAAGTAGCAATAGTAGTAGTATGTATTCATCGATTTATTAATTTCTTCTCCTCTTTTTATTCTTCATCGTTCTTCTTCCTTTTCTTCTACTTCCTTCTTCTTTCTTCTTCTTTCTTATTTGCCTTCTTCTTCTCAATTTAAAAATAAAGTATGAACATGCAACATTCTACAAATTAACAGCAACAACATTCAACGAGCGCCTAAATTCTCTCAGATAGAGTTTGGTCTAGAGAGGAACTTCTCGGAGCTCCATGACTATTGACACTAGGGCGCGAATGTGCGCGCGTGTCGCAACTTTCACTCTAAATACGCCATGGTGCAGCTACTATTTACCTGGGGCAGGCTCAGTCATCGGAACGACCGGTGAGGGCGGGGTCGGAGCGACAGGTAAGGGCGGGGTACACAAGTCCTCGCTGTTACACACACAAACGCTTAGGCTGGAATTCAGGTACATCGGACGAAGATGGGGCGGAAGCCTGGTTGATGGGTCTGGCAAATCTGCTTTGATAATTGCGACTGTCGCATCGTCTAGGCATACGTCTCCAGCCGGGATCAACTGGCTATACTGCGCGGGGTCGCATCCTCGCTCCATCGTCGTTATGACGATGAGACCTTCTGCAAACCGATACATTAGACCACGTTATATTGCGGATGATGATGATTATAATCATAATCAGCATAATGATAATAATGATAATGATCGTGATAAAAAATAAACATCATTAGGTTTATTTCCTCTTTTTAACATCATTAAAAACCAAAACTAATTTAATCAAAATATATGTGTGTCTTAAATCTGTATTTGAGTGATCGTTGAGATGCTCTAACGCAACGTTCAAGTTTACTCCATAAAGTCACAAGCAGTCGCGTACTAGATGTCACCGTAAGCAGAAATCCCTACTCCTAGTCAAACAACCTTTTAACCTCTGCATTCGATTTAGGGGAACTTTGTATTTTTAGTAGTGAAGTCAGTGAAAGTGCCAGTTAAATATTTGTTAATTTGTTGTTCCAATTTTCTTTTGCGTAAGGTTGATGGTGGATAATAATAATACTAATATTGGATATTCATGTAGCGCACATATCCAATAATGCCAAGTTGAACGGGTTTACCTCTGCGTTCGATATAGGTGAACTTTGTATTTTTAATAGTGAAGTCAGTGAAAGTGCCAGTTAAATATTTTTTTATTTCCTGTTCGAATTTTCTTTTGAGTAAGGTTGATGGTGGATAATAATAATAATAATATTGTATGTTTATATAGCGCACAAATCCACCCTGCAAGGTGCTCAAAGCGCTCCAATATTACCCCGGCTCTGCTAGGCTACCGATTTCGGTATCATTAAAGGAATTCCTTCCTACCGGTCCCCATTTACTTTAACTGGGTGGAGTGTGGCAAATGTAGACCAATGTCTTGTCAAAGGTCATTAGTGCTGCTGCGGGATTCGCACCGCGGACCTTGTGATCGACAGTCCGGCGGCGTATCCAGTCATCCACGACACCTATACATGTCCTTGTCATGAAACTTGTGACATCTTAATCGCAATCTACCTCTCGAGGCTTCTCAAATGAGTTCATAGCAAAACTTTTCGGTGTTCTAAGACCTCATCGTTATAGTTTATTTGCTTGT
The DNA here is from genome assembly GCF_000002235.5 of Strongylocentrotus purpuratus. Classification (NCBI taxonomy): domain Eukaryota; kingdom Metazoa; phylum Echinodermata; class Echinoidea; order Camarodonta; family Strongylocentrotidae; genus Strongylocentrotus; species Strongylocentrotus purpuratus. The sequence continues at coordinate 5,605,279 of NW_022145602.1, read as the reverse complement.
TTGGTTTCTGAAATATCTATTACTAGTTTGTTCTTACCTGTCTCATGCCAGAAGTTAAGCAGTCTTATCATTGTCACGCAGCTGGCATTTCCTCCGCAATCTCTCGGTGTAGGCTCCGTACATGAGCTTCTAACGAGATATGATATGTTCAAAGCCTCGTCGTTTGTTGAATATACCGCTAAACATTCGTTGCAGGTTATGGCCTCCCCTGCATTCAGAAAAGGAATACATTAATATTCTTCTCCTTGGTGTTACTCTATCTCTTTTACCCGGTGACAATTGAATACAGGGACCTTTCGTTTATTTTAGGTATATTTCTTTTAAATACAATTACGAACAATATATATTTTATCGTTGACCAAAATTTGCTTGAACCTTATGTCTAAAAGTACATCGGGCCAGACCCATTGCATTCCCAGTTAATAAAATTATTTTTGATTCATTTCTTTGTTTTACCAGAATCCAGTGTCGTACAATAAGTGCAGGAATTATTACGTTGTAGAACATTCTGCCACTTGAAAGGACACTATTAATTTACTAAACAAGCTCAAATTTTCGCCTGATTGCAGAGCCTACCAATCATTGAACTGATATTTTGACGCACTACATACGCAACATAATGAACAAGTCTAGACTGGAATTTAGTATCAATTACCTCCCATAGACATAACACGCATATTAAGCAAAAATCTGACGTATGTCGACTTCAATCACAATTTTCACCGTAATGACGTTATCAAAATGAATAAATATTGGTAATGAACTTGTGGAGGATTGTCTCAGCTACAACATATCAAAGTTTATAAGAAAATCGATCAATATTTACAGAGATACATTCGATTTCCCATAAAGATACTGACGTCATAATGTGCGTATTCGTATTTTGACTTCCAAGGCTATTATAATGACGTCACGATGTACTTAATGGCCAAATGAGACATGAAATCATATCTCCGACTCATACTCTATCTAAACAAAAATTGGCAGTCTTTATTCATCCCAATGGACTTTTGATAGGCGTGTTTTTGCCAATATATGCTATGTAATACATGAGCTCGCACGCACGGATATTTATCTTCAACGGACGCTCATTCCGTTATTAAGAGTGATAAAGAAATGAACATGGTATCAAATTGTTCAGAAAATTATGAGGAATATTCTGTCAAAACTAATATACAAGGAATTATTTTTCGTTCGGCCGTGACAAACGAAAACGTGCAAAACTGCGTGTTTTGCGCGATTTTTTATGAAATGCTTATAATGGCCTTAAACGTATGCAAAAAATTTGTTAAACGATTTTGAGCAATTTAAAATTTTACGCGCGCGTTGACGCGCACACAAACGCGTACGCGCATTTTTGCGCGCATTTATTGACCTGAAATTGACCGGACAGATATTGATCTTAATCCTGATAATTATAAATGAGAAATTCCTTTCCGTTATGAAGATATGATCATAAGTTTATTTTCACAAAATGGCGCCTGGATGACGTCACGATATTTTCATATATTTCATACGTATCACCTAATAAATAATAATAAAAACTTGACGAAATCAATAGGTGATACGTAGACTTCGTTACGTATCACCTAATAAGTGGAATACAAATGACGAGAAAAATCATTACCATTTTGACACATTTATCTTTTTTGGACGGAAAACACGAAAATCAAGTCAAAAAAGGTATCTTAAATTAGAGTAATGACAGGAAAGGAAATAGTTACTTCATTTGAAAAACTACTTATCAAAATACAAAGCATGTGAGTAAATCTATTTGGAATGGAAAGACATTTTGCTGTAAAGTGGCAGTTGCTAGAATTGCTTTTTGTATAGAAAGATGACTTTTGCAACACCTAAGCGACAAATGTTGAATGGCTAAGATCATGATGAAAATGTCAGTCGTTTCCTATCCTAAAACAGATGGTGAGCAGTAGAGATCGTTGTGGGAATCAAAATTCAAATCTGCTCTGGATATGACCATGCACCCCCATGTTTCATGTGATTACTCGAAATCAAGAGAAGTGCAGTTTCTCTCAATACCGAACCGAACTGTAAAGCACCCTCGAACCCTTTGTCTATTCGATCTTTCACTTATGTTAATTTTGAATTCAGAAAAACCTCAATGATTTTCCTCATCAATGGCGTAATGTTTCTTTCTTTTTATTTCCTATATCGCTCTTTATTTTTAATTTCTTGATGAGCAACGACTACAAATTTTGGTTGATTTTGCTTTACCTAAAAATGTATGTATATAAGTATGTAATCTGTTTAGAATGTGTAGCTTACCTGTGTCACACGTATTACCTTCGTAGCCATCAGCACAGGTACACGTAAAGTTGTTAACTCCATCAGTGCAACCTCCTCCATTCAGACACGGATTAGGTGTACAATCGTCGGTATCTGTGCAAATTGAGTTCCAAAGACAATAAGTGGAATACAAATGACGAGAACAATCATTACCATTTTGACACATTTATCTTTTTTTGACGGAAAACACGAAAATCAAGTTTTAAAAAGCTATCTTAAATTAGAGTAATGACTGGAAAGGAAATAGTTACTTCATTTGAAAAACTACTTATCAAAATACAAAGCATGTGAGTAAGTCTATCTGGAATGGAAAGACATTTTGTTGTATAGTGGCAGTTGCTAGAATTGCTTTTTGTATAGAAAGATTATTTTTATTTGTTTTAATCAAAACCATATATTTGATTTGTTTGTTGGTGTAAAGATTAATAATATAAACCCTGTGAAGTTCTCAAGAGTGAAGAAAAAATTTGATCAATATATCAAATGAAGTAAATGATCGGATTCTATTTTTAAATGTTTGATCCTTTTCCAAAATCATGGCCTTTGAAAGACAACATATCCTGGACAAAATCATTGTCTCTCAAACTTTAATGTGGCACTGGAAGAAAATAAGAACATCACTAAAGAAAGTGATTGTTCATTTTGGGTGGAATTCAATGTAAAAATGAACACAGTTGACTGTTGCAGCACCTAAGCGACAAATATTGAATGGCTATGATCATAATGAAAAATGTCAGTCGTTTCGTATCCTAAAACAGATGGTGAGCGATAGAGATCGTTGTGGGAATCAAAATTCAAATCTGCTCTGGATATGACCATGCACCCCCATGTTTCATGTGATTACTCGAAATCAAGAGAAGTGTAGTTTCTCTCAATACCGAACCGAACTGTAAAGCACCCTCGAACCCTTTGTCTATTCGATCTTTCACTTATGTTAATTTTGAATTCAGAAAAACCTCAATGATTTTCCTCATCAATGGCGTAATGTTTCTTTCTTTTTATTTCCTATATCGCTCTTTATTTTTAATTTCTTGATGAGCAACGACTACAAATTTTGGTTGATTTTGCTTTACCTAAAAATGTATGTATATAAGTATGTAATCTGTTTAGAATGTGTAGCTTACCTGTGTCACACGTATTACCTTCGTAGCCATCAGCACAGGTACACGTAAAGTTGTTAACTCCATCAGTGCAACCTCCTCCATTCAGACACGGATTAGGTGTACAATCGTCGGTATCTGTGCAAATTGAGTTCCAAAGACAATAAGTGGAATACAAATGACGAGAACAATCATTACCATTTTGACACATTTATCTTTTTTTGACGGAAAACACGAAAATCAAGTTTTAAAAAGCTATCTTAAATTAGAGTAATGACTGGAAAGGAAATAGTTACTTCATTTGAAAAACTACTTATCAAAATACAAAGCATGTGAGTAAGTCTATCTGGAATGGAAAGACATTTTGTTGTATAGTGGCAGTTGCTAGAATTGCTTTTTGTATAGAAAGATTATTTTTATTTGTTTTAATCAAAACCATATATTTGATTTGTTTGTTGGTGTAAAGATTAATAATATAAACCCTGTGAAGTTCTCAAGAGTGAAGAAAAAATTTGATCAATATATCAAATGAAGTAAATGATCGGATTCTATTTTTAAATGTTTGATCCTTTTCCAAAATCATGGCCTTTGAAAGACAACATATCCTGGACAAAATCATTGTCTCTCAAACTTTAATGTGGCACTGGAAGAAAATAAGAACATCACTAAAGAAAGTGATTGTTCATTTTGGGTGGAATTCAATGTAAAAATGAACACAGTTGACTGTTGCAGCACCTAAGCGACAAATATTGAATGGCTATGATCATAATGAAAAATGTCAGTCGTTTCGTATCCTAAAACAGATGGTGAGCGATAGAGATCGTTGTGGGAATCAAAATTCAAATCTGCTCTGGATATGACCATGCACCCCCATGTTTCATGTGATTACTCGAAATCAAGAGAAGTGTAGTTTCTCTCAATACCGAACCGAACTGTAAAGCACCCTCGAACCCTTTGTCTATTCGATCTTTCACTTATGTTAATTTTGAATTCAGAAAAACCTCAATGATTTTCCTCATCAATGGCGTAATGTTTCTTTCTTTTTATTTCCTATATCGCTCTTTATTTTTAATTTCTTGATGAGCAACGACTACAAATTTTGGTTGATTTTGCTTTACCTAAAAATGTATGTATATAAGTATGTAATCTGTTTAGAATGTGTAGCTTACCTGTGTCACACGTATTACCTTCGTAGCCATCAGCACAGGTACACGTAAAGTTGTTAACTCCATCAGTGCAACCTCCTCCATTCAGACACGGATTAGGTGTACAATCGTCGGTATCTGTGCAAATTGAGTTCCAAAGACAATAAGTGGAATACAAATGACGAGAACAATCATTACCATTTTGACACATTTATCTTTTTTGGACGGAAAACACGAAAATCAAGTTTTAAAAAGCTATCTTAAATTAGAGTAATGACTGGAAAGGAAATAGTTACTTCATTTGAAAAACTACTTATCAAAATACAAAGCATGTGAGTAAGTCTATCTGGAATGGAAAGACATTTTGTTGTATAGTGGCAGTTGCTAGAATTGCTTTTTGTATAGAAAGATTATTTTTATTTGTTTTAAGCAAAAACATATATTTGATTTGTTTGTTGGTGTGAAGATTATTAATATAAAGCCTATGAAGTTCTCAAGAGTGAAAAAAAAATTGATCAATATATCAAATGAAGTAAATGATCGGATTCTATTTTTAAATGTTTGATCTTTTTTCAAAATCATAGCATTTGAAAGACAACATGTCCTGGACAAAATCATTGTCTCTCAAACTTTAATGTGGCACTGGAAGAAAATAAGAACATCACTAAAGAAAGTGATTTTTCATTTTGGGTGGAATTCAATGTAAAAATGGACACAGTTGACTTTTGCAACACCTAAGCGACAAATGTTGAATGGCTAAGATCATGATGAAAAATGTCAGTCGTTTCGTATCCTAAAACAGATGGTGAGCGATAGAGATCGTTGTGGGAATCAAAATTCAAATCTGCTCTGGATATGACCATGCACCCCCATGTTTCATGTGATTACTCGAAATCAAGAGAAGTGTAGTTTCTCTCAATACCGAACCGAACTGTAAAGCACCCTCGAACCCTTTGTCTATTCGATCTTTCACTTATGTTCATTTTGAATTCAGAAAAACCTCAATGATTTTCCTCTCCAATGGCGTAATGTTTCTTTCGATCATCATCGGCATACTTTCATGATACAAAAATAGCATACGTATCACCCAATTCGTCAAAGTGACGAATTAAAGTCTAGTTCCTATTATTATTTGATATATTAGTAGTAGTAGTAGTAGTAGAAGTAGAAATATAAGTAGCAATAGTAGTAGTATGTATTCATCGATTTATTAATTTCTTCTCCTCTTTTTATTCTTCATCGTTCTTCTTCCTTTTCTTCTACTTCCTTCTTCTTTCTTCTTCTTTTTTCTTCTTTCTTATTTGCCTTCTTCTTCTCAATTTAAAAATAAAGTATGAACATGCAACATTCTACAAATTAGCAGCAACAACATTCAACGAGCGCCTAAATTCTCTCAGATAGAGTTTGGTCTAGAGAGGAACTTCTCGGAGCTCCATGACTATTGACACTAGGGCGCAAATGTGCGCGCGTGTCGCAACTTTCACTCTAAATACGCCATGGTGCAGCTACTATTTACCTGGGGCAGGCTCAGTCATCGGAACGACCGGTGAGGGCGGGGTCGGAGCGACAGGTGAGGGCGGGGTACACAAGTCCTCGCTGTCACACACACAAAAGCTTAGGCTGGAATTCAGGTACATCGGACGAAGATGGGGCGGAAGGCTGGTTAATGGGTCTGGCAAATCTGCTTTGATAATTGCGACTGTCGCATCATCTAGACATACGTCTCCAGCCGGGATCAACTGGCTATACTGCGCGGGGTTGCATCCTCGGTCCATGGTCGTCAGGACGATGAGACCTTCTGCAAACCGATACATTGGACCACGTTATATTGAGGATGATGATGATTATAATCATAATCAGCATAATGATAATAATGATAATGATCGTGATAAAAAATAAACATCATTAGGTTTATTTCCTCTTTTTAACATCATTAAAAACCAAAACTAATTTAATCAAAATATATGTGTGTCTTAAATCTGTATTTGAGTGATCGTTGAGATGCTCTAACGCAACGTTCAAGTTTACTCCATAAAGTCACAAGCAGTCGCGTACTAGATGTCACCGTAAGCAGAAATCCCTACTCCTAGTCAAACAACCTTTTAACCTCTGCATTCGATATAGGTGAACTTTATATTTTTTAGTAGTGGAGTCAGTGAAAGTGCCAGTTAAATATTTGTTAATTTGTTGTTCCAATTTTCTTTTTGCGTAAGGTTGATGGTGGATAATAATAATACTAATATTTGATATTCATATAGCGCACATATCCAATAATGCCGAGTTGAACAGGTTTACCTCTGCGTTCGATATAGGTAGCTTTGTATTTTTAGTAGTGAGGTCAGTGAAAGTGCCAGTTAAATATTTTTTTATTTCCTGTGCGAATTTTCTTTTGCGTAAGGTTGATGGTGTATAATAATAATAATAATATTGGATGTTTATATAGCGCACATATCCACCCTGCAAGGTGCTCAAAGCGCTCCAATATTACCCCGGCTCTGCTAGGCTACCGATTTCGGTATCATTCAAGGAATTCCTTCCTACCGGTCCCCATTTACTTTACCTGGGTGGAGTGTGGCAAATGTAGATCAATGTCTTGTCAAAGGTCATTAGTGCTGCTGCGGGATTCGCACCGCGGACCTTGTGATCGACAGTCCGGCGGCGTATCCAGTCATCCACGACACCTATACATGTCTTTGTCATGAAACTTGTGACATCTTAATCGCAATCTACCTCTCGAGGCTTCTCAAATAAGTTCATAGCAAAACTTTTCGGTGTTCTAAGACCTCATCGTTATAGTTTATTTGCTTGTTTGGTTTCTGAAACATCTATTACTAGTTTGTTCTTACCTGTCTCATGCCAGAAGTTAAACAGGCTTATAATTGTCACGCAGCTGGCATTTCCTCCGCAATCTGTCGGCCTAGGCTCCGTACATGAGCTTCTAACGATATATGGTATGTTCAAAGCCCCGTCGTTTGTTGAATATACTGCAAAACATTCTTTGCAGGTTATGGCCTCCCCTGCATTCAGAAAAGGAATACATTAATATTCTTCTCCTTGGTGTTACTCTATCTCTTTTACCCGGTGACAATTGAATACAGGGACCTTTCGTTTATTTTGGGTATATTTCTTTTAAATACAATTACGAACAATATATATTTTATCGTTGACCAAAATTTGCTTGAACCTTATGTCTGAAAGTAGATCGGGCCAGACCCATTGCATTCCCAGTTAATAAAATAATCTTTGATTCATTTCTTTGTTTTACAAGAATCCAGTGTCGTACAATAAGTGCAGGAATTATTACGTTGTAGAACATTCTGCCACTTGAAAGGACACTATTAATTTACTAAACAAGCTCAAATTTTCGCCTGATTGCAGAGCCTACCAATCATTGAACTGATATTTTGACGCACTACATACGCAACATAATGAACAAGTCTAGACTGGAATTTAGTACCAATCACCTCCCATAGGCATAACACGCATATTAAGCAAAAATCTGACATATGTCGACTTTAATCACAATTTTCACCGTAATGACGTTATCAAAATGAACAAATATTGGTAATGAACTTGTGGAGGATTGTCTCAGCTACAACATATCAAAGTTTATAAGAAAATCGATCAATATTTACAGATATACATTCGTTTTCATATAAAGATGCTGACGTCATAATGTGCGTATTCGTATTTTGACTTCCAAGGCTATTATAATGACGTCACGATGTACTTAATGGCCAAATGAGACATGAAATCATACCTCCGACTCATACTCTATCTAAACAAAAATTGACAGTCTTTATTCATCCCAATGGACTTTTGATAGGCATGTTTTTGCCAATATATGCTATGTAATACATGAGCTCGCACGCACGGATATTTATCTTCAACGGACGCTCATTCCGTTATTAATAGTGATAAAGAGATGAACATGGTATCAAATTGTTCAGAAAATTATGAGGAATATTCTGTCAAAACTAATATACAAGGAATTATTTTTCGTTTGGCCGTGACAAACGAAAACGTGCAAAACTGCGTGTTTTGCGCGATTTTTTATGAAATGCTTATAATGGCCTTAAACGTATGCAAAAAATTTGTTAAACGATTTTGAGCAATTTAATATTGTACGCGCGCGTTAACGCGCACACAAACGCGTACGCGCATTTTTGCGCGCATTTATTGACCTGAAATTGACCGGACAGATATTGATCTTAATCCTGATAATTATAAATGAGAAATTCCTTTCCGTTATGAAGATATAATCATAAGTTTATTTTCACAAAATGGCGCCTGGATGACGTCACGATAATTTTGACTCTCTAAAAAGTCAAAGAGTTCTAAGTTAGACTGAGATCTATCATCATGGCAAGTTTCATGATAATGGCTTTATTCAGTCTTAAGATATCCTGCGAACAAATTCGAGGAAGAATAATAAATAATAAATAAATAATAAAAATCTTAACGAAATCAAAAGGTGATACGTATATTTCATACGTATCACCTAATGAATAATAATAAAAATCTTGACGAAATCATTAGGTGATACGTAGACTTCGTTACGTATCACCTAATAAGTGGAATACAAATGACGAGAAAAATCATTACCATTTTGACACATTTATCTTTTTTGCACGGAAAACACGAAAATCAAGTCAAAAAAGGTATCTTAAATTAGAGTAATGACAGGAAAGGAAATAGTTACTTCATTTGAAAAACTACTTATCAAAATACAAAGCATGTGAGTAAGTCTATTTGGAATGGAAAGACATTTTGTTGTATAGTGGCAGTTGCTAGAATTGCTTTTTGTATAGAAAGATTATTTTATTTGTTTTAAGCAAAACCATATATATGATTTGTTCGTTGGTGTAAAGATTATTAATATAAACCCTGTGAAGTTCTCAAAAGTGAAGAAAAAATTGATCAATATATCAAATGAAGTAAATGATCTGATTCTATTTTTTTAATGTTTGATCTTTTTCCAAAATCATTGCCTTTGAAAGACAACATATCCTGGACAAAATCATTGTCTTTCAAACTTTAATGTGGCACTGGAAGAAAATAAGAACATCACTAAAGAAAGTGATTTTTCATTTTGGGTGGAATTCAATGTACAAATGGACACAGTTGACTTTTGCAACACCTAAGCGACAAATGTTGAATGGCTAAGATCATGATGAAAAATGTCAGTCGTTTCGTATCCTAAAACAGATGGTGAGCAGTAGAGATCGTTGTGGGAATCAAAATTCAAATCTGCTCTAGATATGACCATGCACCCCCATGTTTCATGTGATTACTCGAAATCAAGAGAAGTGTAGTTTCTCTCAATACCGAACCGAACTGTAAAGCACCCTCGAACCCTTTGTCTGTTCGATCTTTCACTTATGTTAATTTTGAATTCAGAAAAACCTCAATGATTTTCCTCTCCAATGGCGTAATGTTTCTTTCGATCATCATCGGCATGCTTTCATGATACAAAAAAAGCATACGTATCATCTAATACGTCAAAGTGACGAATTAAAGTCTAGTTCCTATTATTATTTGATATATTAGTGGAAGTAGTAGTAGAAGTAGAAATATAAGTAGCAATAGTAGTAGTATGTATTCATCGATTTATTAATTTCTTCTCCTCTTTTTATTCTTCATCGTTCTTCTTCCTTTTCTTCTACTTCCTTCTTCTTTCTTCTTCTTTCTTATTTGCCTTCTTCTTCTCAATTTAAAAATAAAGTATGAACATGCAACATTCTACAAATTAGCAGCAACAACATTCAACGAGCGCCTAAATTCTCTCAGATAGAGTTTGGTCTAGAGAGGAACTTCTCGGAGCTCCATGACTATTGACACTAGGGCGCGAATGTGCGCGCGTGTCGCAACTTTCACTCTAAATACGCCATGGTGCAGCTACTATTTACCTGGGGCAGGCTCAGTCATCGGAACGACCGGTGAGGAAGGGGTCGGAGCGACAGGTGAGGGCGGGGTACACAAGTCCTCGCTGTTACACACACAAACGCTTAGGCTGGAATTCAGGTACATCGGACGAAGATGGGGCGGAAGCCTGGTTGATGGGTCTGGCAAATCTGCTTTGATAATTGCGACTGTCGCATCGTCTAGGCATACGTCTCCAGCCGGGATCAACTGGCTATACTGCGCGGGGTCGCATCCTCGCTCCATCGTCGTTATGACGATGAGACCTTCTGCAAACCGATACATTGGACCACGTTATATTGCGGATGATGATGATTATAATCATAATAAGCATAATGATAATAATGATAATGATCGTGATAAAAAATAAACATCATTAGGTTTATTTCCTCTTTTTAACATCATTAGAAACCAAAACTAATTTAATCAAAATATAAGTGTGTCTTAAATCTGTATTTGAGTGATCGTTGAGATGCTCTAACGCAACGTTCAAGTTTACTCCATAAAGTCACAAGCAGTCGCGTACTAGATGTCACCGTAAGCAGAAATCCCTACTCCTAGTCAAACAACCTTTTAACCTCTGCATTCGATTTAGGGGAACTTTGTATTTTTAGTAGTGAAGTCAGTGAAAGTGCCAGTTAAATATTTGTTAATTTGTTGTTCCAATTTTCTTTTGCGTAAGGTTGATGGTGGATAATAATAATACTAATATTGGATATTCATATAGCGCACATATCCAATAATGCCAAGTTGAACGGGTTTACCTCTGCGTTCGATATAGGTGAACTTTGTATTTTTAATAGTGAAGTCAGTGAAAGTGCCAGTTAAATATTTTTTTATTTCCTGTTCGAATTTTCTTTTGAGTAAGGTTGATGGTGGATAATAATAATAATAATATTGTATGTTTATATAGCGCACAAATCCACCCTGCAAGGTGCTCAAAGCGCTCCAATATTACCCCGGCTCTGCTAGGCTACCGATTTCGGTATCATTCAAGGAATTCCTTCCTACCGGTCCCCATTTACTTTAACTGGGTGGAGTGTGGCAAATGTAGACCAATGTCTTGTCAAAGGTCATTAGTGCTGCTGCGGGATTCGCACCGCGGACCTTGTGATCGACAGTCCGGCGGCGTATCCAGTCATCCACGACACCTATACATGTCCTTGTCATGAAACTTGTGACATCTTAATCGCAATCTACCTCTCGAGGCTTCTCAAATGAGTTCATAGCAAAACTTTTCGGTGTTCTAAGACCTCATCGTTATAGTTTATTTGCTTGTTTGGTTTCTGAAATATTTATTACTAGTTTGTTCTTACCTGTCTCATGCCAGAAGTTAAGCAGTCTTATCATTGTCACGCAGCTGGCATTTCCTCCGCAATCTGTCGGTGTAGGCTCCGTACATGAGCTTCTAACGAGATATGATATGTTCAAAGCCTCGTCGTTTGTTGAATATACCGCTAAACATTCGTTGCAGGTTATGGCCTCCCCTGCATTCAGAAAAGGAATACATTAATATTCTTCTCCTTGGTGTTACTCTATCTCTTTTACCCGGTGACAATTGAATACAGGGACCTTTCGTTTATTTTAGGTATATTTCTTTTAAATACAATTACGAACAATATATATTTTATCGTTGACCAAAATTTGCTTGAACCTTATGTCTAAAAGTACATCGGGCCAGACCCATTGCATTCCCAGTTAATAAAATTATTTTTGATTCATTTCTTTGTTTTACCAGAATCCAGTGTCGTACAATAAGTGCAGGAATTATAACGTTGTAGAACATTCTGCCACTTGAAAGGACACTATTAGTTTACTAAACAAGCTCAAATTTTCGCCTGATTGCAGAGCCTACCAATCATTGAACTGATATTTTGACGCACTACATACGCAACATAATGAACAAGTTTAGACTGGAATTTAGTATCAATCACCTCCCATAGACATAACACGCATATTAAGCAAAAATCTGACATATGTCGACTTCAATCACAATTTTCACCGTAATGACGTTATCAAAATGAATAAATATTGGTAATGAACTTGTGGAGGATTGTCTCAGCTACAACATATCAAAGTTTATAAGAAAATCGATCAATATGTACAGATATACATTCGATTTCCCATAAAGATACTGACGTCATAATGTGCGTATTCGTATTTTGACTTCCAAGGCTATTATAATGACGTCACGATGTACTTAATGGCCAAATGAGACATGAAATCATATCTCCGACTCATACTCTATCTAAACAAAAATTGGCAGTCTTTATTCATCCCAATGGACTTTTGATAGGCATGTTTTTGCCAATATATGCTATGTAATACATGAGCTCGCACGCACGGATATTTATCTTCAACGGACGCTCATTCCGTTATTAATAGTGATAAAGAGATGAACATGGTATCAAATTGTTCAAAAAATTATGAGGAATATTCTGTCAAAACTAATATACAAGGAATTATTTTGCGTTCGGCCGTGACAAACGAAAACGTGCAAAAATGCGTGTTTTGCGCGATTTTTTATGAAATGCTTATAATGGCCTTAAACGTATGCAAACAATTTGTTAAACGATTTTGAGCAATTTAAAATTTTACGCGCGCGTTAACGCGCACACAAACGCGTACGCGCATTTTTTCGCGCATTTATTGACCTGAAATTGACCAGACAGATATTGATCTTAATCCTAATAATTATAAATGAGAAATTCCTTTCCGTTATGAAGATATGATCATAAGTTTATTTTCACAAAATGGCGCCTGGATGACGTCACGATAATTTTCACTCTCTAAAAGGTCACGCAGTTCTAAGTTAGACTAAGATCTATCATCATGGCAAGTTTCATGATAATGGCTTTATTCAGTCTTGAGATATCCTGCGAACAAATTCGAGGAATAATAATAAATAAGAAATAAATAAATAATAAAAATCTTGACGAAATCAAAAGGTGATACGTATATTTCATACGTATCACCTAATAAATAATAATAAAAATCTTGACGAAATCAATAGGTGATACGTAGACTTCGTTACGTATCACCTAATAAGTGGAATATAAATGACGAGAAAAATCATTACCATTTTGACAGATTTATCTTTTTTAGACGGAAAACACGAAAATCAAGTCAAAAAAGGTATCTTAAATTAGAGTAATGACTGGAAAGGAAATAGTTACTTCATTTGAAAAACTACTTATCAAAATACAAAGCATGTGAGTAAGTCTATTTGGAATGGAAAGACATTCTGCTGTAAAGTGGCAGTTGCTAGAATTGCTTTTTGTATAGAAAGATGACTTTTGCAACAGCTAAGCGACAAATGTTGAATGGCTAAGATCATGATGAAAAATGTCAGTCGTTTCGTATCCTAAAACAGATGGTGAGCGATAGAGATCGTTGTGGGAATCAAAATTCAAATCTGCTCCGGATATGACCATGCACCCCCATGTTTCATGTGATTACTCGAAATCAAGAGAAGTGCAGTTTCTCTCAATACCGAACCGAACTGTAAAGCACCCTCGAACCCTTTGTCTATTCGATCTTTCACTTATATTAATTTTGAATTCAGAAAAACCTCAATGATTTTCCTCTCCAATGGCGTAATGTTTCTTTCTTTTAATTTCCTATATCGCTCTTTATCTTTAATTTCTTAATGAGCAACGACTACAAATTTTGGTGGATTTTGCTTTACCTAAAAATGTATGTATATAGGTATGTAATCTGTTTAGAATGTGTAGCTTACCTGTGTCACACGTATTTCCTTCGTAGCCAGCAGCACAGGCACACGTGAAGTTGTTAACTCCATCAGTGCAACCTCCTCCATTCAGACACGGATTAGGTGTACAATCGTCGGTATCTGTGCAAAATGAGTTCCAAAGACAATAAGTGGAATATAAATGACGAGAAAAATCATTACCATTTTGACAGATTTATCTTTTTTGGACGGAAAACACGAAAATCAAGTTAAAAAAAGCTATCTTAAATTAGAGTAATGACAGGAAAGGAAATAGTTACTTTATTTTAAAAACTACTTATCAAAATACAAAGCATGTGAGTAAGTCTATCTGGAATGGAAAGACATTTTGTTGTATAGTGGCAGTTGCTAGAATTGCTTTTTGTATAGAAAGATTATTATTATTTGTTTTAAGCAAAACCATATATATGATTTGTTCGTTGGTGTAAAGATTATTAATATAAACCCTGTGAAGTTCTCAAAAGTGAAGAAAAATGTGATCAATATATCAAATGAAGTAAATGATCGGATTGTGTTTTTAAATGTTTGATCCTTTTCCAAAATCATGGCCTTTGAAAGACAACATATCCTGGACGAAATCATTGTCTCTCAAACTTGAATGTGGCACTGGAAGAAAATAAGAACATCACTAAAGAAAGTGATTTTTCATTTTGGGTGGAATTCAATGTACAAATGGACACAGTTGACTTTTGCAGCACCTAAGCGACAAATATTGAATGGCTATGATCATGATGACAAATGTCAGTCGTTTCCTATCCTAAAACAGATGGTGCGCAGTAGAGATCGTTGTGGGAATCAACATTCAAATCTGCTCTAGATATGACCATGCACCCCCATGAATCATGTGATTACTCGAAATCAAGAGAAGTGTAGTTTCTCTCAATACCGAACCGAACTGTAAAGCACCCTCGAACCCTTTGTCTGTTCGATCTTTCACTTATGTTAATTTTGAATTCAGAAAAACCTCAATGATTTTCCTCTCCAATGGCGTAATGTTTCTTTCGATCATCATCGGCATACTTTCATGATACAGAAATAGCATACGTATCACCCAATTCGTCAAAGTGACGATTTAAAGTCTAGTTCCTATTATTATTTGATATATTAGTAGTAGTAGTAGTAGTAGTAGTAGTAGAAGTAGAAATATAAGTAGCAATAGTAGTAGTATGTATTCATCGATTTACTAATTTCTTCTCCTCTTTTTATTCTTCATCGTTCTTCTTCCTTTTCTTCTACTTCCTTCTTCTTTCTTCTTCTTTTTTCTTCTTTCTTATTTGCCTTCTTCTTCTCAATTTAAAAATAAAGTATGAACATGCAACATTCTACAAATTAGCAGCAACAACATTCAACGAGCGCCTAAATTCTCTCAGATAGAGTTTGGTCTAGAGAGGAATTCTCGGAGCTCCATGACTATTGACACTAGGGCGCGAATGTGCGCGCGTGTCGCAACTTTCACTCTAAATACGCCATGGTGCAGCTACTATTTACCTGGGGCAGGCTCAGTCATCGGAACGACCGGTGAGGGCGGGGTCGGAGCGACAGGTGAGGGCGGGGTACACAAGTCCTCGCTGTCACACACACAAAAGCTTAGGCTGGAATTCAGGTACATCGGACGAAGATGGGACGGAAGGCTGGTTAATGGGTCTGGCGAATCTGCTTTGATAATTGCGACTGTCGCATCATCTAGACATACGTCTCCAGCCGGGATCAACTGGCTATACTGCGCGGGGTTGCATCCTCGGTCCATGGTCGTCAGGACGATGAGACCTTCTGCAAACCGATACATTAGACCACGTTATATTGAGGATGATGATGATTATAATCATAATCAGCATAATGATAATAATGATAATGATCGTGATAAAAAATAAACATCATTAGGTTTATTTCCTCTTTTTAACATCATTAAAAACCAAAACTAATTTAATCAAAATATATGTGGGTCTTAAATCTGTATTTGAGTGATCGTTGAGATGCTCTAACGCAACGTTCAAGTTTACTCCATAAGGTCACAAGCAGTCGCGTACTAGATGTCACCGTAAGCAGAAATCCCTACTCCTAGTCAAACAACCTTTTAACCTCTGCATTCGATATAGGTGAACTTTATATTTTTTAGTAGTGGAGTCAGTGAAAGTGCCAGTTAAATATTTGTTAATTTGTTGTTCCAATTTTCTTTTTGCGTAAGGTTGATGGTGGATAATAATAATACTAATATTGGATATTCATATAGCGCACATATCCAATAATGCCGAGTTAAACAGGTTTCCCTCTGCGTTCGATATAGGTGAACTTTGTATTTTTAGTAGTGAAGTCAGTGAAAGTGCCAGTTAAATATTTTTTTATTTCCTGTTCGAATTTTCTTTTGCGTAAGGTTGATGGTGTATAATAATAATAATAATATTGGATGTTTATATAGCGCACATATCCACCCTGCATGGTGCTCAAATTGCTCCAATATTACCCTGGCTCTGCTAGGCTACCGATTTCGGTATCATTCAAGGAATTCCTTCCTACCGGTCCCCATTTACTTTAACTGGGTGGAGTGTGGCAAATGTAGATCAATGTCTTGTCAAAGGTCATTAGTGCTGCTGCGGGATTCGCACCGCGGACCTTGTGATCGACAGTCCGGCGGCGTATCCAGTCATCCACGACACCTATACATGTCTTTGTCATGAAACTTGTGACATCTTAATCGCAATCTACCTCTCGAGGCTTCTCAAATGAGTTCATAGCAAAACTTTTCGGTGTTCTAAGACCTCATCGTTATAGTTTATTTGCTTGTTTGGTTTCTGAAACATCTATTACTAGTTTGTTCTTACCTGTCTCATGCCAGAAGTTAAACAGGCTTATAATTGTCACGCAGCTGGCATTTCCTCCGCAATCTGTCGGCCTAGGCTCCGTACATGAGCTTCTAATGATATATGGTATGTTCAAAGCCTCGTCGTTTGTTGAATATACCGCTGAACATTGTTTGCAGGTTATGGCCTCCCCTGCATTCAGAAAAGGAATACATTAAGATTCTTCTCCTTGGTGTTACTCTATCTCTTTTACCCGGTGACAATTGAATACAGGGACCTTTTATTTCGTTTATTTTAGGTATCTTTCTTTTAAATACAATTACAAACAATATATATTTTATCGTTGACCAAAATTTGCTTGAACCTTATGTCTGACAGTACATCGGGCCAGACCCATTGCATTCCCAGTTAATAAAATAATTTTTGATTCATTTCTTTGTTTTACAAGAATCCAGTGTCGTACAATAAGTGCAGGAATTATTACGTTGTAGAACATTCTGCCACTTGAAAGGACACTATTAATTTACTAAACAAGCTCAAATTTTCGCCTGATTGCAGAGCCTACCAATCATTGAACTGATATTTTGACACACTACATACGCAACATAATGAACAAGTTTAGACTGGAATTTAGTATCAATCACCTCCCATAGACATAACACGCATATTAAGCAAAAATCTGACATATGTCGACTTCAATCACAATTTTCACCGTAATGACGTTATCAAAATGAATAAATATTGGTAATGAACTTGTGGAGGATTGTCTCAGCTACAACATATCAAAGTTTATAAGAAAATCGATCAATATTTACAGATATACATTCGATTTCCCATAAAGATACTGACGTCATAATGTGCGTATTCGTATTTTGACTTCCAAGGCTATTATAATGACGTCACGATGTACTTAATGGCCAAATGAGACATGAAATCATATCTCCGACTCATACTCTATCTAAACAAAAATTGGCAGTCTTTATTCATCCCAATGGACTTTTGATAGGCATGTTTTTGCCAATATATGCTATGTAATACATGAGCTCGCACGCACGGATATTTATCTTCAACGGACGCTCATTCCGTTATTAATAGTGATAAAGAGATGAACATGGTATCAAATTGTTCAAAAAATTATGAGGAATATTCTGTCAAAACTAATATACAAGGAATTATTTTGCGTTCGGCCGTGACAAACGAAAACGTGCAAAAATGCGTGTTTTGCGCGATTTTTTATGAAATGCTTATAATGGCCTTAAACGTATGCAAACAATTTGTTAAACGATTTTGAGCAATTTAAAATTTTACGCGCGCGTTAACGCGCACACAAACGCGTACGCGCATTTTTTCGCGCATTTATTGACCTGAAATTGACCAGACAGATATTGATCTTAATCCTAATAATTATAAATGAGAAATTCCTTTCCGTTATGAAGATATGATCATAAGTTTATTTTCACAAAATGGCGCCTGGATGACGTCACGATAATTTTCACTCTCTAAAAGGTCACGCAGTTCTAAGTTAGACTAAGATCTATCATCATGGCAAGTTTCATGATAATGGCTTTATTCAGTCTTGAGATATCCTGCGAACAAATTCGAGGAATAATAATAAATAAGAAATAAATAAATAATAAAAATCTTGACGAAATCAAAAGGTGATACGTATATTTCATACGTATCACCTAATAAATAATAATAAAAATCTTGACGAAATCAATAGGTGATACGTAGACTTCGTTACGTATCACCTAATAAGTGGAATATAAATGACGAGAAAAATCATTACCATTTTGACAGATTTATCTTTTTTAGACGGAAAACACGAAAATCAAGTCAAAAAAGGTATCTTAAATTAGAGTAATGACTGGAAAGGAAATAGTTACTTCATTTGAAAAACTACTTATCAAAATACAAAGCATGTGAGTAAGTCTATTTGGAATGGAAAGACATTCTGCTGTAAAGTGGCAGTTGCTAGAATTGCTTTTTGTATAGAAAGATGACTTTTGCAACAGCTAAGCGACAAATGTTGAATGGCTAAGATCATGATGAAAAATGTCAGTCGTTTCGTATCCTAAAACAGATGGTGAGCGATAGAGATCGTTGTGGGAATCAAAATTCAAATCTGCTCCGGATATGACCATGCACCCCCATGTTTCATGTGATTACTCGAAATCAAGAGAAGTGCAGTTTCTCTCAATACCGAACCGAACAGTAAAGCACCCTCGAACCCTTTGTCTATTCGATCTTTCACTTATATTAATTTTGAATTCAGAAAAACCTCAATGATTTTCCTCTCCAATGGCGTAATGTTTCTTTCTTTTAATTTCCTATATCGCTCTTTATCTTTAATTTCTTAATGAGCAACGACTACAAATTTTGGTGGATTTTGCTTTACCTAAAAATGTATGTATATAGGTATGTAATCTGTTTAGAATGTGTAGCTTACCTGTGTCACACGTATTTCCTTCGTAGCCAGCAGCACAGGCACACGTGAAGTTGTTAACTCCATCAGTGCAACCTCCTCCATTCAGACACGGATTAGGTGTACAATCGTCGGTATCTGTGCAAAATGAGTTCCAAAGACAATAAGTGGAATATAAATGACGAGAAAAATCATTACCATTTTGACAGATTTATCTTTTTTGGACGGAAAACACGAAAATCAAGTTAAAAAAAGCTATCTTAAATTAGAGTAATGACAGGAAAGGAAATAGTTACTTTATTTTAAAAACTACTTATCAAAATACAAAGCATGTGAGTAAGTCTATCTGGAATGGAAAGACATTTTGTTGTATAGTGGCAGTTGCTAGAATTGCTTTTTGTATAGAAAGATTATTATTATTTGTTTTAAGCAAAACCATATATATGATTTGTTCGTTGGTGTAAAGATTATTAATATAAACCCTGTGAAGTTCTCAAAAGTGAAGAAAAATGTGATCAATATATCAAATGAAGTAAATGATCGGATTCTGTTTTTAAATGTTTGATCCTTTTCCAAAATCATGGCCTTTGAAAGACAACATATCCTGGACGAAATCATTGTCTCTCAAACTTGAATGTGGCACTGGAAGAAAATAAGAACATCACTAAAGAAAGTGATTTTTCATTTTGGGTGGAATTCAATGTACAAATGGACACAGTTGACTTTTGCAGCACCTAAGCGACAAATATTGAATGGCTATGATCATGATGACAAATGTCAGTCGTTTCCTATCCTAAAACAGATGGTGCGCAGTAGAGATCGTTGTGGGAATCAAAATTCAAATCTGCTCTAGATATGACCATGCACCCCCATGAATCATGTGATTACTCGAAATCAAGAGAAGTGTAGTTTCTCTCAATACCGAACCGAACTGTAAAGCACCCTCGAACCCTTTGTCTGTTCGATCTTTCACTTATGTTAATTTTGAATTCAGAAAAACCTCAATGATTTTCCTCTCCAATGGCGTAATGTTTCTTTCGATCATCATCGGCATACTTTCATGATACAGAAATAGCATACGTATCACCCAATTCGTCAAAGTGACGATTTAAAGTCTAGTTCCTATTATTATTTGATATATTAGTAGTAGTAGTAGTAGTAGTAGTAGTAGTAGTAGAAGTAGAAATATAAGTAGCAATAGTAGTAGTATGTATTCATCGATTTACTAATTTCTTCTCCTCTTTTTATTCTTCATCGTTCTTCTTCCTTTTCTTCTACTTCCTTCTTCTTTCTTCTTCTTTTTTCTTCTTTCTTATTTGCCTTCTTCTTCTCAATTTAAAAATAAAGTATGAACATGCAACATTCTACAAATTAGCAGCAACAACATTCAACGAGCGCCTAAATTCTCTCAGATAGAGTTTGGTCTAGAGAGGAATTCTCGGAGCTCCATGACTATTGACACTAGGGCGCGAATGTGCGCTCGTGTCGCAACTTTCACTCTAAATACGCCATGGTGCAGCTACTATTTACCTGGGGCAGGCTCAGTCATCGGAACGACCGGTGAGGGCGGGGTCGGAGCGACGGGTGAGGGCGGGGTACACAAGTCCTCGCTGTCACACACACAAAAGCTTAGGCTGGAATTCAGGTACATCGGACGAAGATGGGACGGAAGGCTGGTTAATGGGTCTGGCGAATCTGCTTTGATAATTGCGACTGTCGCATCATCTAGACATACGTCTCCAGCCGGGATCAACTGGCTATACTGCGCGGGGTTGCATCCTCGGTCCATGGTCGTCAGGACGATGAGACCTTCTGCAAACCGATACATTAGACCACGTTATATTGAGGATGATGATGATTATAATCATAATCAGCATAATGATAATAATGATAATGATCGTGATAAAAAATAAACATCATTAGGTTTATTTCCTCTTTTTAACATCATTAAAAACCAAAACTAATTTAATCAAAATATATGTGGGTCTTAAATCTGTATTTGAGTGATCGTTGAGATGCTCTAACGCAACGTTCAAGTTTACTCCATAAGGTCACAAGCAGTCGCGTACTAGATGTCACCGTAAGCAGAAATCCCTACTCCTAGTCAAACAACCTTTTAACCTCTGCATTCGATATAGGTGAACTTTATATTTTTTAGTAGTGGAGTCAGTGAAAGTGCCAGTTAAATATTTGTTAATTTGTTGTTCCAATTTTCTTTTTGCGTAAGGTTGATGGTGGATAATAATAATACTAATATTGGATATTCATATAGCGCACATATCCAATAATGCCGAGTTAAACAGGTTTCCCTCTGCGTTCGATATAGGTGAACTTTGTATTTTTAGTAGTGAAGTCAGTGAAAGTGCCAGTTAAATATTTTTTTATTTCCTGTTCGAATTTTCTTTTGCGTAAGGTTGATGGTGTATAATAATAATAATAATATTGGATGTTTATATAGCGCACATATCCACCCTGCAAGGTGCTCAAATTGCTCCAATATTACCCCGGCTCTGCTAGGCTACCGATTTCGGTATCATTCAAGGAATTCCTTCCTACCGGTCCCCATTTACTTTAACTGGGTGGAGTGTGGCAAATGTAGATCAATGTCTTGTCAAAGGTCATTAGTGCTGCTGCGGGATTCGCACCGCGGACCTTGTGATCGACAGTCCGGCGGCGTATCCAGTCATCCACGACACCTATACATGTCTTTGTCATGAAACTTGTGACATCTTAATCGCAATCTACCTCTCGAGGCTTCTCAAATGAGTTCATAGCAAAACTTTTCGGTGTTCTAAGACCTCATCGTTATAGTTTATTTGCTTGTTTGGTTTCTGAAACATCTATTACTAGTTTGTTCTTACCTGTCTCATGCCAGAAGTTAAACAGGCTTATAATTGTCACGCAGCTGGCATTTCCTCCGCAATCTGTCGGCCTAGGCTCCGTACATGAGCTTCTAATGATATATGGTATGTTCAAAGCCTCGTCGTTTGTTGAATATACCGCTGAACATTGTTTGCAGGTTATGGCCTCCCCTGCATTCAGAAAAGGAATACATTAAGATTCTTCTCCTTGGTGTTACTCTATCTCTTTTACCCGGTGACAATTGAATACAGGGACCTTTTATTTCGTTTATTTTAGGTATCTTTCTTTTAAATACAATTACAAACAATATATATTTTATCGTTGACCAAAATTTGCTTGAACCTTATGTCTGACAGTACATCGGGCCAGACCCATTGCATTCCCAGTTAATAAAATAATTTTTGATTCATTTCTTTGTTTTACAAGAATCCAGTGTCGTACAATAAGTGCAGGAATTATTACGTTGTAGAACATTCTGCCACTTGAAAGGACACTATTAATTTACTAAACAAGCTCAAATTTTCGCCTGATTGCAGAGCCTACCAATCATTGAACTGATATTTTGACACACTACATACGCAACATAATGAACAAGTCTAGACTGGAATTTAGTATCAATCACCTCCCATAGGCATAACACGCATATTAAGCAAAAATCTGACATATGTCGACTTCAATCACAATTTTCACCGTAATGACGTTATCAAAATGAATAAATATTGGTAATGAACTTGTGGAGGATTGTCTCAGCTACAACATATCAAAGTTTATAAGAAAATCGATCAATATTTACAGATATACATTCGATTTCCCATAAAGATACTGACGTCATAATGTGCGTATTCGTATTTTGACTTCCAAGGCTATTATAATGACGTCACGATGTACTTAATGGCCAAATGAGACATGAAATCATATCTCCGACTCATACTCTATCTAAACAAAAATTGGCAGTCTTTATTCATCCCAATGGACTTTTGATAGGCATTTTTTTGCCAATATATGCTATGTAATACATGAGCTCGCACGCACGGATATTTATCTTCAACGGACGCTCATACCGTTATTAAGAGTGATAAAGAGATAAACATGGCATCAAATTGTTCAGAAAATTATGAGGAATATTCTGTCAAAACTAATATACAAGGAATTATTTTTCGTTCGGCAGTGACAAACGAAAACGTGCAAAACTGCGTGTTTTGCGCGATTTTTTATGAAATGCTTATAATGGCCTTAAACGTATGCAAAAAATTTGTTAAACGATTTTGAGCAATTTAAAATTTTACGCGCGCGTTGACGCGCACACAAACGCGTACGCGCATTTTTGCGCGCATTTATTGACCTGAAATTGACCGGACAGATATTGATCTTAATCCTGATAATTATAAATGAGAAATTCCTTTCCGTTATGAAGATATAATCATAAGAAAATAAATTTTGAACAAATCTCATCGTCTCACAAAACGTAGTGTGTCCATGCGAGTTAAGTAAATTTCACTTAAATAAATTTCTTTCATTTGGGCGTGAAATGAATGTGAAAATGGCATGGGATAGTCTGATCTCCAAGAAATCTCAGCACCAAAAGTTGAATCGCTATAATCAGGATGAATCATACCAGTCTTATCATACCTTAAAACAAATCATAATTATCAGAGATCGTTGTGATTATCAAAATATAAAATTTGCTCTTGAAAGTACCATGCACTCCTATTTTTTAAGTGTATACTCGAAATCAAAAAAGTGTAGTTTTTCTCATTACTAGAAATTGAATATGGAGCAAAAAAATGTTTGAGTATCACTAGTTTTAAAACTGACCTGTGAAAGGGCCTTCACCGTAGATCTCCATACGAAGACTGATGCTGACGAACCAGCTGACAGGCATCAATCGGACATAGCGGCACATTTGGGGTACAGGCAGAGTGTTGGTCACGATGGTGTTGCTGTCAACATTACCGGTGAAGATCTTCAATGATAAAGGAAAATCAATCCACTTTTGAATGACTCAAATGATTCTGCGGTCAATTGCAATTGAACTAAAGACAATCTAATTAAGCATGCTGAAAAATACATATTTTTGCATGGTCAGTGCCTGTCCATTCGTTTCTATTTGAAGTTATATTCTGATGACATACAATTCTAGTTTTCGAGACCTAGTAATAAAATAGGAAAAAACATGATATGGATTGAAGAATTTTGGCTTGAAGTGGATTTCTTGCTCTGTAATATTTACAATTATAGACAGTTCTTTAATCCTACCTAATAGTCTTTTGCTACTATACTTTGTGTATGCAGAATAGTAGATAATACACCTAACATGTTTATGTGTTTTGAGGTAATGACTGCCTTTTTCTTTAAAAGAAAGTATTGTAATATGAAAATATTTTAATTGTTATCAACAAAAATTCAAATGCCTTCAATTTCTACATGAATAGAGTCAATGTAATATTAAAGAATGAATAATCAGAGAACAAACTTACCCTGTCAGCTCCAGGGTTTGTGGAGATGCCCTGCACGGTGTGAAAGTTCGTGCCATCAGTACTACAAGCAAGTTTGTAGCTTGTTACCCACTGGCTTGTATCTTCTCGCCCTTGAGTCGCAACTGAAGTGATACGGTAAAGGTGTAAAAGATCCACCTTGTAGAAAGAAAATAATCGGAGGAAGGATTATTGATGTTAATTCTCATAATCATCAATTTTTTTATCTCCATGACAACCTTTTAACCAATGAGCATGTTCCAAAATATGTCGAATCTATATAATTAAAATACAAATACTAAGAACGCCCCTCCAAGGGCAATATTTAAATTAGAAGTTCTCGACATTGATACTTTAATTGTCTGAGTAATATCGAATAATTAGATTGATGCCCTTAAAAATGGAAACAATTGTTGACTTGGATATGAATAATAATTGGCAATTTTATAGTAGCTTTACCTACAGAGTGGAGATAACATCTCCGAATCCATATGTCACCTCAAAAAGTGGCCAATTAAAACAATTTTAACAGTGTAAGTGAATAGTGACAAAGAAATGACTGGTGACTTTTTCATTGTTGACCTGGTAACAGCAGTAGAATAGGAACCCATATAACTGATTGGTGACTCTTTTGTTACTGACATGGTGGTAGCGGTGTATTATGAACCCATATGCCATATAACTGACTGGTGACTCTTTTGTTACTGAGATCGTGGTAGCGGTGGAATATGAATTCATGCCATGCATATAAATGACGGGTGACTCTTATTGCAGACTTTGTGGCAGTGTATGGATACAAATCAAACTATGGCCTAACATTTGACTATTGACCCTTTCATTACTGATACGGTGGCAGCAGTGGAATATGAACCCATGCCATAGAAAAAAGGGTTGCCTAAATGTTTCGTGTTTGAATTGGCCTTAAGAAATTATTTGCTAACCTGGATCCACTGGTTGACATTTCTTGCTCGTGAACACCAGGCTCCACGCAGGTTGCCGTCTCGAGCCAGGTTAAGACGACCTCTCTCTGCACCATGGTCAGCATTATACTCACTGGAAGCTGTCATACTTGAATCCGGGATAACATAACTCTCAAGCCCCAGAGGGCCAGGCTCATTCAAGATAGCTGTAAGTTAATGCGTGACAATGTATAGCAAAATGTAGGAAGTGGTGGTCAAATAGGCAAAAAGGATCGAATGCCCCTATCAGATTGACACACAATAGACAAGAGTGTAGTTATAATCTGGACATGAGCAGAAAAAAAGATTATTTGTAAAAATTGTAAGGCCCTCTCCAAGACAAGTACTTGATATTTGCTCATGAATAAACAAGCAAAGCATTATATGTTCTACAGGTAGATGTTTTCCTATGAAATGAGGGGAATCAAAAGCTATTCGAGGAGACCTATCCATGTCTAAAACATCCGTGGATATATTATATGGAAGTGGTGGTCAAATAGGCAAACATGATAAAATGCTCCTATCAGATGGACATACAATAGACAAGTGTGTAGTTACAATATGGGCATGAGACTGTCAGTCAAGAAAACTCTCCAAGGATTTCAACACCAATGACAACATGTTTCTTTCTTTCTATTTCCTTGTTTGCTTTTTATCTTTAATGTCTTGATGAACAAGGAGCAATTGCTTTATATAAAAAGTGTAGGTATGTAATCTGCTTTGACTCTATATCTTACCTGTTTCACACGTAGGCCCAGTATATCCAGGATCGCAGGCACAAGTAAAGGTGTTTACTCCATCACTACAAGTTCCTCCATTCTCACAAGGATCGGGAGAACAATCGTTGATATCTGTGCAAATTGAGTTCCAAAGTCAATAAATGGGATAAAAGGGATGAGAAAGTAATGTCCCTTTTGACATATTTATATTCATTATTTTGTCGGTGAACAGGTAAAACGAAGTCAAAACTGGCAATCTTAATACAAATAATTACAGTTCTGGAATAAAGTCTTTCATTTGTAAAACTATTAATACAAAATATAACTGAAATAACAGAACAAAATGTCTCTTTAAATGTTACCATTTTTTTTCTCAAAAACTTGGCAAAAAGTTTGAAATGCTTAAAATGGATTAAAACGTGTGCTAAATGAATTTTAGATAATTCAGAGGATTTTTTTTTTGCGCGCGTGCGTCTTACTAATTGAAAATGATTGGATCGATATTGAACTTGATCAAGATAAATAGGAAGGAGAAATGATTTTACATTATGAAGATATGACCATGACTACAAGTTCCTTTATCATCACAAGGATCGGGAGAACAATCGTTTGAAATCTGTGCAAATTGAGTTTATTGACCATAAATGAGATAAAAGGGATGAGAAAATGATGTCCCTTTTGACATATTTATCTTCATTTGGCGGTGAACAGGAAAATAAAGTCAAAATGGCATTATAAATACAAATTACAGTTCAGGAATAAATTCCTTCATTTGTAAAACTATTAATACATAATTAAAATGAAGTAAATTAACTAAATATCTCTTTTGATGTGAGCATCTTTTTTTTTTTAAACGTTGCCTTAGAAAGAAAATATATTTTGAAAAAATCTCATCTTTTTTACAAAAAACGTAATGTGCCCGTGCCAGACAAGAAAAAAAAATCACTAAGGCAAATCTCTTTCATTTGGGCGTGAAATGAATGTGAAATTGGACGCAGAAATGGCATGAGACACCCCAGCACCAAAAGTTGAATCGCTATAATCAGGTTGAATCATACCAGTCTTTATCATACCCTATAACCAAGGGAGTCATTCCGAGCTTGAGCATGGGGGGAGTTACTTTCAAAGTTATACCACGTTATGTCGCTACACACACACTTTCTTTCTAGTTATTCTGTTTCAAGGCGTGTACTTTCATTGGTGACCGGTTGAATTTTTGTCTTTTTTTTAATCTTTGAGGTTTATCAAATTATTAAAGCGGAAGCTTTGACTTTTCATAACAATTTTAGAGAAAGGCGATTCGTTGTACCGTTCTCGACTCTTAATCCTTGTTAATCCAGCCCACCCCCTCCCGCGCAAAGCGCGTACGCTTTGACTTTTCATTAAATTATTAGAGATAGAAGACGATACGTTTTACCATTCACGACCTTAATAATCGACTGAATTTTTCAAAAATGTTTCTTTTTTGTTCCTTTTTCTTCCTACGTCCTCTTACTTTTTCCTCTTATCTCTCTCTCTCTCTCTTTTTGGCCTACGTTTTTTTGTTGGGGGCGACCGCCCTCCCCCCCCCCCCCCTTCCCTGGCTACTCGCCTGTTTGTGATTATCGCCGACAATTGGTTAACCATGGATGTCAGTTTTCAAGCAAAAACATGAATTCAGGCCCTGGTAATTTAATTACTCTGCATTCTTCCATATTTCTCTGAAGAGTAAATCCCTTCAATTATTTCTGATACATATAGTCGTAATCTATAAGATTTATAGAATGACCAGCATCAATACTGATCTAAGAAAGCAGAGTTTAAAGAAAATATTCAAGGAACTATTGTCATTAGTTTCCCCTCTAAATTAACTCTGTGGGCAGAGAGTTTAGGAAAGATTTGTGGGCTAATTCAAAGTATTTGTTTCAAGGATGAATGGATGACTAATTTATCAACTTTGTGCAAATTAGTTGAGTTAGGAAGCATTTGAAAGATAAAATATTGAAATTTCAAGAATCAATACAAGAAAAGAGAAATATTTACTATGTTGGAAGTAATCACAGGATTCAGAAGGGTCAGAAAATTTATTGCCAAGACAGGGAATTTAAAAATACTTTTTCCCAGAAGAAAAAAGTTAGGGTAAGTCAGGGAATTTGTAAATTTCTTCTAGAAAGTCATGGGAAATCATTTATTCAAGATATTTGTTTATGGTTAGCAAATTCGCGATTGGACTTGCCCTGAGTGCATGGCAGTCAGATCCATTGGTAACTTTGTAAATCAGCATCTCACGTAAGCAATCAGTCATGGAAATTTCCATTTTTCTGCTTTGGACATTCAGGGAAAGTCAGAGAATTTGAAAATGTGTAAATACATGAACCCTGTAATCAATGACTAAATTTGCATAATCGATGAATGGTAACGCTTGGGACATTAAAAAAAACATCATCCATTTTAATGTATTTCAATAGTTTTTAATACATATTATCAACAAAGTGCAGGGACATATAGCATAGGGGGTAGGTCATTCACATTAGGAATTTCAGTATACAACTAATTGAATATCCAAATGAGGGATATTCCAAAATGTGCATGTCCCACGCTTTACTTTTTGAAGATAATATGTTCTAATTATTTCAAGCAGTACATAATGGAGCAGCCCGTTTGCTTACTGGGCTGAGGAAGCATGATCACATCTCTCCTGTCCTGGCTGAGCTACATTGGCTTCCTGTCAAGAGCAAAATTGAATTCGAGGTCCTGCTGCTCACATTTAAGGCAATTCATGGTCAGACCCCAGGATATGTGTCATCTTTAATTGAACGGCGTCATCTTCGCCCTGGACTTTGCTCATATGGCCTTACTCTCCAGATGCCCATTACTCATCTCAAAGGATATGGAGACCGGGCATTTTCCTCTATTGCTCCTCGCCTGTGGAATTCCCTCCCATCATCTATTCGCGAAATTGACAACCTGGACCACTTCAAAGCTTCACTCAAAACTTTACATCTTCCTTCAGACATTTAAATGCTAATTTTATTGGAGGAGCCCGCGCCTTTGAATGTTTTTTGAAACAGATATATGGCGCTATTCAAATGCTGTTCATCATCACCATCATCATTATCAGATAATTTGGCTGCATGCAAAAAAAAAAAGCATCGTCTCCCCATAAATGAGTGGTACGGGGAAATTGCAGCAAATTATCACTTCCAGATCGATTTAGATTGTAGGGGTGTAGTGAGTCTTTAATATAGTGTGGCGACATGCCATGGAGGGCCAAATAAACAAGTAACGTTATTTTTACTGGACCCTTTTCTGGACAGGTAGCCACTAGCCAGGGAAGAGAGCGTAGTCATCATCATCATCGATATACGGGAGTGAGGTAGTCCTATAGATCTCCCGGTCGTGTTCAAAGATATAAGTTCAATTGCCAGTTTGCGACTTAAAACGTAGTGCAGAATGCGTGGATGTCAGGTTACATGAAACATTTTAGCAAGCCAGTGTTTATCTAGACCAGTGTTAAAGATACCTATGTTACGTGCAGTGACTAGAGATTCTGGCAGTTTATTTCATAGCTCGATAACACGTTTACTGAAGAAACAGCCTCTGACAATAAGCTTGTGATGACTATTAAACAGTTTAAACTGATGTCCCCGAGTGAATTGGTACTCTGGTCTCTTCAATTCAATTCAATTCAAGGTTTATTAAAAAATATCTTCGCAGCCGCAAAAGGCTGAATTGCGATACAATTTACAGATAAAAACATGCAGAATTACAAAATATACATATAAATTACAATAAACATACTTTGACATAAATTAAAAATCAAATATAAAATATATAAACAGAAAACCAAAGAGTTCAAAAGTGAGTTTACAAAAATAAAAATGAATACAAAAGAAAGAATGTTTTGGATTGAGTCTGTCAATACCATGAAGTATTTTATAAACCTGGATCACATCAGCCCTCTCACGCCGGTAGCGAAGTGAGAATAGATCGAAATTTGTTAAGCCTTTCAGGATAGGATAATACACTCATACCAGGAATAATTATTGTTGCT
This sequence comes from Strongylocentrotus purpuratus, assembly GCF_000002235.5. Classification (NCBI taxonomy): domain Eukaryota; kingdom Metazoa; phylum Echinodermata; class Echinoidea; order Camarodonta; family Strongylocentrotidae; genus Strongylocentrotus; species Strongylocentrotus purpuratus. The sequence continues at coordinate 5,574,784 of NW_022145602.1, read as the reverse complement.
CTCCGTTGCATCTTGCGGTCAGCTTTCATGAAACGGGGATTCATGATACCGTACAATGTTGTGGGCGTACCAGAGTTGTGTTCAGAGGTATGAAGATGTCCTGGTTGGTATTGACAAAAGCTCTTAATATAGGCTTAATAGAGGACATTCTTGGTGTGAAAGTAAGGAGTCTTACACTGGAATTTTGGAGGGATTGCAGTCTGTCTTGCTGCTGTTTGGTAAGTCCAAACAAAATATAATAACAAAAGTCTAAGCGAGATGAGATAAATGCATGGATTAATTGTTCACATGCTTGTTGAGTCAAAGATTGTGGTATGAACCCAGGGTTCTGCAGTTGATATCTCACAGACTTTGATATGCTAGATGCATGTTCAATAAATGATATATTAATGTCAAATATCACATTAGGGTTACGACCATTTGAGGCTGGCTTTATAATTTTGCCACCTATACATGCAGCACTAAATTATAGTTATTAGTATACGCAATACGCCTTTCGTGCATTGTATCTGTTCCTGACAATACGTACTCACACAACCAGGGGAGTGTTTCACGAAGACAAAGATGACATTTAAGTTGGAATTAACTATGGCAGGCCGTTCATGCCACTGTTTTAACTCTCACCATTTACTGGCATTGGTCTATCAAGGGACGTACAATTCATGGTCACAAATCTACATAATTTCTTTTAATGATAATTCGTTATTGAAGGAAATAATATTATCTAAAGATCATAATGGTGAGAGCAAACCGTGGCATGAACGGCCTGCCATAATTAAGTCCAAACTTAAAGTCGATCTTAGTCTTTGTGAAACACTCCCCTGGAGGAACTGGGCTTGCCTTCGCTCAATACACATTACAAATTGTAGGGTCTGTGCTTGCCGAATTATTCTACTTTCGTTTTTCCGAAGGTTCATACATCCTGAACACAAATTGGCAAAGTATACCTCAGGGACTCAGGGAGTACTTCATTCATAACATTTGTTGCGTTATTTCGATGGTTCATTGTTCAGAAGGCTCTTAATTCCGAAAAGGAAATAATGTTCATTATTCTAAACGTTGGTATTCTGCACGAAAGTAAAACAAACCCAGCGTTCTATGACATTTGTGGAAATATGATCATTCGGAATAATAAAGCCTATTTCATTTTCTTCTTTACAATCCTTATTTCATCTTCGGATTTACGACCCTTCCAGTTGTTTAACTTTCGAGGTAACGAACCTATATAGAAATACGGACGTCCAGAATAAACGAATCTTCGGAATAAGCCACAAAACTGTTCACAACTTAAAAACCAGTCGCGACGACTACTGGATAGGAGTTCATGAAAGTTGTGTAATCGTTTATTTATGCATCGGCGGTACATTCTACGATACACACTCAGGTGGAATCCTTATTTTCAAGAGGGCATAGAAAAGATATTCATAAAGCACTTCCATCACTTTGGCAGTAATTATTCTGAAATGCAATGAAAAGTGGGACGTCTCCATATGTTGTAAGAGATCTGTGGATATTTTGGGGTAATTTGTACAAGTCCTATATCTATCCAGGGTTCTATCCGGGGTGCGTTATTATTTACCTTCGGAATCAAAACGACACGCAACATTTTACTCAAGTCCAAATATCTTAAAAAAGAGAGTGCAATCACTGAACTGTATTGTAATGGTATGTTAGTTGATTACATATACATTTTGTTTCTCTTCGAATTCTGTGATTTTGTAAAAGCTTTTGCTTTTAGCGCTCCTAAATAATCGATAATATTAGTAGTCGTAAAAGCAGAGTTTCAAAAATCTCAAACTTCATTCTAAATTGTCTTGGTTTATAGTGCAAACCCCAAAATACTATTTCTGTTATTATTAGTGATTCTTAATGATTGATTTAATGCAATAGATCATTGAGTTTTAAAATGGGACAAAAGTTGACTATCTTTCACAGTTGGCCCCAAATTGTATAGTTATTGTCATGCTGAAATGAAACGTATCTAAAATGTTGGCAGTAAATTGATGAATGAAAATTAAATGAAAGAAATGTATACCTTACCATTATTAGAGATAGAGCTTGCCACACTGATGCAGAGAAGAAGCGAGAGTATAGTATAGCCTTCCATCATAGCACAATTTACCCAGGACCATCGGGTAGGATGTATCGATGAAAAGTGTGAATAATTCTTAAAGGAGGGGCGTTTTTATAGAGACATGATAACAAAAAGAGTCTCTCCTTCAGAGATTTGAAAGGAATCGAAATATTTAGCCCTCCCCCTTTCTCGTTAACCAACCGACCGTGGTGGCTGTTACAAAACTGGCTCAAAGAATAGGTACCTGGACCCTGTTATTATACAGTACACGCCGAAAATCTCCGCAACACGATTACACCAGGGAGGTGAAAGAAAGGAGTGGTAACTCTTTCAAACTCATTCGTGAGTTCTAAAGCGTAACAATGGGATGTGTAACGTTCCACTTGGCTTTGAAGTTCCATGCTCTGAACCGCACTTCCACTGCGGGGAATTTCGGAGGCCATGCACCAGTTTCACATTTATTAAAAATATCAAATTACCGGCAAAATTTCAGTGTAAATTATAAACTTTGTACGGGGAATGTAATGGGAATAGTGCACCAAACATTTTTTCCAATTTAGTACTACGTCCTTCCTATAATTTGTGTGCCCGAGTTGGTAAAAGAAAAATTAGATCCTGACAAAAACTCAATATTTTAGGATAATACGCTAATTTGTGCGTGTTTTAATGCCCCGTTATTTAATCCATGATATACGATCTTCGATAACTATAAGTTGGCTAATGCGTGTTTTCGCGTGTGTTCTGTTTTTTTTTTTGCAGTTGAAAAAGGATGAAATTACACAAGTTTGTGTTCGCTTGTTTTGCTCATTACACATTTACAATTGATGAGAAATCATTGAAAGGGACAGCGAACAGTTGCTGTGATACCATTCCTGATGTAGGAATTCTAGATCCTGAAATTTCATGCGCTCTTTTGTCTCATCACCTGGTCAACAGTTGCAGATTAGCGCATAACTTTTCGGCGGTTTGGGGCATGGGGTCAAAGGAGAGCGGCTTGTTTCCAGTCCTTCTCTATCACGTCCCTGATTACACGATTTTTATTTTGGATTACACGGTTTACACGATTCACCTATATCGTGTTACCGTGTAATCGTGTAAATTTACACGATTGAAGAATGTCGCTCTGAATCGTGTAATCGTTTAAATAGTTAATTGCATTGGTGGGATTATTCGACAAGATGCAACAAACGTGTAACTGTGTAATCGTGTAAATTTACACGATTGAAGAATGTCGCTCTGAATCGTGTTATCGTGTAAAAAGTTATAAGGGTTATAAGGGCATTGGTAGGATGATGCGACAAGCTGCAACATTCGTTAAATCGTGTCTTGCTTACACCAATTGCTTTATACGCCACTTACCTTCAGTGTACATCAGGTAATTACTGTACTTTATATTCGTGTATTAAACCTCAGTGTTATGTTAAGAAACAGGTTCATTGAAACTAACATGCAATTGAAATTAACATGCCACTTAGAAATGCAGTGCAGTTGTTTAGGCACAGCTCATTGTTATTCATATTAGATGCATACACACAATTCAAGTTTATGCAAGGGTCTTCTGTTAACTACACATATTGATGCATATGTAAAAGCACATGGATATTGAGTCTGGATTAAACTACCAAAGCAACCACACGTATTTCTGCAGGCTCCATTTTGTTTGTCTCTATACTTACATTTATTTAGCGTAATAGTTATTACTTTCCAACCCACAACACAACAATCAGCACTTTCCACAGAACAGGTGGTTTTATCCATCATATTCAAACAATCTTTCTTTTTCTTCAACGTAGTTCACTTTTCCAGCATAAAATAAATGACCATCTGAACATCTGAACTAGGACAAAAGTTTAACTAGAATATGCCTCTCTAAACATCACAACAAACTTCTCTTGAGGTTCCTTATATGCTGGATAATTTTCCCCTTTTTTTTCCATTCATTACATTTATTTCCATTTCCAAACCTAAAATGAAATAACAAATTGTGTTGACATGGACAGGGCATGATTGATAATCAGTTAACAAATTTACAAAAAAAATAAAAGTACAAGATTTGTATCATAAAGAACTAACAATTACTTAAAACTTTCCATAATGTCCGTGAAATTGCATGATTTTGTTAAATTACCGAACAATTGAACAATAGAAGAGAAGAACAAGAGAAAAGTTGTTTAGAAATGCAAAGGCCGACATGGAAGCCATGCACTTGAGAATTAAAGGCCCCTGGGCCAAAACACAGTGTATCTTATTTAGACTTATCAGAAAGAAGAAAAAACGCTTTCAAAAGCTTCTCTAATACTTCTTTCACAAAATGTCCGTTCGGCTCAATTTAAATAGTTTGCATTCTATAAATGCGTGATTCATACCCTCTTTAATATTACATTTTGGGCATACATCATCAGTGGATATTCCCCATTTGAAAAGATTACTTCTTACTGGCAATAGATTATACAGTAATTTCAAGTTAAACTCTTGTAATTTGCTTTCTCTAATTTGTGAAAGATTACGCTCGAATACCATAGACCAATCAATATCTACATTGAGTTTTTTCCGAATAAAGGCAACATGTCTTAGTTAATACAGTTCACGAAGGAATGAGTTTATAGAAACGATTGCTTCTTACATCCGTAACATGTTTTACCTTATTTGCAACCAACAGATATGAAACTTTGTTTTCATTTTCTTGTCTAGTATATCCATGCATAAATTCTTCTTTTAAACTATTGACCCATACAGGTGGTAACGCTCGTTTAAGTCTTGCATAGTCAAACATTGCATTGCATTTTCGTATGGAATGCACCTGCGATATAATATATTCTGCTGACCGAAAGCCATCTCTCGTAAGAAGGTCTCCTAAAAATACTATACCACTGTTGTACCAGCCTTTATAAAAGAGCGACTGATTATCATACACCACATGTTTGTTGTGCCAAATAATCTGATCTGAAACTTTCACTGGCTCATTTATACTAACATCTTTCACTGTAGTGCAGTATCAAATCATTTCCCATACCTTTAAGATTTCTACGTAAAATGACGGAATTTTCTTTTGAACTAGAATATCATTAAGTGTGATTATATTATAAGAGTAGTTCAACAATAAATTGATGCCTCCTAATAAGTTGAACCAGTAAGAAAACAGTTTTTCCACGCTCCATTACTCTCCGTGAAAAATCTACCCAACCATTTTAGTCGGAAGTTGAACAATTGCCTTTGTATGTCAAGTATTTTTATACCACCTTTACTGTAGTCTTCCATAAGAGAAACCCTTTTCATTTTTCTGTTTTCCCACTCCAAATAAATTTGAATATAATGCCTTCTATCATCTTCAAAAAGTTTGGGGGATGGAATCAACCATGATCAAGTGAGTGACTTGGCTAAGTGCTAGACTTTTCAGTACCGTGACTCTTCCAAAAATGGTCAAGCTTCTTTTTGTCCAGCTATCAAGAATGTTCCTCAATTTTATCAACTTCTGCTCCCAGTCCATCTTTAGAGCTTCATTATTATTAAAATATATATAGTGACCTAAATATCTTAGGCTTGTGGGTCCATTTCAGATCATGTTTCTCTAAATTCCAACTTCTATCAGTGTCTCCTAACCATATCATGGCTGTCTTTTCTTTATTTATTCTTGGACCTGCTACTTCGCCAAACTGATTCAGTTCATGTAAAATTCCCTATAATGAAGTTTCATCCGGAACAAAAAATAATACATCGTCGGCATATTGCAACAACTTTAGTTTAAGGTCATACCCGACCATTTCTATTGGTTCAATATTATTATTTTGTCTCGCTTTGTTTGCCATGAGCTCGGCAGCTAAGATAAACAGCAGTGCTGACAATGGACATCCTTGTCGTATGCCTCTTTCAATTATTTTTTTTGGAAATCCACCCATTAACCAATACAGAAGCCAATAGCCAAAATAGTTTCTTTTTAATTCATTTAATCAAGAACAGTATCTCCAAATCAACTTTAAAAATTGTTTTTCAAAATTTCATGGCTCAGGAGGATCTGTTCTTTTTAGAGGACCTATAATAATATGCTATCTATAATATATTTTGAGTAGTGCCTCAAAGGAGAAGGAACTTACGAGAAAAACAGAAATTAGTGATATTTTTGTATTAGAAATAAACCACGTTTGAATTTTATTTTGGGGGTCAAAACCTTGTAAATTTCGCATTGTATTATGTTACATAATTATAAGCTACGAAAAACGTTGAATTTAAATGGCTGTGGGGATTTTGTAATAGAAATGTAACACAGTCTGCTGTCTAGGCGATAACTAAGGGGAAATATTTCGAATCCTTTCAAATCATTATCTGAGGGAAATGTTCCTTTGGTAACATTTCACCATAAAAACGTACATCATTCAGGAATTAGCAACACTTTTCATCGAAACACCTACCCGAAGGTCCTGGTTGAATCGTACTATGATGAAAGGCTAAACTATACTATCGCTTCTTTTTTGCCTCAGTGTGGCAAGCGTCTTCTCTAATAATGGTAAGGTATACATTTCATAGATTCATATTTCATTCATCCATTTACTACCAACATTTCCGTTGCATTTCATCATGACAACAACTATACATTCTGAGTAACGGGTCGGCAACTAGATAGGATGGTAATCAAATCCCACCGCAGGTTTAGACGTATTGCCTGCATCAACGCATCCGGGTATGTGACTTTCAAGGAGGAAATTACCATTTCTATCCCTCGTGACGACTATTTTGAATTGTCTACATTTTTTTTTAAAAATCAAGAACCTTCTGGGGCTCCGCCCCCTAGACTCTTGACAAAGGCCCTGCCCCTGCACCCTATCCTTAAAGATAAAAGTGGTTTCCAAGACAAACTTTTGTTGTCTAAAATTGGAGAGAGTGTGAGTTATATGTAGTTTAAGCTTCTAACAACCACTCCCATGGACTTTTTGATTATGTACACAATTTCTGGATGTCTGCTGTCTCGAGATCACTGGAGCGAAGGAAGCTAACAATATAGCAAGAGTCCCTATTCAGTGAAGGATTAATCTTTTATATCAAGATGGTTTCTCTACCATTCTTGACCAGAAGTGCGTTTCAGACTCAATGATTCGGGCATTATCCCACTGAATGTTGTGTCAAGTATTAAGGGCATGTTTTGCTAAACTTGCTGACTAATCTGAGGTCTTAAAAAGAGCACACAATAGGGGCAATCCCCCCCCCCCAAAAAAAAAAAACTCCGTGAACGGAGGGAAACCAGGCTAGTAACTCCATGGTGTTACCAACATGTCCGGTAAAACATGGAGTTACTCCATGGGTAAAAGGATAATTTTCACGCACCAAAGTCCGGCTCGTAGTACACAAAATTGACTTTACACACCGGACTTAGGGGGTGTTCTCAAAAAGAGGTAACATGCATATGCATATACCCTAAATAACACTGAGTGGGGGGCCGGGGGGCAGTGCAATTTAAATATCAAGGGATGGATTAGAGTTTATTCCTTAAATGAAATGAAAGGGCTATTTGACTTTCAAGAGCAATAGAAAATGTAATCCATCCCACATAGCGCGTGTACAGCGAAATGTCATCTCAAGATGCCCCTAAGCATTTCGATATGAGCCAAAATTAAACTGAATGAATCTTTGTGCACTACAAAATGTACGACCACCCGGTAAAAGGGTCGGAAAATCACTTAAGTCGATTCTACAACTAATGGTCGTAGTTTTCCAACTAAAATCCATTTTCAAGCCGTTTCGTTTTGAGGGAAGTTCTAAATTAGTATTGTCTTTCAAATGCAGTTAAAAGTTAACCTTTTCATGTTTTAGCCTGCCAATGGGACAAAGTTCCTCTAAAGACAAGTTTATAGAACTTTTGTTTTCGTATTGCTGTACTTTCGTCCGCAGACTTCTTAGGCACATGTCGAGCCAACTCATCGGAATTGTAATCTGTAAGTGTAAATTTAAGTTTCATGTTCTTCCTTTTTCCTTTCTTCCTTTCTCTCTCTCTCCTTTTCCTCCATTCTCTCTCTACTTCTCTTTTACATTATTCTCTCTTTCTCTTTTCACTTTTCCTTCCATCGTTCTCTCTATTCCCCATTTCCATTTCTTTAGCTCGCCAAAAGTTTTATGCAACAAGTCCTAGTGATTTCTATGAAACCTGTAAGGTCAGAAATGACACTTGTATACTGAAAATAATGAGTCTTGTTTTTGGTCTATACCTGACCCAAGGGCAATTGTTAAAGCTTTTAAAAAAGAGAGAGTCACCAGTGCATCCACTAGTTTAAATAGAGTTTCCTGAAAAAGAACACTAATTTTCCTGGAATTTGAAGGAATTTTCCTAAAACTCTCAAAATGCCTATTACGTGAATTTTTTGTTGTTGGATGAATCGCTTTTACGTTTGAATATATATATATATTAATTATTGAGTGGGCTTATTTTGCTTTCTAATGGATCTGTACAACATGGCAGAGCTTGAGGGATCTTGATGCTCTCGAGTTTATTTGACTTCCAAGAGAGAAAATTGTCTTGAAGAGAGAAAGAGGTTATTTCTAAAGTGAAATGAAAGGCAATTTTATGAGACGGAATGTTAAACCTCAGGGATTTTTGTGCTCTTTGAAGAGAGCACACAATGGGGGCAGTGGAATTTAAATTTCGAGGGTGGATTAGAGTTTTATCGCTCTTGAAAGCCAAATAGCCCTTTCATGTCATTATAGAAATAAACTCTAATCCATCCCTTGATATTTAAATTGCACTGCCCCACCTTTTGTGTGCTCTTTTTAAGCCCTCAGATTAGGCAGCAAGTATAGCAGACAGCGCTCAAAATACACGTGGGCGGTGGGCGATTCGCCCCCGTGAGCTACACAATCGCCTCCGTCAGAGTGCTCAGAAGAAATAAACGCTTTTTCGCCGCAAGATTGCGCTATATCTCCAATTTCCACATCTCTATGGGTATTACAGATACAAACCACGGAAGCTCGCAGTGCTCTCTGGCCGTCAGCAGCGACTGCGCCGGTAGTGTACACCCAGCCGCTCCATATATATATCTACTGGAGCTAGAGGCGATCGCGCAAGGACCGAAGCGTGGAGAAGTTTTTCGTCGTGAAAATCGTGAATCCTCTGAAATCTGGTGATTCCTAAAGACCAGCAAATAATGAACCTCGACCAGTAAATCAACCGAAAGCTAAAATTAGTAAAAGGAAACCTGTTGGCAGGGAGGCGAATGTATACGGGTTTTGACCAAACATTTTGTACAGAGGGAGGACATCTGACAATTAGCTGCATGTTATAACTTGTAAAATTGTAAGAGGTAAATAAAGCCGACTATTAATGATAATGATGAAATAACAAATAATTTAGGAGTTTCATGGGTACCATCAATTCAATAGAAATTTGTATTAAAAAAGAGCCCCCGTCAGTACTAAAAGAGCCCCTGTGCGAAAGGCTCAAGAGGGCTTTTTTATTTTGGAAGAGCCCCCGTGGACAAAAAGTTAATTTGAGCCCTGATAGCAGAACATGCCCTCAATACTGGACATAACATTTCATGGAATGATGCCCGAATCATTGAAAATGAAACGCACTTCTGGTCAAGAATGGTCAAGAATGCATTAAAAAGGATAAATCCTTCACTGAATAGGGACTCTTGCTATACATTGTTACCGTTATCTCAAGGCAGCAGACAGCAAGAAATTGTGTAAATAATGATTTAAAAAGTTGTTAGAAGCTTTAACTACATTAAACTCACACTCTCTCCAATGTTATACAACAAAATGTTGTCTTGGGAACCCTTCTATCTTTACGGGTCGGGTGCAGGAGGCGCGGAAGCTTTGTATTTTCATTAATATATTAGGGAAAGAAGACAATTAGTTGTACAGTACTTGACTCTCAGTAATCTTTGTCTGTACTCAGTCTCCCCCCCCCCCCCCCCTCCCACACGAATCACGGAAGCTCATGACGTTTTATTATATCATTAGAGAAAGAAGACGATTCGTTTTACCGTTCGCTCTACTCTTAATCCTTGTCTGAATTCAGTCCCCCCCCCCCCCACCCTCCCGCTCGAAACGCGGAAGCTTTGATGTTTCATTAAATAATTATTCTTAATCCTTGTCTGAATTCAGTCCCCCCCCCCCCCCCGCCCCCACTTTCCCGCGTGAAGCGCAAAAGCTTTGACGTTTTATTGAATTATTACTTGTAATCCTTGTTTGAATTTATTTTCGTCCCTCCCGCGCGAAGTGCGAAAGCTTTGACGTTTCAAGACGATTTGTGTTACCTTTTTCGACTTTTAATTATTGTCTAAATTTCAAAAAGTTTTACTTTGTCTGATAAAAAGTCACAGTTTGTAGGGAAAACACAAATTTGCCGGCCGACCGACATAATACATCTCACCGACTTCTGCATTGATATAGTACACGATGATCGAGCAAGAATACCGACATAGCTGATCCGACACAGCAACATAATTATCTATGCCTATCTTTCTTGCTCCCTCGACGAGGCGACTCCACCCAACACCCCCTCTCTCTCCTACTCCAACCACTCCTCTCTCAGGCTCTTACCCGCTCTCTCTCCTCTCTTTCTCCCCCGTTACTTTTGTACATTAAAGTACATTAAAGTGAAATGGGCGCTTTTCTTATGCAAAAAGGGGCACTTCTCACAAAATTAAAAGGGCACTTTTTCCTATGTAAAAAGGGGCACTTTTAAGGTACTTGAAAAGGTGGGGGCACTGTGCCCCCCCCCCCCCCTGCACCCCCATCTTCCCCCCTCCCATGAGGGCCGCCTCTGAAACGCACTACTAGTTAGACGTCACAAAGTAATAGGGGCACCTGTCGAAGTAAAAGGGGCGCTTTTCCCATGTAAAAAGAGGCACTTTTGGGGTACTTGAAAAAGTTGGGGACACGGTGCGCCCCCCTGCCCCCCAGAGGGCCGCCTCTGAACCGCACTACTAGTTAGAAACCATGACGTCACTAAGATTCTTAGCTGGTTTTAGCTTTTCCCTCTCCAAGGACGCTTGAAGTCCCTGGAAAATGAGATTTTATTAATCACTTGGCTATTCAAATCCTGGATCACTACAATTATACACGCTTGACTTTTCATATCAAATGGTGTTGCAAATTCTTCCAAAATTGGGTCGTGGTCAGATAGTATAGTGTACTGGTAAACTTTAAAAAGAGAACAGTTTAATTTGGCGTAGCCTGCTTTTTAGCGTACAGCGTGTGTGTGTGTTATGTATGAGTGTAATACACTATGCTGGTGTCCGCGTTTGCGGGGGGGGGGGGTTGGACTTCGTGCAGCTTCTTCCGAAAAATATTGGGCGAGAAAATATACGTAATATACCTAATATGCAAGCATCAAGGAGGTCTAGAAAAACTTGGTGCCTCATTCATAGCTGAATTGGTAAAATATGGCCCAATGGCGAAATGGTTAACGTGACATAGCTTCTTCTCCCCCTGCAAAAAAAGAAAACAAGGTTATTTAATAAAAGGATCATGCGACAAATAATCATTGTGATTCAAATTGATGCAAGGAGTTTTGTTGAATAAGCAATGCTTTTCACCAGAATCTTCTTTGTAAAAACGACTTTTACAAATCTCAGCCATGCAAATCTGCCACTGTGTTGTAAGATCACTTTCAGATTAGGAGAAGTGTATTCTTTAACGAGTATTTTACATTGAATGGAACGTCTCAACTCAGTAAGCATGGCTGAGATTTGTAAAAGTTGTTTTTACAAAGAAGATTCGAGTGAATAGCAGTGCTTATTCAAACAAATAATTGCATCAATTTGAATTCACAATCATTATTTGTCGCTTAATCCCTTTTAATGACCTTGTTTTCCTTCTCGTTTGCAAGGGGAGAAGATTAACGACATCATAAAGATCACTGTTGTATGCGTATATATTATATACACAGGCCCCGCGGAACGTTTATCAAAGTGGGGGGGGGGGGCTAAAGTATTTACGAGGGTAGCGAGCGTAAATTGGTGTGGGGGGGGTCAGGGGTTTTAGGCATTTAATTACGGTCAGAGAAGCACAAATATTTTGATGCCGCATTTGTGTCACTGGCAGGTCAGGGGAGGGGGAGCGTTTTTTATTTTATTTCTTAAAGTAATATTTACGTTACTATCCTATATTTTTTCCGGTTTGGGAGGCTAGGGGGGGGCGGTAGAATCGGCCCGTGGATCCGCGCCTGTCCAAAATAGCACACACATAAAATCGCTTTGCCGCTACGCGGCTCAGTAAAGAAAGAATGTAAAGGTTGCTCCGAATAATGTCATGAGAGAATGTCATCAGGGGATGGGGGTCAGTAACAGCTATGTAGCTTGTAAATTTGTAAGAGGGAAAATGCTGATTAAAATGATAATGATGAAATAGCAAATAATTGAGGAGTATCATAGGTACCAATTCAATGGATATTTGTATAAAACAGAGCCCCCGTCAGTATTAAAAGAGCCCCCGTGAGAAGGCTCACGGGGGCTCTTTTATGGGGGGAAGAGCCCCCGTGTACAAAAAATTAATTTGAGCCCTGCTTATAGGGGATTTGAATTGTATTTTAATTGCATAGAACTGAACCAAAGAGAAAGGTCTTATCTCGATGTATCCAAATCCAGAGAAGGGTACGGGTTTGGCCAAACACGATGGAGCTACGGCCACAGAAAGAAAATCATTTTCAGAACTTTAGATGGCGCTTTTTATATATTATGCGTAACCATTGGAACGTGTAACTCGGCATGGATTGGCTATGTGCAATAATAAGATTGAGATACTTTGGAAAAAAGGACAAAATGGAATTGATATGAGAAATAAATTACAATTTCCGATTCGTAGGGTTCATTTTTTTAAAAATTATTGCGATTTTTGACAGATTCGATTTCGGATTTAAGTTTCGAATATGAAGATAGCATTTTGAAGGGCAAGTTTTACACTGCAGATGAAAGAACATTTCTAAGACTATCTAGATGAATGTGTTAGAAATCTGTAGCATTAAGGATTGTGGAGATACGAAAGAATGACGAAATGCCTCAACCCTAAAAAGGCCGGGCTATTTGAGGTCTTAGTACGGCCGGGGGGGGGGGGGGGGGGGGGGGTAAGAGGACATTTTTTTGGTCTCGAAATTTGAAAATTTGACATTTTGTTCGGTTGGGGGGGGGGTAAGGTCACCTTTTTTTAGGTCAGCCATTGGCATATTTTTTTTAATAAAATAAAAAAATTAAAATTAAATAAACTCAAAAGGGGGGGGGGGTGGGGTTTCCCAAAAGAAATTACACAAAACATACACATTAAAAAACTCAAAGAGGGGGGGTTAACCTCAACCCTCCCCCCCCCCCCCCCCCCCCCCCACTACTGCGTACGCGCCTGAATATCGGTACCTCTGCATTTCATTTCGGTGTGCTTTGAGAATTGCAACCATTTGTATTAACATGCTATGCATTTACAACTTTCAAATCCAAATAGAGACAGTCAACGCATAAGCAGAAGGTTAAAACTAACTAGCAAAATAGTTGTTATTTCATAGCCACCATCCTTGATTGAATAAACACGTGATATTTTGTTTTGATGTATGAATTTCATGACAATCTGAGCTTTAGCAGATAAAGGTCATTGCAGAACAAATTGTGAAATACACAGAGACGAAATACTGGATACGTGCTCATGAAAGTTGTGTAATCATTATTCATGTATGCATAAGCAGTGCACTCCATGATAAACAGATGGAAGTATTCTTTGAAAAGGGGAAACAAAGGCTATTAATGTAGCACTTCCATCGCTGTATGACTGATTATTTTAAAATGTACAAAGTGGGACCTCCGTATGTTTTGAAGATCTGTGGATATTCGGGGTCATTGCAGCCATGTGCTAACCGTGAACTGGTCTATTAACTCAACGCTCTGTCTACAATATGTAACACTCACATAAGGATCCGCGAGGGAGGAGCTAAAATTCTAAATTATATTGGGTGGTTAAAAGGGGGCGTGTAATGTTCAGGCTATATAAAAAGGATGCAAGTTGCAAACAAAATAAACTACTACTTTCTTAAATGAAATCAGTCTTTTAATTATTTAATATGTCAGTCTGAGTCATGTGAGAGTAGGCCCTCATTATTATATATACATCAATCTCACTTGTCGATTGTAACATTATCATGATTATCGTTGGTTCCATGACACATGCTCCGCCGACGATTGCTCCGCCGACATTTACTCCGCAAAACGCGACAATTGCTCCGCGACATTTGCTCCGCGACATTTGCTCCGACGTCAAATGCTCCGCCGACAGGTGCTCCGCCGACAGTTGCTCCGCCGACAGTTGCTCCGCCGACAATTGCTCCGCCGACAGATGCTCCGCCGACAATTGCTCCTCCGACAATTGCTCCGCCGTCAATTGCTCCGCAAAACGCGACAATTGCTCCGCCGACATTTTCTCCGCCGACATTTGCTCCGCCTGAAGCGACACTTGCTCCGCCGACATTTGCTCCGCCGACATTTGCTCCGCCGTCAATTGCTCCGCCGACAATTGCTCCGCCTGAAGCGACAATTGCTCCGGTGACATATGCTCCGCCGACAATTGCTCCGACGACATTTGCTCCGCCGACAATTGCTCCGCCGACAATAATGCTCCGTCGACAATTGCTCCGCCGACAATTGCTCCGACGACATTTGCTCCGCCCAAAAAGTGTCCCATTAAATACAAATGCTATTAGTACTACGACAAATGCTTCGCCGACAATATTTTTTTTTCACGGGTTGTTTTTGTTTCTTTCTTTTTTTCTTCATTTTTTGAATGCATTTCATGACATTATGTAAATGAAATTAAATGAATGAATGTTGGTAATGTGGGAGGAAAAAGCAGTTGCCTAAAAGTCATTTCGAATATACTGAAATAACTTTCCATCTATCACTGTACGTCCCACATAATGTACACTAAACACTCATTACATGTCATGGGAAGTTTTTTTTTTTAAAGTAGAGCAGCAAGCCACATTCCCCAATACGCGCATACCTCCTAGTTAATTTCAAACAGCTCATCAATATGTAAGACCTGAAATTACCTCAATGAAAGAAGACTAATAACATGAGAGGAAAGAAAAGAGCAAAAAAGACAACCGTTTTTTGCTATTCCCCATAATGTTTGATTAAAAAAAATAAAAAATAAAATTATAGCTCCTTACGCAAGTTCTCCGGCGAAAGATAATTACTCCGCTCAAAATCTGTTTCATGTATTACTCATTAGATGATCCAAAGCTCAAGGCCATCTCTCTCTCTCTCTCTCTCTTTCTCTCTCTCCCATGCTCCTCCTTTTCCTGTTTACACCGTTTTCTTGTCTTCTTTGTTCTTTTCTTTCCTCTCATGCTATTAGTCTTCTTTCATTTCCATCACTTCTTCTCTGCTCCCCCTCTCGAGTTCTATTTCTCTCGTGAAATTGAAACGTAAAGTAATACAATCATGTAGTACATTCTTGTTTAGAATAATATTTTCAATAATATCCAGTCCATTTTCTAAAGGTTTCTTTCCTTTAGTTAAGTGTATGTAGCTTTAATATATATATGTTAGTGTGCAAAACACTCCGTTTCATTCGAGTACTTTGTTTTCACTAAATAATTTAAGGGACTCACGAAGCCACCGGAAGAAGAGCAATTGGCTTATCATGAAGAACTAACATCAAACTGCAACAAAATGATTTGTATAAATGTGAATAAGCAGAAAGGCTGCCATCTCATTTTCCCGTCTGAATGGGTTCTCTTCCTTACGTATATAAGTGCCCTTATTTTCTAAACTTTTTTTTTATATTTGTGTGTTTATTAAATTTTCAATCATATAAAAATTACATATTTACAAGTCATTGGTAATAATTAGACAAACAAAAAAACCAATATGTATAAGAACAACTAACAATAATGAAAGGACAAGAAAGTTATAAAAAAAAAACATTATAGTAAAAAAAAAAAATACACTGTACACATATAAATCATAGTTTGAACTCCAGTGCATAAAGGGGAGTGAGGGGGCACAGGAATAAAAGTTAAATCAACATGAGTATCATAAGTCAAATCGCCATTTCTTAAAATGCGAAACAAGCTTGTTCCTTTTTTTCGCTGAGAAATATTCAATATCTTTTTGTTTCTTTATAAAACTCTTAAAAAGATCAACACTTGGTAAATCCCCCTTACTTATTTTCTAAACTTCCATGATGACCTATTACATTGTATAATGCTTTACCTAGTAAGATGCATTGATCGAGGTAATTTCAGGTATTACATATTGATGAGCTACTTGAAATTAACTAGGAGGTATGCGCGTATTGGGGAATGTGGCTTGCTGCTCTACTTTTTTTTAAAAACTTCCCACGACATGTAATGAGTGTTTAGTATACATTATATGGGACGTACAGTGATAGATGGAAAGTTATTTCAGTATATTCGAAATGACTTTTAGGTAACTCCTTTTTCCTCCCACTTCATCAACATTCATTCATTTCATTCCATCTACATTATTTCAAGAAATGCATTCAGAAAATGAAGAAGAAAAAAAGAAACGAAAAAAAATAGGTGTAAAGAAAATATTGTCGGCGAAGCATTTGTCGTAGTACTAGTAGCATTTGTAGTTTATGGGACACTTTTTGGGCGGAGCAAATGTCGTCGGAGCAAATGTCGGCGGAGCAATTGTCGCTTCAGGCGGAGCAATTGTCGGCGGAGCAATTGTCGGCGGAGCAAATGTCGGCGGAGCAATTGTCGCTTCAGGCGGAGCAAATGTCGGCGGAGCAATTGTCGCTTCAGGCGGAGCTATTGTCGGCGGAGCAATTGTCGGCGGAGCAAATGTCGGCGGAGCAAGTGTCGCTTCAGGCGGAGCAAATGTCGGCGGAGCAAATGTCGGCGGAGCAATTGTCGCGTTTTGCGGAGCAATTGACGGCGGAGCAATTGTCGGCGGAGCAATTGTCGGCGGAGCAATTGTCGGCGGAGCATCTGTCGGCGGAGCAATTGTCGGCGGAGCAACTGTCGGCGGAGCAACTGTCGGCGGAGCAACTGTCGGCGGAGCATTTGACGTCGGAGCAAATGTCGCGGAGCAAATGTCGCGGAGCAATTGTCGCGTTTTGCGGAGTAAATGTCGGCGGAGCAATCGTCGGCGGAGCATGTGTCGGGTTACCTTATCGTTGCATGAATAACATATGATTTCCTATAAGTTGGTTCGAGAAGGGGGATATAATCCCTGGTCTCCTGGTATTCCGTCACGAACCATTAACTTTGCACGTGAAGAGCAAAATCTCGAAAAGAAAATGCATGTTTGTTAAATATTCAGGCACCGCCCACACCGCTAGGCCAATATTGGCAACCCCGCCCCCCCCCCCCCCAAAAAAAAAATAATAATAATAATAAAACATTAACAACGACAAGATATGCAAGTCAGTCACATGCGGAGCAATATCGAAATACATGTCATAGAACTGTATGTCATACATTCCATGATTACCATTATATAGGCGCAAACAATTTAGATGAATAGGCCTATACATTATTTTGGAGTTAAAATTCACGTAGAAAGAATATCAGAGCAATGTACATGTACAGTAGTTTGGTTCTAATAGTGAATAAAGTTAGATTGTATTTCTTCATTGTATCTAACTTTTATTTTGAAAAACACATTTGGCCGTTTTATTTATCTATTTTAAATGAATTTGAAAGGGTCATAATGTGGCAATTGTATTTTGTGCCGAGATTAAAGATATTAAGGCTACATAAAATTCTTTTAAACTTCTCTCTCTGTTACGGGTTTTCTCGTAATCTAAAAGATCAAAAATCAAAAATCAAAATAGATGCCTAAAACCAGGGGCGGATCTTCAGGGGGTAGGGAGGGGGTAGGAATTTAACCCCCCCCCCCCCCCCTCTTGGGTTGCCAAGTGAGAATGTGATGTGCCTAGAAAAACGCCATATTAGGCGGTGTCACACAGAGGCCAAAAAACTGGATTTTAGTTATCCTCTTCATTGGCTGTCTGTCGTCAATTGTCCCTTCACAAATCCCTTCAAAAATCCTCTAACGAAGCAAGATAATTCACCCTTGAAGGATATTCAACTCATCTGGCAACTTAACCAAACACATGATAACTCTGGATATAACTGTGTATTAAACTGTTACTTGATTTAAAAAGACGTTATCATGCACTGGTTTTTATGGTCTCCATTGTGTAAGTAGATGCCAGGAAAACATCACTTACGGGGGTCAAAAATAGCACCCCCAAAATCTCCTCGCCGCTATACGGCTCGTCATTGGGTAAAAAAAAAATTGCCTCGCCACTAGGCGATGCTCTAGGACGATGCTGCATCGATGCTGCATCATTGGGTCCAAAACAACAACAACAAAAATCGCCGCTTCGCGGCCCGTAGACGTTGCTCTGCATTATCATGGAGTCAACCCCCGCTTAGCAAAAAGCTAGATCCCTGAAAACGCCTGAGCTCCCGGGGGTCCTCCCCTTCGATAATACCAGGGGGCCTAAGGCGCCACCTGATTGCTTATCTGACCGTTATAAAATGACTCATATCCCTGAGTTTAAGGGGGCTGAGCCCCCTGGACCCAACGCCAATAGTGACCTGCCAGTTTCATGAATAAGGTATCAAAATATGTTCATCTGACCGTAATTAAATGCCCATACCCCCTGAGCTTCCGGGGGTTCTGCCCCTTGACCCCCCACTGGTCTTTTTCCCCTAGACCCCACGCCAATTTATGCTACGCTCTACATGATCATAAATACCTTTAATTAGCCTCCCCCACCCGCTTTGAAAAACGTTCAGCGGGGCCTGCATTTTAGAATGGGGGTGATGCGGATTTTGCGTTCCCCCCCCCCAACCTGTTTGTTCACTACGCCAATGCTGGTCAACATTACGTACCAGTATTTGGCTCGCATAATTTAAAATCCCCCCCCCCCTAAGAAATCCTGGATCCGCGCCTGGGTGTAAGTCAAATATATATTATATAAGGAATATTTATTGCTGCAGGGAAAAACTTACGCCTACTAGAAAGCTCCGTCTGAACATGTCTAATGGCTTGTCATATCTAACGACACGGAATGTATGCAATTCGCGTGCTGGTTATTGAAATACAATCATTCATAACAGGCGAATGAGGTCATTTGTAAAGAGGCACTTAACAATATTTGATTAAGTTACGAAAATGGCACATCATGTCCATGATTATGATTAAAAGGAAGGAATTAAGCGTGTGTATCTAAGGTTAATGGTTGAGAATGAGAAAAATAAAACAATTATAATATTGACGGAGGAGGAGCGTGGGCGTGTCCAGCCAATGAGAGGTCACGGGAGGGGGGGGGAGAGATAAAGATCATTGGGACGACTGCTGAATACCTGGTAATCCTTTTCATTAAGCCTTTTTTCAATGACAAAAATCAGTGACAAATCTGTTGATAACCAATCAGAAGCAAGGATTTCACTACCTGTATTTATGAACGTTTCTTGCCATCCCCCCTCATCTGTAATGATAGGGACCCCCTTTGTCTGTCTCTTTTCCCCTTCATCTCTCTCTCTGTCTCTCTCTCTCTTTCGTCCTCCTCCTCTCTCTCTCTCTCTCTCTCTTTGTCTTTCTCTCTCTCTCTCTCTCTCTCTTTCGCCCCCTCTCTCTTTCATCACACCAACTCTCTCTCCCCTACATGTACATCTCACCATTTCTCTTTCTTTTTTAATGCAAATACATATGTTCGATTTTTTTTAAATTTAGTCAGGTTTTGTGTTATTAACATTTGAATTTGTATTGTATCTTTGTGAAATGGATCGCAATTCAGCCATTGGCTGCGATGATCTTTTTAATAAACCAGTTATATTCTATTCCATCTATTCTATCTTATAATAATAAAACAAATCATTTGTCACTGATGACAAGTTTTGTGAAATGGGGCCCTGTATGGTCATGAAAGTTACATAATCATTATTCATTTATGCTCTGGTTGTACATTTCGTGATACACAGCTAGAAGTTTTCTTTTCGAGAGGAGAACTGAAAAGTATTCATGAAGCACCTCCATGACTTCGACAGTGCCAACGCTAAATTTTACGAAGTGAGGGGGGGGGGGGGGGTTGCACCCCAGAAATGGGCACCTACAAAGAAAAATCTCAAAACAGAATATACACTTTTGTAAACATGTGGTATATACCCCTACATTGTGATTACATTAGCAGGGATGATTTCAATATTTGTGTCTCTCTATACGTCATACCAGCTATTGCATCATACCTTGCAGTTGGTTGCGATGGTGTGAGAATTCATCTGCGAGGTCACAGTCAAAAATTACACCTTATACAGATGAAAAAAACAATCCTCATGGGGTTATAACCCCATTCTCAAAACGGAAGACTGAAAAGACCTTTGATAAGTAACTTAATTACATTATATATAAATGCAAGCGAGGGTAGCGAGCGAGCTTTGGTGGGAAATTGCGCTTAGTCGCTTGGAAAAAATGGGCACGTTTAATGATGAGAAGAAAAGGGGACACTTATCGACACTTACTAGAAAAGAAAAGGATCACGTGTCAGCAATTTACAATTGAACTCTCTTAAGCAATGTTCCCTTGTATGCGTTAAATTCTTTTTTGAACACGAAAGACCAGTCAATATTTCTTTGTAGTATATTCTCCCAAAAAAGACGGCATCTCTTGGTGAATGTATGTTTAAAAGATTGTAGAAAAGCTTGGTGCTCACGTCATTGATTAGTAGATACACTCCTCCAAATTAAAAAATAAGAAATTTCAAGAGAGTGAGTATAATCGACTGGTTCAGTTTCTTCATTTTTTAAATCACTGAACCAAATCTTTGGAATGATTGTGATGATGATGATGATGATAGTAGTGGTGGTGGTGGTGGTGGTGATGATGATGATGATATTAGTGGTGGTGGTGGTGATGATGATAAGGATGACAATGGGCATACATTAGTATGAATGGGGTGTGTTCATAATAAATGACTGGAAGTATGGACACTTTGCCATTGACAATCATGATCTTAAATATAAGAGTTGCTGCAGATAATGATTAAAGTTAAGAAATTATGTTAAAGATCTCCGAATGAAGCCCCCGAAAGTATATGTCAACCAGATTAAAAGCCACAATCTCTTTAACCCTAATGAGGTCGGGGTATTTCGGTTTCTAAAGCGAGGCGGGGGGGGGGGGCGTTATGACCCCCCCCCCCCCCCCCAGGATTGTGGCTGTGGTTATCGATATGAAGATGAAAATGGGTACACTTATTAAATCAAATATATAAAAACAACATGACAATGCTTTGCTTTTTAACATTAATGTATTGCAAAAATGTCAAAACGTACCTATTTTGCGGTTTTACAGAACAAAATGGTTGGAAAATTAGTTAAGAAGACGTTCGAATTCATAAATACATAGTAGCAACCAAAAAAAATAGTTTGTTTTCTATTGTTTTTCATCATCAACCTACCATATGGTTTAATCATTCTAGGATAGTCAAAGAAATAGAAAGTGAGAATGAACAATAACAATGAAGTTTAAAGAAATCAAATAGTACACATCGTTTTTCAATGTTCAATGTATTTTATTGTTTTGTTTTTCTTATTTGTTATACTTTTTTTGTTAATGTTATGTTTTCTTTTGTTGATGAACCCAAGATAGGTCTAATTTAATGTAATAGGATTTCAGTATGATATAATATGAAACATTTATATGCAATGAACATTCACCATTTTAACGTTTAGACTTATGTACACAAAAATCTAAATTCAACATCGTGATATGATTTCGTACAAAATATATGAAATGGGCATTCACCATTATAATGCGCAGACTTAATTATGCACGAGAATTAAAATCTCAGTTTGATATTGAATGAAATATACATGCATTTGATATAAACCATTATTATAGGCAGAGTTATGCCCGAAAATCCAATCTTAGTATATCATATGGAGATATATCTGCAATGGACATTCATCATGATGTGCAGACTTATGCATAAAATTCCAATCTCAGTATGATATCATATGAAACATATATATACACTTTGCATCAATATGTGCAGCCCTGTATGCACAATAATCAATCTCAGTAGGATATCATATACAAAAATATATATTCAATGGACATTAACCATTAAAATAGGTAGACTTATGCACACAAATCCAAACTCAGTATGATATGGCATGGAATATATATATGCAATGGACATTCACAATTATACTGTTCAGACTTATACACAAGAATCAAATCTCAGTATGATATTGCATGAAATATACATGCATTTTAATTAAAACCATTATTATGAGCAGACTTATGCACTAAAATCCAATCTCAGTATCCATATGAGAATATAATTGGAATGGACATTCACCATTATGATGTGCAGACTTATGCATCAAAAACCAATCTAAGTATGATATCATATGGAAAATATATGCAATGGACTTTTACCGTTATAATGTGCAGACTTATGCACAAAAATCCAAACTCAGTGGATCATATGAAAATATATTTGCAATGGATATTCATTGTTATAATGTGCAGACTCATGCATAAAAATCCAATATCAGTATATCATATGAAAATTTATATATACTTGGCTTACAAATGTGCAGCCCTATATGCACAAGAATCAATCTAAGTACGATATCGTATAAAATACAGTGTGTATATCCATTTGACAGTCGCCATTATAATGTTCAGACTTGTATACAAAAATCCAATCTCAGTATGATATAATATGAAACATGTACATGCATTCGATATTCACCATTATAATGTGCTAACTTTTGCATGCAAAGAATCTTAATTTAACATCGTGATATAATTCCATAAGAAATGTATATGCAATGGACATTCACCATTATAATGTGCAGACTTATGCACAATAATTAAATCTCATTATGACATTACATGACATATACATGTACATGCATTTGACATTCACCATTTTCATGTGCAGACTTATGCATATAAATCCAATCTTAAATATGATATTGCATAAAATATATATGCAATGAATATTTACCATTATAAAATGCAGAGTTACGCACAAAAGTCCAATATCAGTATGATAGCGTATGAAACATATATATATAGATTTCGCTTCAATATCTGCAGCCCTATATGCACAAGAATCAATCTCAGTACGATATCTATAAAATACAGTGTATATATGCATTTCACATTCACCATTACTACGTGCAGACTTGTGCACGAAAATTCAATCTCAGTATGATATAATATGAAACATGAACATGCATTTGACATTCACCATTATGTGCTAGCTTATGCATGCAAAGAATCTTCATTCAACATTGTGATATGATTTCATACAAAATATATACAATGGACATTCACCATTATAATGTGCAGACTTATGCACAATAATTAAATCTCATTATGATATTGCATGAAATATACATGCATTTGATATAAACCATTATATTGTGCAGACTTATGTATGCACTAAAATCCAATCTCAGTGTACATGTGAAAAAAATAATTGGAATGGACATTCACCATTATGATGTGCAGACTTATGCATACAAATCCAATCTAAGTATGATAACAAATGAAATATATTTAACTAAACAATGGATGTAAACTATTATGATATGCAGACTTATGCATAAAAATCCATTCTCAGTATGATATCATATGAAACTTTTATAAACATTGAGCCTTAATTTGCGCAGCCCTACATGTACGAGAATCAACCTAAGTACGATATCGTATTAAATACAGTGTATATATACAATGGACATTCAACATTTTAAGGTTCAGACTTATGCACAAGAATCAAAGCTCAGTATGATATTGCATGAAATTAACATGTATTTCATTCAGATTCAGATTCAGATTAATTGTATTGGTCCATTTGGAAATGTAGTTGTTGGCATTACATAAAGCACATAAACAATACCCCAACCAGGCCGAGTATACGGCATCTGCAGGAATCTTCAGTATTGAAGGAGGCAGATTATCTCGAAGAAGAAGAAGAAGAATATACAATAGAAAAAAATATACACAATAGATAATACACAGTAGCAAAAGTACAATGACACATTCATATGGAAACATGGATATAAATCGTTTTTACGTTTGATATAAACCTTCATAATGTGCAGACTTATGAAAACAAATCCAATTTCAGTATGATATAATATAACATATTGATGCAATCGACATTCAAAATTATAATGTGCAGACTTATGCACAAAGATCCATTCTCAGTATGATATCATATGGAAAATATATGCAATGGACTTTTACCGTTATAATGCGCAGACATATTATGCACACAAATCCAATCTCAGTAGATCATATGAAAATATATTTGCAATGGATATTTATCATTATGATGTGCAGACTTATGCAAAAAAAAATCAAATCTCAGTATGATATCATATGGAACATTTATATACATTTGGCTTAAACATGTGCAGCCCTATATGAACAAGAATCCAATCTTAGTACGATATCATATTAAATACAGTATATATAAATCCATTTAACATTCGCCATTATAATGTGCAGACTTGTGTACAAAAATCCAATATCAGTTTATATAATATAAAACATGTTCATGCATTTGACATTCACCATTATAATGTGCTAACTTTTGCATGCAAAGAATCTTCATTCAACATTGTGATACGATTTCATACAAAATATATACAATGGATATTCACCATTATAATGTGCAGACTTATGCACAATAATTAAATCTCATTATGATATTGCATGAAATATACATGCATTTGATTACTACTATAATGTGCAGACTTATGCACAAAAATCAAATCTCAGTATATCATATGGAAAATATATGCAATGGACTTTTACCATTATAATGTGCAGACTTATGCACAAAAATCCAATCTCAGTAGATCGTATAAAAATTTATATACACTTGGCTTAAAAATGTGCAGCCCTATATGCACAAGAATCCAATCTTAGAAAGATACCATATAAAATACAGTGTATATGCAATTGACATTCACAATTATATATAATGTGCAGACATACGCACACACAAATCTTAATTCAACATCGTGATACGATTTCATACCAAATATATACAATGGACATTCACCATTATAATAATGCAGACTTATGCAAACAAATTATAATATCAATATGATATTATAACATATTTATGCAATGGACATTTACCATTATAATAAGACAGACTTATGCACAAAAATCCAATCTCATTATGATATCGCATAAAATATATATGTAATGGACATTCACCATTATAAAGTGCAGACTTATGCGCAAAACGAGGAATAGTCACATTTCGATGTCTAGTGAACTGTATTCATTGAGATATGTACATGTATATGGAACAATCACCCTGTAGTGGCAAGTACGAAATTGCCTCCTAAAACAAACACCATCCTCCCTAAAAACAACAATAAATAACCCCACAAAAGAAGAAGAAGCAAAACTAACATAACTATCAATTGTTAACAACATTGTGACGAACGATTATGGATAATAATGTGTTTGTGCTGACAACTATTCATTTATTCTGCAGTGTTAAACGGCATCTGACTTTTTTCACACAACATGGTCACCGAATATAGGATTTCCCGGCGAAATTCGCGAGTTTGTCATTCGAATTCATTCACTTTGCATTTAAGTTAGCGCATATCGGCTTTGCCATGGCAATTATCTTTCAATTTTCCCGTTTTGGTATTTTATTTAGGATTTTGATCCAAGGGTTTTATAGATCTGTCATTTAATTTAGAAACTGCTCAACTAGCATTCAAATTAATTGTCACTTGTCGAGGCGTCATTTTTATCATTCATATTAACACCTGTCATTCGTATTCAAATTGTGTTTATTCACGTTAGGAATGTTAGGGGGAAGAAATGCAACTCACGTTTACAGTTTAAAAAAAATGCAATTTAATGCATGATTTGCCATTAGGGTATTTTCTGTTATTCCATTTATTAATTTGAGGACAATGCATATGTGTAGTCAGACATAAGGTAAAGAAGGGGCGAAATCAAGGGATATGGCATTTCTGCACGGCATGTTCATATAACCCGGAAAAGTGGGGATACAAAAATATCTACCCCAGTCACAATATTCTACCCTTCCTTCATAAAGGAATTGTGATAAATTTATGATGAAACACAAGACAAACAACTTCCTCACATGAAAGTTTACAAAAATATTGAGACCATCAAGTCCGTAGATGTAGTCGTTTTTTCTTAACAATCAAACTTTAAAGGTAATACAAATTTTTGGTATGGGGTCGTGAATTTGGTTCTAATGAACATATTATAAGCATATGTGATCCTACAATATTCACTGATCGTTGTCGCGGTCGAAATCGACTCTAAAGTTATGAAATCATAAATAATAAACACATTATGTTGTATAGCTCCCTCTCAAGGTCAAGTTATTAATTAAGCTATAAAACAATGTGTCTTGACTAAAATCGACCGATTAGCTATTTCCGTTCCGAAATTATATACCACAACTACATATTCTGAGAAATCGTGTTGCGCCAAATTGAATGACCAAATAGCGAAAGAAGCACATTATTCATTAATTTAGATTTGAAAACAAGAAAGAGGAATATAAACCCAAGATATATCTGACAGCACTAAAACCGTCGAATTTGAACGCAAGACAAATTAATTTATATGATAAACTCGCGAATTTGGCCGCAAAATCCTATATTAAAGGAGATGGTGTGTGACATGGATGTATCATATTTTCTTTAAACATTGCTTTGCCCCCTCCTTTCTTTCTCTCTATCTCCCCCCTTTCACACACTCTCTCTCTCTCTCTCTTACTCTCTCTTACTCTCTCTTACTCTCTCTCACTCTCTATTTCTGGTTTATCACCTAACCTAGTACTTATCTACAAGTCCTCCTGATTCTACCTGGATGAGGATTGTATTTAGATCCTTGCTTGTCCGAGTTGATACAGCTTTCCATGTTTGAAGGAGGTGTATGTACTGATCAGTCAAGTCACTAAACTCCTTTCTGATACGTTCAGCGGTGCTGTAATCGATGCGAAGAGCAACGTAAAGATGTCTCCACCGATCAGGTGGTAGAAGCCCTGCTAGTTTCAGGATATTCGCATCTGTCACTTCCTGTTCATCCAATGGACTGAAATTTAAAAATCAAAACAATTGTAATCTGCTTAGGCAAGAAGTCACTGATATTTTTTTAATTTCCTGCCCCAGAGAAGAAATAAATATTAACTTTTCGAAATTGTACTATATCAAATAATTTCAAAATTATATTAGGAAATCCACTTGCAAGATAATGAGAAATGAATTTGATCTGGATAAGCGGGGTTTTAATAATAAACAGTCAGGTCATGGCGCGGGCCGAAATAAGCTACAAATTGTTTGTCTTTGAATGATTTTCTATATTTCAGGCTTTCAGATATATACTAACAAAAAATTATTAAAGAACAGGCCAAATAATGAAAGAATGAGGTCTAAAAATTAAGAGAAGTGGGGAAATCGTTCATTTAAACCTCTCCTTCACAATTAAGAAAACTGACTTATTGTTCTCCTTATTGGACTCAATAATCTAAATTCATGTAACATGTTACTGGGCGTAATGTATATATACGACTGCAATTGTATCCGGACTATACAAATCTCTCACTCTTCTCTTTCTCCGCCTCTAGCTCTTTTTTCTTTCTCTAAGATCTTGCGCCCTTTGCCTTGAAAGCAGGTGCGTATAATTTTGTGAATTTGTAGGTGTCCATTTTTATCTTTTAATTTTTATTGAACCGGTAACTTTGTTGAAGGTTGATGAAAAAATGTGTTATTTTTGTATGAAATGATACTTATTATATTTCTTTTACTGTACTAACCCTCTTACATTATTTCTTGAATTTGTGTATTTTCCAAAACTCAGAGCAAATATCTAGACTTCCTTCTGTATGAATACACACCCATCTATACACCCCCCCACACACACACACACACACGCACACACACACACACATACGTATGTAGTGGTTCTACTCACATTGCATCGATGTTTGGTGAAGGAGCGTTTTGTTCCGCAGTCTCTTTGTCGATCCCTATCATGTAGTTACACAAATTTTACCGGTTACCAATTTTGTAAGCACAAGACTCTGTTTTATTATTTCCTACTCTTAACTTTTCCGTAGTTTCCTACGTCTCCATTTCAAGTGTTGGGTATATTAACAAGGATTATATACATGATCGTCTGTTTTCACACATAATGACGTAAGAAATAATGTACATTCGACCAAAGCCATTTTTCCTTTAAACACACATTTTCTCCACTAAACACATGGTCCAGTCAGCCTTTTGTATAATCATTATTTAGTCTACATGTATACAGCAAGTAGGGCCAATCTATAATCATGTGGTTCTAATTGCCACTTCCTCAAGTCATTAATTTGTACGACTTGATCCAATAACCATTTGGTCCATCATTATTTGGTCCATTTCCCATTTTGTCTCTAATAAAATGGTCTGAACCCCAATTACTCCGAAAACCATTTTGTATATATATATATATATATATATATTGCGATCATTTATTTTCTGTGTTGCGTTTATGAATAGATCCCTTCTGATAAGCTATGAAATATTGATACTCAGGGATTTAAACAACTAAGCATCTGCATGAAATGTTTTACCTTGGAAATGTGTGTTGAATTTAATCGTCTGTGTAGAGGTTTGAACCACTTCAAGTGTCACTAATGTCTCATCATTTTCCTCTGTTAGATCGAGCTCAAAGTACTTCGTCACTTTCCTTTCCTTCTTCATGTCGCTGAACTGAATAGCCTGAGGAAATTGCCCGAATAAATGATTAATTTTAGCTCATGATCATATGAAATATGCACCAAAACATAAATGTAGATAGTACTGATGAAGAAGATTTTTTTTCTTCTGTCTTTACAAACTTTGTCCAGTCAATTCCATCGTTTCGCATCTAATTTTGTCAAGATAAATTCAATTTTATCTAGGCTACCAACGTACAATTGCATAAACCAATTTTGTCATTTTTCAGTGAATTTCATCAAAGCGTCATTCAAATTCGTCACTCGCTCGCTTGCTATAATTATATACATGTATGTGTTACGTTACTTTTTTTCATATCTATACCCAAAACCTGCTTTGTGTATGTGTTAAGAAAAAATGTATATACATATATATATATATATATATACAGTGTATATATATATATATTCCTAGTAGCGTAGGTCTCTGAATATTTATCATCATTATCAACACTATCAGAATGATTCAATCGAGTTCATCGGCACTTTGTTTTAAGTTTTCTCCTGTTGGCTCTGCATTGATTGTTCTACCTTCTACCATGAACTGTTCTTGGTTCCACATGGCCCTTTTTTCAATTTTAACTAAGTATAGCACTTCCGAGAACCAAAGTACGCTTACCTGTACCTCGGATTTGGGACTCTTCCTACCCAGCTGGCAAGCGACTTTTAGTGTTCCCTCCAGAAACACAACGTCATCGTCATCGCCTTTTACATGTTGGAAACGGGGATAATCTTTAGCATGGACATCTGTCTGAAAAATCATGTGTACAAACAGTATTCTGATAAAGTTAACTGAAATTATCAAATATATAGAAACCATATGTATACTTGTATTATACACCATATCTCGGATGTTTGTGTATTTCTACTGAAGTACACGCTGGAATCGTCCTAAGGAATAAGATGTGGTCGCATGTGTCAACCAATTCATTTAGATCAGTGTTAATGGGCTTTATCTATCAGGAAATTGGAAAACTAAGATGACGTCCAAATTGGCATCGATTGAAAGAAACGGCCAGAACAGTATGGGATAGGGCCTTCTATTCATGTCACAGATAAGTCTAAAAGTATATTGTCGGCAACGGGATACCCATTTGTTGAATTGATATAATGAAAGTGGAAAAAGTTGCAAGGTATAGTAATAAATGCAAGACAGTTGGCAAGATGTTGACTAGACCATGCTCGATCAATATTTACGACCAAGTCTCAAAGAGCAACACCAAAAACACTAATATCGTTATTGAAAGAACCCAAGATTCCGAAGTAGGTTACCGTTTCATGTTCACATACAAATACCTATGGTTAAAGTAACTAATATTTTTTTTCGACAGAGCTTATAAATAGGATTGTACCACATCCTCACTATTGACAAATGATTAAAAAAAAACTTGTCTGCAGCAATCAGGCTTAAATACGCCCGCCCCCCCCCCCCCAGATGGTTTTAAAGGGATCGTTTAACAATGTTAAATCTGAAATACACGGCCCTACTTGTTATCAGTGTCTGTGATATGGTGTAATATTGAAGTCCTAAAAAAAAATGCGCTTCAAAACGATCAAGAAGTGCCTCAAAAAAGTAAAAATCTTTGAGTGACCGTTTTTACCATACTCGTTTTCCCCAAAAGACTGTAGTGTTATGAAAAATGAGTAATTCCAATCATTAATATCTTGATAATCAGACAGGCGATCGGCTTGTAAAAGTCATGGGGTTCCTAACTGACCTAAAGGTTTATAATTATCATTGCAGCATGAGCTAAATCCAAAATTTTGTTCCAGAATCTGAGACAAAATTACCGGATCCCTTTAATGTCTGTTTACCCATTTTTGGTCATGTGTCTTCTTGACGAAGCGAACCTCCAGGACTGGTATTCTGGAGGAAGGCATGCGTCTGGGAAGAAACGACATGCATGACAGTAAGATGCCCTTCAGAAATAGCCAATCCCAATATACTGCAAAGAATCCTCCAGAAAAATGGCTGATTGAGACCTCTAGCCATCGTTCTCGTACGGAACAAATGATGTTGTCGGGATCCGAAAGCCGTTTAGGTGTACCTTTCAAATAAAACCAGACAAATTTAAATGCAATAAGAAATGAAAGGATCTCTTACCTCTGAGGCTTAACATAATTTGCATTACATTTTTTGGCGTTTGGAATACAATTCAAAAGGGAAAAATTACAAAAACAAAACTAACTTCATGATATATTTGTTTGTACTGTAATATATATATAATTTGTGGCGATATGAGGACTAAATATTCAGTGATACATTAATTGTCTGTCATAAATCTCTCCTGGATAAGAGAAGTAGAAAAATGCGTACCTAGGCCTTAGTCTGTTAATGGAGGAAATAAAAATGTGCTTTTCTGATGACCGTTACTATCCTATGCTTATAGCACACTACCCACTGTGAAAGTTTCTGTGACATTTTTTTTTAAATGACAAGCATTTGCAAAGAGCCCCTGAAACCACACAATTGTGTTTATAGTTGTGGAACTGATTGGGGATGCAAACATTATCATAATGGGTGGATATTGACATTACGTGTACATGCATTCATCATTCATAATGTATGACAATCAACGTCGAATGCTTCATTCAATTAATGGACATCCTCATACAATGACATTTTTCGCAAAATTGCTATATTAATTCGGGCCGCGTTTTTGTAACTTTTGCGTTGATAAAACGTATAGGAAACAACACAAATTAATCAACGTCAGTGTATGGTGAGCTATACTAGTTATTTTTTTTTAAACCAAATTGTCAAACTTAGTAAATATGAGGTCATGAATGGGTGTGAAAGCTTATGAGCCTTTCTGGGGACACTTCTTAACATAATTTATATTGACGTATTTTGAGTTCCCGATAGGTATCGTAAACATTTTGGTAAATAATTTCAAGGCATTGATGTAGCCCATTTACCTGACTGATTCCAGGAATACAGTATGGTCCGTACTTTGTTAGGAGCAGTGACTAATGCACAATGAGGTATTATCAGCTTTGCCGGTTTCTTAAAGCGTAGCCCAGACGGGTAACACTGGAAACCATGGCTGACTAGAAGCTCGTCGTCTTTAAGTGTGAGGACCTCTGGAATCTCGGTCAGTACCTGAAGGCTGATTTCCTCATCTTTCTCAAGGGCACCAGGTGGAATGTGGAGTGTAAAACCATGGGATTTGGTAGACAGCTTTCCACCAAGGGCCCCAAACATTCCAGTTGCAGATCTACCATCTGAAATTAAACAGCAATGCAAATATATAATAATAATAATAGCTCGTTCTTATATAGCGCTTTTCAGGACCGCAGGCCCTCTCGAAGCGCTTTACAGATAAGTAAATTATTACCCCGGTCATCGGATTCAGGCTTACCCGCACACAGTGTATGCACATTCTCCACTCCCTGGGGAGCATTCCAGCCAGGCGTCATTTTTACAAGCGCACACTTGCTAATCTAACCACATTAGCTTTCGCATCCTACCGGGTACCCATTTAACACCTGGGTGGAGAGTGGCAAATGTAGATCAATGTCTTGCCAAAGGACATTAGTGCCGCGGCGGGACTTGAACCGCGGACCTTGTGATCCACCTTGTAATCCACAGTTCGATGACATATCCACTCGACCACGACACCTCTATATATATAAACTATTATATATTAACCTGAATCAAATTATAAACCTGAATATGGCTTAAAAATTGTATGTATTAAGAGCATATACTGCACAGTAAATATATACTTTACAAGCTTTGACGCCACTCCTGCTACAGATACAGTGTATGTACAAATGAACATGTAGTCTCATTTCCCAGACTCACTTCATTTTTAGAAAAGCAAACATTATGATGAAGCAAATAGAAAATATCTGATTCAACAAAACACACGACATAATACAACACACGACATCATACCAAAAAAAAATCAAATTATAAACCTGAATATGGCTTAAAAATTGTTTTGTTTTGTTATGAATTTATATTAAGCTAAGTCATAACAATGGATTGAATATTTAATTTGCGTGTATCCATAACAGCATCTTTAATTTCTGAATACGAGAAAGTGATTCGACTGAATATTGTCGTATAAAATTCATTAGGCCAATACACTTGATCAAGTTATAAATATTCCAAATTTATACACTTGAAAGATTCCTTCTTATGGTCTACTTGAGAGCAGTAGAAGACTTTAATTGCATGATTTATGATACCCTTGCTTTTCTCTGCTTTCGATGCGTCCTGCACAGACTCCCAAACCAGCTTCAGTGTCTGCTTTGCTTTAGGCCCTGAAGTCTGAGATGCTTTCCAACTTGAGAGCATTTGGATGTTAGCGTTTTTCCTGTTGTATAATGTCCGATGTTCAATGTGTTGTAACTCTGACGTGTTGAATCCCAGCTTCCCCCCAATCTCAAAGAACTTTTCCGGTCCGATCTGACGGGCAAACGCGAGCAGTGTCTTGTCAGGAATTTCTCTGCATCATAATATAAGTCACGAAACCCACAAGCATACTTTCTTTGCTACTTCAAATACTTCAAATCACCAAAAGAGTATAATGAGTGTTTCAAGGTACTAGAATGTGGGCGTGCCTGTGTGTAAATCTATTTCTCTCTCTTTGCCTGCTCGTTTGCATCCCCATTTCATACCAGCTGCTTTCTTCATCTTCTTTTCCTCTCGAACAACGTAATTTCCAAGTTGTATTCATCAGGCGTTTGTGTAAACATTTATATTCTCATTGATTGGGTTTCAACGCATTTCAGACTATTCAACTGTCTTCATGTTGGCTCCCTCCACATCAATATGATATGTATTCTGTATTCTTGTTTCCATCCTGTTTAAAGTTATTTCCTTATCTTAAAAAGTTATTCCCATTATTATTTGTTGAAGACTTTTCTTATTTTGGGGGGACTAAATTTCGATTTGTCAAAATTGTTTGTTTTATAGTCTTTTTATCCATTTGCAAGGAACCTGTTAACCTTATTGTAAGTTTTGGAAACAAATAAACGTTGGTACATACGACTCATAATTGCCTTCAAGCTTTTGCCTCACAATTGCCGTTTTGTTAATACTGCAGCCAGTTTATTTTCATTGGTGGAAATAAATACAACCGATGCACAATATTCATTCTGTAAACACCTTAGTTGATATAAATTAGATCTTACCCAGTAAGTCCAATGTCTGCTGCACGTAGATGAAGCAAAAGTAGATCATGAAGATATAAACATAAAAACAAATAAGAATAAGAATGTAAGAATAAACAATTTATTTAAAAAAATGAAATAAAACTAGATGTTAGCCTCGTTTGAATACGCCAAGCCAATTAAAGTCATGTACTTCTCTAATACTCCCTGCTACATGTATGATGTGCAAATTAAGAAGTATTTTTAGTATCCCACCCTCTATTTCTTCAATATTTTTTTTCTGCTGTAGAATAAAATGACATGTATTGTGCATTATAATATCTCGAAATAACTCAAATACTTAATTTTCG
This sequence comes from Strongylocentrotus purpuratus, assembly GCF_000002235.5. Lineage (NCBI taxonomy): Eukaryota > Metazoa > Echinodermata > Echinoidea > Camarodonta > Strongylocentrotidae > Strongylocentrotus > Strongylocentrotus purpuratus. The sequence goes on along the minus strand of NW_022145602.1, from coordinate 5,540,491 downwards.
CTACATTTCAGCCCTTGGTCCAACCCACTATTAACGGTTATCTAGAGCTCTAACATATTTACTGACTGATATGCGTCATAAGCGTCTCGAAATAGATTTACAGAAACCTATTGTTAACTCTATCCTCAACCCTAAATTCTAGCAACACACAACACTGAAATACAATTTGAAATGGGTGTCAATATGCATTGAAACCATATTTATTATCCAAAGTTATCCTGATTATAAAACCCTATGAAACTAAGTTGTTTGAAAAACAACAGAAAGTACTAATGTGTACTCATCCCTTAGTTACAGCTAAAGACCGGTCATGGTCATGCAATTGCATTGTGAAGGAAACGTTGTGAAATCGATCAGAAAAGGTTGATGATCTAGCATAGATGTACTGCAAGGTTCTGGAATCATCAAAATGATAAGAACTTGGCCAAGTCTTCATAAAGTTAGAATCACTGTACACAGAAAGATGTATATTGAACTACACACACGTGCGCGACACGTGCATTTCATATTTCTCAACAGGCAAGAGATACACTAATTTACCAAATATATCAATTAGTAGGCGGTTTCCCGTCAAAATTTGTATCATCAGGTAATATTCAAAACATATTCTTTCACATGATTGGTAATAAGAGCTTCCATTTCGTTTTTTGAAATTGGGGCATTTCCAATACTGGTCTTTACCTTTAACATGAAGGTTGAAGCCCACTGTTTAACAATAATGTGGGTTCAATGTGGGTACGACAAAAAAGAGTGAATTATTCCTAATTCTAATTTATTTGTTCTAGTGTATTATAGGGTAGTAATTTTCTTCATCCTAATTGGAAATCAACTAGAAAAAAAAAGAAAAAAACTTTGTTCAAAAGTCAGACCTGAAATGGCGATTCCTTCTGCTGGTGAATCCAAAGATTCCATGAGTGAGAGGAACGTTTCCTTTGCTGCTTGGCCGGACGGTTGCCTCTCTCTCCATGTCAACAACATGTCATAGATGGCCTGCTCTCTGTCACGGAACCTCCTGTATTCTATGACGTCCAGTTGCTCTATGGTGAAACCAAGAGCTACTCCCAAATCATAGAACTGGTCTACCGTCATTGTTTGGGCTATTGTAAGGACATCAATGTCCGGCAGGTCACTTTTCAAGACTTCTTCCACAGCCCTGCAAGACAAAGTGAAGGTTTTCTGGTAAATTTGCTTTGTTGAAACTTCTTTAAAACGATGTTCATCAATTTATGAACAACAACCTGACGCTAATGAGTTTAATATGGCAGAGGACATTTCTTTATATTTGTCCATATACATCATAGACGCGAGAATGATTACACGACAAATGTTCCGAAGGCAATGGCTTTATGGTGTATATGTACCGGTATAGCATTTACAAATTTAATACAGGAACTTCAGCTCAAGACCAAATGTTACATCCATTCTGATTTATAAAATTAACCAAAAGTTTGATTGCTTCATTGGCCCTATGAATATCTTTGACGGAATCGAAACGGAGACTACCGAATCAATTTCTGATCGCCTTTGCAAAGTTTAAAAATAATGAGGTGGGGAAACAAAATTGGTCGTCTTTCACGTGATCTATTCTAATTCATAATTATTTTGGTCAAGTCTTGAAGTGAAGAAAGAAAACAGAGGTATTGGTTTAATGTATTCAAAATTCTTAAAAAGGATAAAGTTTCATTCCTACATGTAGCTTTGTTCAAATAAAACAGCTTTGTTATCTATTTACTAGACAAATGCCTAAATTCAACTCAGGACCAAATGTTACATTCATTTCAATCTATAAAGGCAACTTAAATTCGTATGGCCTCATCGGCTCTTTCAGAGCGTTGAAACGGAGAAATGTCATCGAATACGTTTCTTTTCACCTTCTGCAACGTAGACATAATGAGATACGAAAAGTACTTGAATTTATAATTATTTTCTTCAGGTCCTAAAAATGAAAAACAGAAGTATTGTTTGGATTTATTCCACAACGATTATTCTTAAAGATTATAAAATTCCATTCCGATAAAGCTGATATACATGTAGTTTTGTCCAAACGAAACAGCATTATCATCTATGATGTATGATTTTAAGCTTACCCAACAAATGAAAGGGGCTCAGAAGGAGAAAGGTATTCCTGTCCATCTAAAAAAAAAATGAAGAAAGGGCAAATTAAAGAGAAAATACAAGAATGACTTGAGCTTTTTTTATAATTATTATCATTACTAATATTATACAACTTCCTCTGCTTATGGTCTCTAGTTTTCGAACAGTTTGCTGAACCCTGTGTCTAATGATTAAACTAATAGAAGAAGTAGAAGTATATGTATAACGAGTCATGTGAAATTGAACATATACAAAAAAGAGAATGAACATATGCCCGCATTTCGTATTTCATGACCGTAAATGCCAATTGAAAAATGAAAAAAACCATTCCGAGCTGTATTTTGGCTAAATTTTTCGGATAATCTTAGGCATTCATTGCTTATTGAAAAACATTGCATTCGGATGCAATTATCTCTAAGCGCCAGAATCTTTTCTTGTGAGATTTATCCAAATATTTCACGTTCTTTCTTTGATCATACTCTTGAGTTTAATACTAACCACGAACTAACTGATAATTTGATAAATATAGATTAACTATACCCGTTTGTCTGATGATAAAATCAAGTGATTGAGACACCTCTTGTCTTCCAGCTTGTGTAATTGTAATGGTTATCACTGTGAATTTGACATCATCATCAGTAGGAGTCACGGACAACAATATGTTGTGTCTCATCTTGCCACAAACATCCCTCAAAGAGAGAACCTGTGATATTGAATTAAAGAAAAAATAACAATACTAAATTTAAAACAATGTCATTACAAGTATCAAAAAAAATACGACGAAGTCGAGTTGTGTAAATTTCCTGTTACCAACACTAATCACAACTTTTTTGCGATAAATCAGCTCAAGGGCGATTTCAATACCTTATTGTATTCCCCCTACAAATAATGTTCAACTACGTCATTGTCATAATTTTACATTTCACATAATTCAATAAGTGTTAGGCGAGGGTAATATAATATAGTTTTTGTTTGTTTAAGAAGATGCGATTGCGTTTACCATGGATACATTCCCCAAGAGTACCAAACGTACCAATTAGAGGAGTGCGTATGGTAAGCACTTAATTCATATGATAGATGGTAAACGCCCCTCTCTTCATCATTGGTGTAAAACTGCATCTCCATCAAACCTTAGGCATCAATAGGATGATGTTCGTGTCGGATAACTTCATCAAACTTTAAAAAAAAAGTTTAAGTACCAGAAAATGATAGAGGTAAGAATGTCAGAGGTAAACATTTCCGTGGTAAGAATGCCAAAGGTAAAAATAGAGGGTAAAAGGAGAGACAGACCCCTTTTGTTTACCTCTGACATGTTTACCTCCAACATTTTTATCTCTGACATTTTTAATTAAACCTGGGTAAATTTTAAGAATAAAAAATAGCTTGATCATCAAATATAGCCTTTGCTATGAAAACACAAACGTTATATATTTGCTACAGATTATTATAGAAAACATTGACACGTCATAAACATTCTTTTGAGTTTTGATTACCTTGCTATCAACTTGGTCGCCCTCACGATGACACGTCACTGTAACGTCACCAGACTTAGACTCAACACTGAAGGGAATGGAGCGATGGCTCTTGTGGTACGACTGCTGCTGCTTCTCCTTTTGTATGTCCTATTTCATAGGTAAAGACTAGGTATCGTCAATACACATTAATGAGAAAACGGTGGAGAAAATGTTTTGAACCTCAACAGAAAACTATTAACTAGTTTATCACTTTTAGAATGAAGTGGTTCTAAATATGTATGGGCAGTGAGAAATCGCAGTTCTTTAACATCCATACTGACTCCTAGAAACATTTGAAGGTTTAATATTTTTTTATTTTTAACAATCCCAGCGTTCGGGGATTTTTTTTTTTAGATCTATGGACCATTTTCGTAATGTAATCAAATTTAATGCACACATCTTTGTGAAGTGTTTTGCTACAAAGTATTCTATTCACCAATTATGAATAATTGTATTTCAATAGTCATAACGCAAATTGCATACATTACGTGTTGTTAGGTAGGACAAGCCATGTGTTTATCCAACATAGTATAGTATTAATGACTGCTTTGAGAGAAATAGTTGTTTTATTACGCTCAAGGGAAGGTTAGAATTGTGCTATTCCCCGAGGCTTGCCGAGGGGAATAGCCCAATTGTAACCTTCCCGAGAGCGTATGAAAACAACTATTTCTCGAATATAAAAGCAGTCATTAATACTTTTATATGCCGAAAAAAAATAGACTAAAAAATGAAAAATTAAAAATATTTATCATTTTTGTCGAAGACGGGATTCGAACTCTTGCGTACAACAAGAGGTGTACCGAAAACCAACGCTTAGACCACTCGGCTATGGCCCGCCGTTGACATGCTTGGCAGTTTTCTCCAATATATACATTAAAATGGATTGAAACCGGCTTCGCGTGTGATGAATGCTTCGCAAAAGCTCCATATACGGACTCTTCTTTTACTTTTGCAATGCATATTGGCACGAACTTAGATCAAGATCTATCGGCAGATGTTGTTTTTTTGTTTTTGGAAGTTTATTTTCGTCTTCATGTCAACAATGCAAGATAAAATTGTCGGTAAGATCGATCGAGATTCAATTGTATTGAAATTACCGACCAATCCTTCGCACACATACGGCATCCTCCATCGCTCAAACCATTTTTTAACATGTAAACCTATGGGGTAACCATGGAGGCTGACCAACTTTTTTTAATAACCATGGTTATTAAAAATATTGAAATGTTTTATGCATGGTTACCGAGAATTTTACAGGAACAGTTGAAGTTTATGAATGCAATTCGACCAATCAGATGGCTGGATTTCTTAAGTGAGGTATATAACAACAATTAATGTATGCAATCCGCATTTTTACTAGTTCAATACAGTTATTCGTATAATAATTAGTAACAAGGCACTTGACAAAGATGTGTATCTAGCAATACTTAATCAAATCGATCTGCATTCTGACAATTGAAATACAGTTATTCGTAAAATGATTTGCAACGAGGCACTTAACAGATATTTGTGTTTTAAATTTGATTACACTACGGAAATGATCATTTGCGTGAACACAAAAGTGGTTGATATCACTTGTGGAAATAAATGCGGGCTGAATACGTCTGATAGCTTTGCAGTTTTTAATTATATCATTTAAAACGAGTAAACATTGCCTATAATTCCTTTACAGTTTCATGAAGACTTTGATTCAACGCGTAGGAATAAGAGGGGCTTCCCCTAAAACAGAAATCAGACTGCCTGAAGAAACCAGTAGGAACTGGTGAAACGTCGCGGAGTAGTTGTAAGTAAGAAATTGTAAGTAATAAATTGCTGCAATTGATGCCAATACCCAGGTGCTTTTTACTGACCGTTTCCATCCCAGGAAGATCCGCATGCATCTGCAGGTGAACTTCAAACTCTTGTCCTCGCTCTATGTTGTCTGGGATGTATGGAGTGCATATAAGTTGGTGTTGGATCACCTGTTGTTCGAGAGGAATAAGAACCCACCACTCAGCACATTTTCCAATGTACAGCTCAAGATGTCTCTTGTACACTTTGCAGTATGGTGGTTCGTGTGGTGAGCTGGATGATCTTTTTCTTGATGTTATTGTTACATCTGGTGTCAGTGAATAACAAAAAAAAATGCACTTTTTTTTGTTGAGAACGTCATGGGGCTGATTTGTCCTTTGAACAGTGAAATCTAAGATTTACATGTACTACTAGCGAAGAGGTAAAATAATACATTATAGTTTTTAAGATGATGATGGCTTATGCTATGGCGCCGGTTTCCGCCTCAGATGGGTGCTCATGGCGCTTGCTCAACAATGCTAAACATGGATCTCAGTGCATCAATTTGCATTTATCCCAGCAATAAATATAGGTAATTTTCTTAATCTAATTCTAATCTAATAGACTTACCCATGCCTGGATACAATACACGGGAAATGATGTTTGGTTTCACTTGATCAGGGTTCATGACCAAGGCATAGTGTGGTATCTTGATCTTAACAGGTTGATGGAAGATCATGTTTGGAGGATCACATCTGATCCCGTAGCAGGCCACTGATTCATCATCTTTGATGTCAACACTAGGAGTGTCTTGTAAGAGGGTTAAAGTGATCTTGCATGGGTCACTCTGATGAACAGCCCCAGGAGGAATAAACATTGATACGCCATGGTCTTCTAGTTCAATTTCCTGACTGGTATTCCTTACGACTTCAACGGAGACGATGGCAGGTGTCGATGGTTCAGCTGTCATTTATTTTAAACAAAGGAAAATGACACAATAATAAGAACAGATATAATCGACAAAGTAACTGTAAATTCAGATCGGGATAGTCATTGGAATGATATACCAATATATAAATATAGTTCTCATCTCATTTCTGTTCTCAAAAAGGATTCACTGTATTACAACTGACAAGTTGAGTTAATTACCCAAACACTGACGTTCCCTCCTGGTTTGTAATAGTTGAATTACGGTATATGGTAAATCTATAATTTATTATCGGTATTGCATCTTTATTATATCCATTTGTTTATTTATATATGCTTTTTTAAATTTGGGGCTCATCCAACGTTCATGGCTCGTATTTGGAATGCCGTTTTTTAGGGAGTACCCGAGTGAAATTTGTGTGTGCGATTAAGTAAATGGCCCAGACAATGAATTATCAAATTCTCTCTTCTTTGGAATGGAAAAAAAATGATCATCGCTAGACTTTAATATGTGACGTTCTGGATAAGAGAAAAGTTGTTTGTGTTTGAAGGACGTTCTTACCTCGGTAAGACTGGATCTCCTCCAAAGAAGGTAATCTGAAATTATTCAGTGCAAATGTAATAAAGTGGATATAAGTTATTTATATACAATTTGTGCTGTGAACAGATGTATTTGTTTCAACGTATGAAAAATTACTTAAATGGTATCGACATGAATCGAACAACTGTTTATTGTCAGACACTTATCGATAATCGAGGCCCATTATTTAAAGAAAGATACTCTTATCTTAGGATAATCTAGAAAAAGAAAAAAATACACATTTTTTTACCTGGCTATGCGTACAATTCTCACAAAATCAATACATTAAAAAGAAACGAATTCAGTTTGGTTTACAAAAAATATATTTAAAAGTATCACCTCGACAAAATCATCTGCTTGACCACTTCGTCCTTGGCATAGTGGATTGGTAAGTTGCCTTTCTTGTCCCTCACATCTAACTTGGCTCCATTCTCCAGGAGATAAAACACCAAGGCCTTCTCAGGAGATAGTTCGCCATTGTAATACTCATCAGAGATCTGGAACATTACACAAATATATACTTTTGTATTAGAACAGTATCGTCCATCAATTCGCAGTAGTGGAACTCCCTATTTACGTTGTAAACTTCCCCCACACGCACGAACACGCGCCCAGACACCAACACACATATTTTCTTGTGTCAATCACAGGTATCATATTTTAGGATTCCCTGATGACCTAGAGGAGCATTATATGTCAGTGACACCGCCGTAACGACTGCATGTTGACTCCAAAAACATACCAATATTTGGCCGTATCGTAATTTGTTGTTCAGACTCTCGTCGGTCTGGCATCAGTCTCGTTTGTGTTCCTGGTATACAACTCACCTCTTTTAGTGTATCCGTGTCATGCATAATTCTGCCGCTCTTGTAGCAGAGTTTAATGGCTATATGGAGACACGTCTGGCCGTCACTTGACTGGACATTGAGATCAGCTCCCTCAGAAACTAACTTCTCAATGATGGAGGTGCGGCCGTGCTGTATGGCAAGATGGATATCAGTTAAATCATTCTGTTCGAGCAGGATATAACAAAATACGCGGCAGGAAAACTTGAGAATTAATTTGGTCTAAATGCTAGTAAAGCCGAGTTTCTGGGAACAAAAGTACTGTCAGGTGATCAACTAATCCAATGATTCGAATTCGTTTTAAGCAACCATCGTAATTTGTCTATGAAGTCTAAGAAACAGCATTGAAGTCTAAGTGATGTTATAATTAGTAATGGTTATAGGTGTTACAAAATCAAACTGGTCAAGTCATACAATACCTCCACATTACCCTTCTTTTTCTGGTGATGCTAGAGCACATCTGACAAAACAACTCCTATGTTGATATTGTATGGTCTATTTTAAACATGTGGTCAGCTCTGGTGAAGTTACATGTCCATGTACATACCACTGTCCCTTGTTAGCTCACTTATAATTGACAGATAATGCACAAGATGAATGAGATCTAGAGCATTTTTTTAGGGTGGAGCTTAGCAGGTCTTAGAAAATGATATTAAAATAATATAAAAACCTATGGAATATACATGTATTTAGATGTTTGGATAACAAAATATGAGTTGTATGCAGCCCTGCAAATCAACAAGAATCAACTTATATTTAGATTTCACCCCACCTTTAATTAAATGTCAGTACTTCTTGTTTTATAAATACATCAAGGTAGATAAATTCAACATAAAGTGTGTTTTTAATATATTTACCTTGCAATTTGAATGATCCTTGAATAGATCCGCGATGCTTTGGTACCCAAGGAATAAAGACAAGTGTAGAGGTGTCCGCCCGTTAATGTATCCTGTGTCAGAACGTGCTCCTCCTGTCAGAAGGACTTTAACGACATCAAGGTTACCATTCAGAACAGCATGATGTAAAGGGGTCCCAACAGCGTTACTACCCTTATTCACATGAGCTCCTTGAGTTATCAGATACTCGGTGACATCAAGCTGGCCCTTGAATGCAGCACTGTGTAATGCGGTCAACCCCCTATTATTACCCTTATTTATCTTAGCTCCTTCACTGATTAAAAACTTGGTGACATCAAGATGACCATTCATGGCAGCAAGTGGTAATGCAGTCCAACCGTCGTTACTACCCTTATTCACCTGAGCTCCTTGAGTGATCAGATACCCGGTGACATCAAGCTGACCATAGAAAGCAGCATTGTGTAATGCATTCAAACCACTATTTTGTCCCTTATTTATCTCAGCTCCTTGGCTAATTAGATACTTGGTGACATCAAGATGACCATTCATGGCAGCACTGTGTAATGCAGTCAAACCCCTATTATTACCCCTATTCACCTCAGCTCCTCGACTGATGAGATAGTCGGTCACATCAAGATGACCATTCTGAGCAGCACTGTGTAATCCAGTCCAACCGTCGTTACTACCCTCATTCACATGAGCTCCCTGAGTGATCAGATACCCGGTGACATCAAGCTGACCCTCGAAAGCAGCACTGTGTAATGCAGTCATCCCTTCATAGTCACCTTTACTGACCTCAGCTCCTTGACTAATGAGATATTTGATGACATCAAGATGAGCCTCCTGAGCAGCAAGGTGTAATGCAGTCAAACCTCTTTTATCACCCTTATTCACCTCTGCTCCATGACTGATGAGATATTTGATGACATCAAGATAATCCTGCTGAGCAGCAAGTGGTAATGCAGTCCAACCGTCGTTACTACCCTTATTCACCTCTGCTCCATGACTGATTAGATATTTGGTCACATCAAGATGACCATTCTGAGCAGCAATGTGTAATGCAGTCCAACCGTCGTTACTACCCTTACTGACCTCAGCTCCTCGATTAATGAGATATTTGGTGACATCAAGCTGACCATTCAAAGCAGCAACGTGTAATGCATTGAAACCTTTTTTTTGTCCCTTATTTATCTCAGCTCCTTGGCTGATTAGATACTTGGTGACATCAAGATGACCATTATTGGCTGCACTGTGTAATGCAGTCCTGCCGTTATTATTTCCCTTATTCACCTCTACTCCCGGGTGACTGATGAGATATTTGATGACATCAAGATGAGCCTCCTGAGCAGCAAGATGTAATGCAGTCCAACCGTCGTTACTACCCCTTTTCACCTGAGCTCCTTGACTGACGAGATATTTGGTGACATCAATATGACCCCCCTGAACAGCACTGTGTAATGCAGTCCAGCCGTCGTTATTTCCCTTATTCACCTCTGCTCCATGACTAATGAGATATTTGGTGACATCAAGATGACCCCCCTGAGCAGCACTGTGTAATGCAGTCCTGCCGTTATTATTTCCCTTATTCACCTCTGCTCCATGACTGATGAGATATTTGATGACCTCAAGATGAGCCTCCTGAGCAGCAGGGTGTAATGCAGTCCAACCGTCGTTACTACCCTTATTCACATGAGCTCCTTGACTGACGAGATACTTGATGACATCAATATGACCGTTGAAAGCAGCAACGTGCAATGCAGTCAAATCGTCACTGTCTCTCATATTCACGTCAGTCCCATGACTGATGAGATATTGGGTGACATCAAGGTGACCCTCCTGAGCAGCACTGTGTAATGCAGTCCTGCCGTCATTACTTCCCTTATTCACCTCTGCTCCATGACTGATGAGATATTTGATGACATCAAGATGAGCCTTCTGAGCAGCAAGGTGTAATGCAGTCCAACCGTCGTTACAACCCTTATTCACATGAGCTCCTTGACTGATTAGATATTTGGTCACATCAAGATGACCATTCTGAGCAGCAATGTGTAATGCAGTCCAACCGTCGTTACTACCCTTACTGACCTCAGCTCCTTGACTGACGAGATATTTGGTGACATCAATATGACCGTTGAAAGCAGCACTGTGTAATGCAGTCAAACCCCTATTATTACCCCTATTCACCTCAGCTCCATGACTGATGAGATATTTGATGACCTCAAGATGAGCCTCCTGAGCAGCAGGGTGTAATGCAGTCCAACCGTCGTTACTACCCTTATTCACATGAGCTCCTTGACTGACGAGATACTTGATGACATCAATATGACCATTGAAAGCAGCACTGTGTAATGCAGTCCTATCGTCATTATCTCCGTTATTCACCTCAGATCCTTGACTGACGAGATAATTGGTGACATCAATATGACCGTTGAAAGCAGCACTGTGTAATGCAGTCAAACCCCTATCATTACCCTTATTCACCTCAGCTCCTTCACTGATTAGATATTTGATGACATCAAGATGACCATTAAAAGCAGCAAAGAATAATGCAGTTGAACCCCTATTACCACCCTTATTTACCTCAGCTCCTTGAGTGATTAGATACTCGGTGAGATCAAAATGACCATTCTGAGCAGCAAGGTGTAATGCAGTCCGACCGTCATTATCTCCCTTATTCACATCAGCTCCTTGAGTGATTAGATACTCGGTGACATCAAGATGACCATTCTGAGCAGCACTGTGTAATGCAGAGCAGCCGTCCTTGTCTTCCTTGTCCACGTTAGCTCCATGGTTGAGTACATCTTGTGTTGCTTCAAGACGTCCGAGTGATGCAGCAAGATGTAAGGGTGTTTGTCCATCCGAAGTCGCCTTCTCCAAATCAGCTACAGGATTTGTCTGGCCATACAGGACCCCCAAATCATCTTGGTCTGCATGGTTTATTTTAGCTTCCTCAAAAAGTTGTATTATGCCCAAGGCCTCCATATTGCATGACAAATTGCATAATTGAACCCCCGGAGACATCCTAATCTAGCACAGAATTGTAATCGTCTACTACTCTCATTACGCTCGACTTCTAAATGTTACGATTAAGATTCGAAATCTAGTTGTGAAGCAGATAGACCAGTTGCAGTATGCATGTTAAAGGCATAAGCATACAACACACTGATTTTTTTCCCGCAATGTGCAGTTGTTAGTTTTGTCGTTTTCAATAAGTTCCAAAGTCCTATAAATGCAGTGAACTAAATCGTAGTTTAAATATTTGTCATTCATATTTCACCGTTAAACTTCTCTGTTGTCTCCTCTTTTCTTTTTGAAATTGTTGACATTCATCAACATTTCAATCAATATAAAGCGAGTGCATTTTTGACCCCCCCCCCCCTTCCCTTTCACTCTAAAATATAAGTTGGGAACGTTTGTTCAGTTCGTCTTTTAACCCGTTGACAACTGAATTGTCTAAGTCCCATAGACTTAACACAGGGACCAACAGGTTCCTGTAAGCAAGGGGTTAAAATAGACATATATTCACATAAAAATACATAGAAAATGTTCAAGGAGGGAAATCGTCTTGCCCAAAGAAGGACAAACAGTCCATTTTGTACATATCTTAAGATACAATTCGTACTAAAGAACCATAAATTTGCCCCCTAATGTTGTATCTCACTACAATTAAATGAAATATTAACTATTCGCAGATGCCACTGATTTCTACCCTTTGATAATTAATTACTCATGAACAAAGCAAATATTAACGCTGACTATGGCACTAGGTGTGGTAATTATAATGCGGTAAAAGTTGGGGCAAAAATCCGACTGAAGAAAACCGTAATTGTGATATCAACGACGACGAGGCCGACGACGCCGACGATGACGTTTCCAGTACTGTAATGAAAATATGGCGATTACGGTAATATAGGCGAAGATGACGAATTTACAATCAACAGTATTTATCCAGTTCATTGCAGTCCACGGAAGTTACATATCTTAGCAAAATACAATAGGTCAACGTGGTGTAGTGCACTTGCAAAGGCGGCGCTCCCGGGCGCACGGGGGCACAGTGCCTCCACTTTTTCAAGTACCCCAAAAGTGTCCCTTTTTACATAGGAAAAGTGCCCCTTTTACTTTGTAAGAAGTGTCCCTTTGTACATAGGAAAAGTGCCCCTTTTACTTTGACAAGTGCTCCTATTAATTTGTTAAAGTGCCCCTTCCCCTTTCCACCTCTGATAAGTACCCCTTTTATTTTGACACGTACTCCTTTTCCTTAAACAAGTTCACATTTTCCTTTACAAGAAGTGTCCATTTTCCATTCTCATAAGTGCCCTTTTAATTATCTAGTAAGTTCCCTTTTCAAGTGCCCCTTCCTCTACTGATAAGTGCTCTTTTCATCTTATATAAATGCCCCTTTTATTTTGACACGTCCCCCTTGTCCTTCCTAATAAATGCTCTTTTTCCTTCTTATGAGTGCCCCTTCCCCTTCTCATAATTACTCGTTTCCATTAGTGCCCCGTTTATTTTAACAAGTGCCTCTTTTTCTTTTTAATAAGAGCCACTTCCCCCTTGCCATAAAAGCCCCCTTCTTCACCTCCGATAAATGCCCCTATTAAAATATGAACGATGCCCCTTTTCTTTCAACAAATGCCCATTTTCCTTTATCATTAGAGCCCTTTTTTCATTCTCTTAAGTGACCCTTTTCATCTCTGAAAATTACCCTATTAAACGTGATATGTGCCCCTTTTCCCTTTCTAATAAGGAACCTATCCCTTTTTCATAAATGCCCCTTTTCACTTCTTATAAATGCCCCTGTCAAAATCTGATGGGTGCCTTTTTTCCGTCGACAAAAGCCCATGTCCCCTTCTTATAAAACCCCTTTTCATCCCTGGTGCGTGCCTCTTTTTTTTAGGTGTAAGAAGTGCCCCATTTTCACCTCTGATAGTTAGCCTTTGTACTTCGACACGTGCTCCTTTTCTTTTCTAGTAAGTGTCTTAACCCTTTTGATAAGTGTCCCCTTTTCCTCTCATCATTAAACGTGCCCCTAATTTCAAGCGACTAAGACCGATTCCCCCCCAAAGCTCGTAGTTATAGCCTAGATGTTATAATTATGTAACGTATCAAAGTTCTTTTTAGTCTTCTGTTATGAGAATGTGCGTATAATCACATCAGGATTGGGATTGGGTTTTTCCTCTTTATAAGATTTAATTTTTTGCACTGCGACCTCACAAATCTTTAAAATTTGTATCGCTCGCAAATGATTTTTTCAGACTATCATACCCAACTGCAAAGTATGATGCTTAAGCAATATCTTATATGATGTAAGAAAAACAAATATTGAAATCATCACTGATAATGTAATCACAATATAGGGGTATATACCAATGTATACACAATTGTATATTTTCGCTTTGAGGATTTCCCTTTGAAGGTGCCCTTTTTTCCAGAAAGTGCCCTTTTTTGTTGGTGCCCCCCCCCCCACTTTGAAGTCGCTCCGCCGCCTTTGTGCATTTGGGTAGACAATCATTATAAGTCCCATCCACTTATACCGGGCAGGCTTAGGTCGCCTGGTGCTTAATTGGAATTAAGTACACAAGAGTTTTGTCAATATGTATTTTACCATGCATAGTTAAACGTCGAATCGAGAGAGCAAGAAAAGAGACAGAATTGCATCAATTTGAATTCCAAGAAGGGATCACCCACCCTCTCTCTCTCTCTCTCTTGTTGGGAAGGTTAAAACACAATGTTTGAAACTTTAGTGTTTAGTGCAAAGATTCCCAGCTACTCCAAAACTCATAAACGGATTGTTTGCTTACCCATGGGTCACGGAATACCCTGACCCGTAAAACACTTCAATTTTAGGTGCTGCCGATGTATATATGTATACGATGCTTGGGAGACACGATTAAGTAGGTTACTTTGAAAGCGAGATATTCCATTCCTACTTTTTTATAATTTGATATCTGTACCCAGGCTTCTTGCAGCCATGCAGCAGCATATTTAAATTCACCTACTTTCATTTCATATGAGATGGCATTTAGATTATCACAGCATTGTGTCGATTAAAAATGTGAATGCATACAATACATGAAATATAATAGACAAGGTCGTGAATTCATGGACAATTTGTTCCCAATATAAACTATAATTGCCTTAACTAGCTTTTTCTAGTTTAATTGTCAGATTGGTTAGATACGTTCATTTGGGAAAGACTTGTGCTCATTATGTAGTAAATAAGAACTTTACAAGTGATTTTGAATTTTGACCTATTGAGAACAACACACGTCTTTTCGCTGTGCCATATACCGATTATTCAGCTTCGGCCTTGCAGACTTGATTATTTCCCGCTTACATGATGTATGTTGCATCTCAGTAAAGGGTTACCGTACTTAATTATATATGATCCCATTATGAATAGAAAATATGTACATTGTTTGGAAAGACTGTAAAACACCTTATAAGTCTATTGTAGATCAATAATTGCGTTTTCTTACATGATTGGATGTGATTTCATGCACATTTTTATGATTAAACCTATACAGTGCAATTAAGCACTGTTACACAGACCCTGTACGTAAATCCCGTGCATTAGTATGCCTAGTATTCGTAGAGTTAATTTTCTTTGGGATTCCCATTTTGATAATCTAGCGCCCGTTGTTGGCATCGCTTCATATACTGAAGTGGGTACCATGCATGGTGCATGTGTATACTCCATAAATAATAACCTCTGAAACAATAAGGGCACCGTGCCAGATTGCCATTTGAAACAGGATAAACTTTATTGTGCCATCCGGGCGCGTACGCAGGGGGGGGGGGGGTGGTTTTGGGGTCGAACCCCCCCCCTCAAATTTTGTTTGTGCGTGTGTTTTGGAGGGGAAACCCTCTTTTTGTTTCTTTTTTTTTCTAATGAAAAAATAATGATGCTAATGGGTGACCTAACAAAAAAGTGACCTTACCCCTCATTTTTGTATTATTATTATTTGTGTTAATTTTTATTTCGTTTTATATTTATCTGTCTTTGAAGATAATATCGAAAAATAATATCGTAAGCAAAACATTCATGGGCTTTGTTAATAGTACCTACACGGGCCTCTACATTCAATAATCTATGCGTGAACTATCATGTGAGCTTGTCCAAAATAAAGGATTCTTTTAAAGAGTATTTTGTTAAAATACGTTATTCTGTTAAGTACAACTTCCGATGTTCACTTCTTTCTGAAACCTCTTTAAATTCTGAATATTCAAGTTGGGGTTGTTACATTACTCATTAATATATATGCGTTATGTCAAGTAGCGAAATATGGTATCTTTAAAACCAAACCTACTTCAAAATCTACGTTTTCTTCAAATTGACCTCCAACCAAAAAATTAAAATAAATCGAAATACAAATAAGGTTTGCTCAACAAACCAACCTCTCTGTTATTCGGTTTGTAAAATAAATAGAGTTCACTACACAGTAAAAACGCTGCTTAAAAAAGTGATGTTCACTTACAGTTGTACACTATCTTAAACAACAGTTGAACAAATTGTAAACAATGTTGCTCGAAACGAAAGTAATTTTGTTAAACATTCGCTGTTTAAAATTTAATGACTGCTTTATTTACTATACGAGAGCTTTTAGACAGTGTTGTTTACATATGACGTCATGTGTCACGTGCCAGTAAAGTGCGCGTTGGCTAAAAGATTTGTTTCAAATCATGGCCAACCAAGCTGTAGACGTGTCGTGGATGAGTGGAAACGTCGCCGGACTGTCGATCACAAGGTCCACGGTTCGAGTCCCGCCGCGGAACTAATGTCCTATGGCAGCCTAGCATAGCCGGGTAATGTTGGAGCGCCTTGAGGACCTTGCAAGGTCGATACGTGCGCTATATAAGAATCAAATATTATTATTATTATTTAACAACAGCTCCTTTTTAAACAACTTTCTTTAAACAACCCAGTTGGTGTAAACAACCCCCACTGAACAACAGCTCCTTTTTAAACAACTTTCTTTAAACAACCCAGTTGGTGTAAACAACCCCCACTGAACAACAGCTCCGTTTTAAACAACCGTCTTTAAACAACACCAGTTGTTTAAATTGTGATTTTAAACAAGTTGTTCAAAATGTTGATCAACTAAGTGTTTAAACTTTAAACAACTCGAGTTGCTTAACATTTTAAACAACTCTTAGATCAGGTCACCCGTTAATCAACAGTTGTTTAAACTTTTAAACAACATGTTCACTAAATTTTTAACTGTGTAAGTAAAAGAGACGTCCTAGCTTATATATTTACAACTAGCCAAATAAATTATTGAACTCTATCATTTCGAGAAAAAAAAAGTCGCTATAAATTGAAGATAATGTAGAGAGGATGGAATCAAACGTCGGAGGTTTTTTTTATTATATATGCTCAACAAAGGGCAAAGATACCATCATAAATTGAGCGATAAAAAGCCGCACTTGTAAAAAGAGATTTTACAATATCTGGCTATGGTACGGTAAAAATAATATTTCTGGCTCTTTACCCAACGTGAACACGTTAAACAATTTGGTAAATGGAACAGGTAAGAGCCTGTATAATTATGAAAATACATTAACGTTTGTCAGTGACCAAGGTATAGGTGATCAGATTATAGATCTGTGTTCTCAATCAAATTTCAACAACGATGAAAGGCTACCCAAACATGTGTGCGTGTGTGTGTGTGTGTGTATATATATATATATATATATATATATATATATATGTATAATAAAAGTGCGAGAATTCTCAACTCTGACATGACAACGGGTGTTCCAGAATATGTAGGCGTGAAGAAAATGGTCTAGGAACGTGAGACGTAGCTGTACTTTACACTTTTATTACGAGCTTTCGGCTTGTGAGGCCTTCTTCAGGTTCTGAAGAGCAATCACATACAAAAACAAATACATTGTATGAACAAATATACATGGCATATAAACTTAATATCACTCATTCTAGTCAAGCATCATGTACTAAAATTAATACGAGAAATACTTTCGGAATAAACTTTAAAATGATTATGTAATTTCAAAGTGTTTTACCACCTTGATTGTGTCTTGGGCTGTCGGTGTGTTTATTCAGTTGATGTGATATGTGTGAACGTGTAATAAGGGATGTGCGGTCAAGTGTGGATAAGTGACCTGTGACACGGATGTTACTGATCTATGACACACCCGGTGTCATGACCTGTATCTAGGGAGGCGAGAGGGAGGAGGATAGAAGGCTTCATTCAAATGCATTGGAGTGTACGCAGTCCGATTGGTTGCAGTAAATTGACTCTACATTCATTGTATAACAAATGCAAGGATAAAACGTGTATTTGTTTTTGTTTGTGTTTGCACTTCAGAACCTGAAGAGGGCCTCACAAGCCGAAAGCTCGTAATCAAAGTGTAAAGTACAGATACGTCTCACGTTCCTAGACCATTTTGTATATATATAATATGGTTATCATTATCATTATCATTATTATTGTTTTATTCAACAAACGTTTCCATTACAAGTTACTTCAATACGTTTCAATACGGTCCGAATTATGTCCTTTTCGACTATGAAAAATGAGAAAAGTTCTGCGTCGATTAATTTGGGTACTGCAAAAAGAATATAATTTAGTTAGTAAAACCTGAATCGCAATACTATCGTCAAAAACGTAGTACACGTTAATATAACCACATCTCTAACCATTTTCAGTGCCAAGCCCTTTTATATGATTAAGTAAATCCATAATATTTACGATGGAAATAAATTCTGATTATGTAAATCAATAAAAAAAAAAACAGTAGCGAAATAAGAATGTAAACACATCCTCCAAAAGCGCTAATTGATAAAGCAAATCATAATACTACTTGGTATGATTCGTAATCGTATCCATTAACAAATATGTAATGATTGGTTGTAGTTTGGGTAGCAACTCCTTGCAATTTAATAAATGATGCCAATATAATTCGGCTTCTTCCTAGCTACCTTGATACATTAATGAATAAATTAAGACTTATGATGGTGTTTTATGCTTTGTATGCATAATATTGATATTAAAATTGTGCCTCAGCAGATGACGCTAAGCTATGTTCCAGAAAAGTGTAGGAGTTGCACAATAGGTTATGGTTCTACCTGAATTAACTCGGTTGAGAGCCAGAGGGGCGTAAACCTCTGCCAAATAATGCGAGTTAACGTCATTTTGGCACCGAGGAAACAAACAAAGTGATCAAACTTGTACCATTTTGGGAAATACGGAAGTGCTAACGTCATAGTTGTTAGTCGTCCAGGTTACTGGTTTCAAACAACAGAGCCTTCGCATAACTGAGGTTCACAGCGGAATCATTCATGCGACGGGCTGGAGCGTGGAAAATTCAGCGTTTGGTGCTGGTGTGATCACCACGCCATTGTATAACACAACATTGTTTGGAACTAGCAATCTTGACCAGTGGCGGATCCAGGCGGAACGGCGGTGATCGGGAGCTTCCAGCTCCCTCCCCCCCCCCCCCCCTCCGCCTCCCCCCCCCCCCCCCCCCCCGCCGGATATTTTGAAAAAGAATATTAAGGAGAAATAGAAAAAGAAAGAGAGCAAGAAAGAAAGAATAGCTAACTGCCAGTGTCGCAACAAAATATGGTATCAAAAATGTTCATCTGACCGTAATTAAACGCCTAAAACCCCTGAGTTTACGGGGGCTCTGCCCCGGGACCCAACTAAGGGCTCTAAGGCGGGCCCCTTGATACTCATCTGACCGTAATTTAGTGCCTAAAACCATTGAGCTTCTGGGGGCTCCGCCCGCTGGACCTCACGCCAATCAGTTTCCTGCCATTGTCACAAATAAGTTATACAAATATGTTCATCTGACCGTAATCAAATGCCTAAAACTCCTGAGATTCCGGGGTTTCCGCACCCTCGACCCCACCAGGGGCCCTAAGGCGGGACCCTGATTGCTTATCTGACCGTAATGTATTGCCTTAAACCCCTGAGTTGCCGGGGGCGGACAAGGTATCAAAATATGTTCATCTGACCGCAAGTGCGTAGCCAGGGGGCGGTGGGGGCGGCCCCCCAAAAAAGCCGGCCAAAAAAAAGAGGATAGAAAAGGAAGAGGACATAGGAAGAAAAAGGAGCAGACAAAAAACATTTTTGAAATCCAGACAAGGATTAAGAGTCAAAAACGGTACAACGATTGTCTTTTTTCTCTAATAATTTAATGAAATGTCAAAGCCTTCGCGCAGGAGGGGGGGGGGGGGACTGAACTGAGTCAAGGACTAAGAGAAGAGAATGTTAAAGCGAATCGTCTTCTTTCTTAAATAATGTTAATGAAACGTCAAAGCTTTCACGCTTCGCGCGGGAGGGGGGGGTTAACTGAATTCAAACGAGGATTATTTTCGAGAACGGTACAACAAATCGTCTTGTTTCTCTAATAATTTTTTGAAATGTCAAAGCTTCCGCGCTTCACGCAGGAGATGGGGGAACTAAATTTAGACAAGGATTAAGAGTCGAGAACGGTACAACGAATCGTCTTTTTTCTCTTGTGATTTAATTAAACGTAATAGCTTCCGCGCTTCACGCGGGAGGGGGGGGGAGGGGAAAACTGAATTCAGACGAGGATTAAGAGTCTAGAACGGTACAACGAATCGTCTTCTTTCTCTAATGATTTAATGAAACGTAAAAGTTTTCGCGCTTCGCGCGGAAAGGGGGGGGGGGTCTGTATTCAGACGAGGATTATTTTCGAGAACGGTACAGTTTTTTTTATGTATATGTTTTGTGTATGTTTTTGGGGAAAACCCTTTCTTTTTTTCTTTTTCTCTTTTTTTAAATCCTTATAGATGACCTAAAAAATATGTCCTCTTACCCCCCCCCCCCCCGCTTATTCAGCGGCTGGCTGAGTCGTTTCGATTTTTTGGGGACCCCCCCCCCCCCTCCCTACAAAAAGTGTCCTCTTATCACCCCCCCCCCCCGCTTATTCAGCGGCTGGCTGAGTCGTTGCGATTTTTTGGGGACCCATAATTTCAAATGTGGGCCCCCCCCCCTAAGAAATCCTGGATCCGCGCCTGATCTTGACAACTTGGCCAGTATGACGTCGCACTTCGGTGCTGTATTCAATCCGTTATAGACATTCGGTGTGACGAGACAGAACATAATATATTTCGAACTGAAATAGGATTGAAGTGTGAGATAAATCCGTACCCAGGAAGCAAGCTTGCCATGATGGGATAGATATAATTACTTTGGGAATTCATCAGTTATAGAAGGTTTGCCTGAATAAACATGAGAAACTAGAAGAAGAAAATCAGTGCGAGTTTTAAATGCATTAGACAACAAAAAAGGAATGTTGACATAACTCAATTATGATGAATCTCCCGTTAAAAATTAAGTTTTGGTGTATGATTTCGCATACACCAGGAACACTCCCATTTGTACAGTGTGGTTTGTGTGTTTCTACCCGACTGCTGAGAAAGCACTGCGCTAATTCATGAAGCAAATCATAATGCTACTACGTTTTTTATTGATGGTATGATTCGCAACTGTTTCCATTAAAACAATATTTTATGATTAATTGTATTTCGGGAGGAGCAACAACTCATTACACTTTAGGCAAGACGTTTATTATAAGGAGGGTAGGCGTTTGTACCCAATAAACAAAATCACGTGAAAATCACGTCAATATCAAGGTATCGACTTGAGGAGAGTTACGTTCTTCAAACACCGTACATTTACGTAAATGTGTTAATACGTTTATTGCATTAGGTAACTTAAAACACACGTACACTAAATCACGCAATTGTCACTGCAATATCACCATTATAATAACGTGATTATCCCTACCTTGGAGACCATGGTTTGTAAACCTAATACTCCCGTGTTTGTTTCGTTATGAAATTACATCTTCATACACAAAATTATCGCGTCACAGAAACACGTGAAGCGTTAATGATAGTTTTAGTCAAAATATCTGCGTGAAATTCACGTGAATATTACGAGGCTGACTTGAGATGAATCATGTTCTTCATTCACGTGAAATTTACGTCGAAGAGGAAGTATGTTACTGTAACCCGCGTTCAACCCAATAATTACGCAAATGTTACACAATAAATGAACCAAAATAATGACGTTCTCATCCCGTTTCTGAACATCGTGTCTGGGATCTTCCATAATTTCGTCCAGGCGCGCCGGAAGCAGTTTGGGATTAGAGGGGGTTGGGTGGGGGGGGGGGGTGCAAACATCCCAAAAGAGAAAGCTAGTTGCAACTGGTCCAGTTGATGAACCATTTTTAATACCAACTGGTAACCCTGGAAATTGAAATGGGCTAAATGATCCACAGTTGATCCAGGCCAGTTATAATTCAACTGGTCTAGCTGAGCCATTAGAACCATTTGGTAAAACTTCCAACCAGTTGTACAGCAACAATACTTCAATACTGGTACGTCTGTATTTCCAATGTAAGGGCATTGGTAATAAGTAGACTTACATAATTGAATTAATCGAAAAAAATTCGTGTACTTGTACTTTATTGAAATTATTTTAGTTCACAGTTAATGTTTCCCTTATTCATGTTTAACTATTTATACGAAGTAGCGAAATGTCCTAATAACTGGTAATTTATATTTGTAGTATTTTCGAAATGAATTGCATATAACTAAATCATCAGTAATTAAGAAATATGCTGTAAATTCAGATAAATTGTTTAAAAAACATAGATCTGCACGCACCCCATATTCAATATGCAAATGAATTGGTGTCAGCTGGGTCAACTCGAAATATGCCAACGCTCAGTCATCAACTGGTGCAACTGGAAATGTGCACACTCCAGTTATCAACTGGTGCAATGAAAATATGCCAACAGTCAGTTATCAACTGGTGAACATAGAAATATGCCAACAGTCACGGGATTATCACCACGGAACTTAAATAGTAACTGTGAAACCATCAAGACACCCACGAATAACCCATTTTCACACATGGAAAACACGGAATACCCAGCTTATATTAATAATCCGTTTGAGTCACGCGATCATCACCGCGGAACTTATGGCAACTTTGACTTCCATTTAAATAGGTGTTTTAATACACCTAATAATGACTAATTTTTCACACCTAAATATCACGGATTCACAGCTTAGATTAGTAATCAGTTTTAACTACGTGATCATCACCAAGAAAGTTATGGTAACTTTGAAACCATTTAAATAGGTGTTTTAAGACACCTAATAATGACTAATTTTTCACTCCTAAAAGTCACGTATGACAAGCTTAGATCAATAATCCATTTGAGTCACGAGGTCATCACCGCGGAACTTATGGCAACTTTGACTACCATTTAAAAAGGTGTTTTAAAACACTTAATAATTACTAATTTTCACACCTACATATCACGTTTTCACAGCTTAGATTAGTAATCAGCTTGAGCCACGTGATCATAACCAAGAAATTTATGGTAACTTTGAAACCTTTTAAAGAGGTGTGTAAGACACCTCAGAATTACTAGTTGAATATAACCAGAGATTCACGGACAGAACAATAAGACGATTAGCCGGTGTAAGTAACGTGATTATTACCATCAACCTTGGATAACCTGTGAAACCAATAAATAAAGGTGCTTACAAGACCAAATAATTACGTATTTATCGCCACCATCGGTTAACTGACAAAAAACTCGTTGCTTGGTCAAGTGGTTATTTGGTCATAAACACTTGATTTACAGAGGTAAGTGGAATCACGTTACTCCAGTCGCGTGATAAACTGGTGGTTTTTAGGTTAGATGAAAACGTGAACAGGAGTACCTTTTATCTTTAAATGAAGGCACGTGTCGATAACGTTTAAATCTAGTTCAAAAGGCACTATACTTTAAAATCACTTAAAATACACTCCCAAAAGAGGTTACTTTTTGGTGTTCTGTTTATTGGGTATGTCTCTTAAAATTGCAGGCAGGGCCAGAATCATGGTTCGTCATGCGGCGTCACTCCTCCCATCACACACACACACACACACATAATGCATGTACTTAATATACTTTATTTCTACCCACAATGTTTACTGAAGGGACAGAGAGAGGGAGAAAGAGAGATAGGGATTAGGATGGAGGGAGAGAGAGAGAGAGAGAGAGAGAAGGAGGGAGAGAGTGGGGGAGAGGGAGCAGTGGCCTTTCAAAGCAGTGGTATTGGGAGGGGCAAAACATTTTAACTTTATGTGATCCATATACCCCTCCCCCCCCCCCCCCCCCCCCACTCAGTGTTTAAGGTACGCATATGCGTGTTCCCTCACTTTGAAAACACCTCCTGTAAAGTCAATTTTGTGTATGTACGAGCCGGACATTTTGGTAGCACGCATGCGGTCATTCCGACCCCGGAGTGGGGGGGGGGGGGGGCGGGGGTTCATAAACCTTTGGTATGGAGGGCCTCTGTTTGCGAAACTATTTGAGGAAGGAAAGGTAAGTATCTTCTTTTTCTTATTTGGTCGAAAATCTGTCAGGGGCACATTGCCTTCCCCTGCATTTCCTTCAAGTTATGGGAGGATTTGGTCCACAATACTACAAATAATTAGCCCGTAGAGGACGTTATATCTTCCACTGCCATTGATTAGGAGAGTTTGGCCAACCCGATTCGAGTTGGACACAACATGGCGACTACTGCTGTTGGGCAAGCACACATCAAAAGAATATACGCCATGTTGTGACCCAGTGAAACCAAGTTGGCTAAACTCTGCGTATAGATGGATCTGCTGCTTCGTGTCACGAATACTGCAGCAGTGCATGTACTAATAAGTCCCACAACAGACCGGAACAACGACTGCGCTTGCGTAAACTCAGGACATCACGTGTGCATACTCGGACGCGCCATTTTCAATTCGGACCTCACACACGTAAGTCGACAGTGAATTTTTATGTCATTGAAGTTACATAAATTTCGATATTGATACCACCGCGTAGTGTATTTTTAATTATTAAACGGGTGTAATTTGATTTCCATCCTGTTATGATTTAGCGAAGAAGGTTGATTTAATCTATTTGTTCATTTCGCAGGGATCTCTATCAGTCTTTGCTGTGTGTGAGAGTTATCAGATATTCCGTTATCACGCACGGTAATGCATTCAAATTGAATTCACTATTTTTGTCAGGTGTATTGCGACAGTGTTACTAATTCATCTTTAATGAGTTTTTATATCAATCTATTCGTCAGAATGCAGTCACATGCATCATGATGTTTTTAGACCGGGCAAGGTACAATTTGTCGGGGCCTGAAATAGCTACAACTAATGCGTGAAATCTCAACTCTGACTCGTGAAGAGCACTGGTCATGATAAGGTCGTTACCACGCAGACAAAAAGAGTATTAAGAAAGTAGCCTATTGTATTCAATATAATTATGAATAATGGCCAGTCAGGAAAAAGTGGGATTGGCTTCTTATTATTATCTAAATTGTATTCCTGAAAATAAATGTTGCCATTAATCTCTCATCATGGTCATTATATGTTTTCATTACACAACTTGAATTTTCTGTTCTTATAGGAAAAGTGATTAGAACCTTTCTGATGACATTGCGGATTCCACACGTTTTTCGGATATCTTGAGCCTTTATGGACGCCCAGGAAAATTATAAGGCAAGTTACTCTATATGTAAGTTGCCCCATTTTCTCCATAAGGCCTTTAACAAAAAGTGTTCTTTTGCCTTTTGCGACCGAACCAAAAATCTTAAAAATCTATGGTCGGCTTTTTGTTGTTGTAAATGTTTACCGTATTTTAGAAATATAATGTTGAATGAATCAAAATATGTATTAAAGGATTCAAAGCTGAAAAATATAAGCCCAAATAGGGAAAACAGTAACAACAATACCAAAACAAATCGACCGACTGACCCAGGTGCTGGCAACTAAAGGGCAATGCAACATTTATTTTGTTTGCCTAATCATAACATTTACATTTAATGTAAATGTTATGATTAGGCAAAATTAGATCGAAATTAATTAATTACATGTAGAATCTTTCCTTTTAGCATGCTCCCATGCAGCACGTCCTGCTTTCATTATAATAATAATAAATAAATAAATATAAAAACGTTACATTTAAAGCGCTTACCACCGAAGTCTCTAAGCGCTATTCGGTACATGTGCTTTCCTTTTATTGGCTTGGATAGTATCATTTTCTTGTCAATGTTCACCTTAAAGGTGTAGACCAGTTTTGTAAGCGCCCCCTCTCAAAAAATGAAAAGGAAGCCCTTATTACCAATCCTGTGAAAGAATATGTTTTGACTAATACGTGGTGATACAAATTTTGCCGGGAATTAACCGCCTACTAATTGTTATTTGGTATTAAAATTATCATATCGATCCGGCCTGGAAAGATATCGCGTAGCCTCATTTACATCTTTCTGTGTACAGTGTTTGTAACTTTACAAAGACTGGGCCAATTTCTTATCATTTTGACGATTCCAGAACCTTGCAGTGCACACCAATACTTTATGCTCGATTATATTAAAGTAACACTGGTTTGGTTTGGTTTGGTTTTATTTTCCGTATACAAATTCAAATACATACAAGAATCTCTCTCTCTCTGTGTCTCTCTCTCTATAAAGTGCCATATCGATTGACTTTGGCGATCATGCTGTACCACAACCCTCGGCTCCTAGCCTTCTCTATTAGCACCACTCTTAAGTTCTTTCACTCCCCTCTCTTCAAAAAAATTCTGCAGACTGTCCATCCAAATTATGCTCCTTCTTCCCCTTCTCCTCCTTCTCACAATTTTCCCTGTCAAAGCAACATCCTCAAAGCCTTCTTTACGTGTATTGTGATCCATGAACTTCAAATGCCTAATCAACATCTCACGTATCATTTTCCTTTGCACCCAAACTCTTCTCAGAACTTCCTCATTACTGACTTTGTCAGTCCAAGGGATTTTCATCATTCTTCTTAAAAACCACATTTTCGCAACTTTCCGAACGTGTTTTTAGTATTTGAGGCTAAAGTCCACGTTTCACTACCATACATAAGTACTGGGAAGATGTAACTATTCAGTACTCTTATTCTGGTCCTAATCATACCCATTGTGCGATTTGTCATAATTTTGCCTGACTTTGAAAATGCAGATTTAGCGAGAGCTATCCTTCTCTTGATCTCTGTCTAACATCTGGCATCCTCGGTGATCATGCTGCCGAGGTAGTTAAAAGAGGAGATTCGTTAATAACCTGTTCTTTCAGTTTCAAGTTACATATAACATAATGTTTAAAACCCAGGCGTCCTAGGATAGAGCGTGCTCATTTTGTCTGACCAGGGCGCCTACCAATACCAGGCTAAGAAAGACACAGTATTTGCCAACTGAATGCCTGACATAATTATAGCGGAACAGCCAAGTATAAAGAGTAAATTTCAGAGTACGTATCCCTACTATCACAACGACATTAAAAAAGGCCCCTAGCCACAATAATTCAGAGTTTAATCAACCATTTATTGGGACATGCAAATACGCGAACGAGATGCCGGTCGAACTGCGAAGGTCACCCAACAATACAATAAATCAGTAATTACACAGCATTGCCCCCAAGAGGGCAGCATAACAAACAAACACGGTGTTCATTTTGATTTCCTCGTCAAATTAAGTGTCAGGTATTAATTTCAATTCCATTAGAAATGTATTTATTTCAATGAAAAACCGATCATACGTCGCAACATAAATTCGATTTGTGCATTATTTACAATCAAAATGATAATACATAACGAGAAACATAGTTAAACGTACACGTTCAAAAGAATAATTTACAAACATGATGGTTGAACAAAAAATAGTATACCATAATTTTGTATGTAGAAACGAAATATAAAAAAAACGTTACTAGGACAATATATGAATTAACATAATAACATGATTTTCTCATATATATAATACAAAAGTTACAGTCAGCGTGCGAATATTGTGATATGGATAATCATGAGGAAAGAAATGTTTAATACTCTGCTGTATAACTAGTAGATGTATTTGTTTCTTTCTTATGCAAATTTGAACGTTTCCATTATTTTGATGATCTTTGCTAAATGCAGCAGATTGGTAGGTGTTTTTATATGAATATCATCGGCTTTTCAAGACATTTCATTGAGCAAATATTCTGTTGTACGAAGAAATAGTGACATATAATACACTAATCATTATACATATACATGTATTCAATTATTATCGAAACTGCTTTTGAGATGTTTTCTTCCGGTTCATTTCTGGGAGACGTATACAAACGTAAGCGCCTGATTTTCTTTCTTTATTTTTTCTTCATTTATCAGGTTTTGGATATCATTTTACCGAACACGAACCCATCTATGGTTCGGGGGAAAACACAGAACGTTGGTAAACAAAAAATATTTATTATATGAACACGCTTGCTTACAATATATTTTATCACCCGACGAAGTGTTGCAGCGGTGCACGAAACGTCGTGAACTTTTAGATCCCTTGTTGACCATACATTGCGTAACAAAGGAATGTCACTAGCCATATTATATTCGATACTATATCCGCAATGAGTAATATATTTAGCAGAATAATATGTGTACGCACAATATATCAGAGGAATATTGAAAGTACATTCGAATCTGGTTCAATGATAGATTTGGTTTATTGTCTCAGAGCCAGAACTCTTTTAACTCTTTATTTGTTTAATTATTTATTTTTACATGGCTCATCGCATTGCATAGTATAACCAAAATGAACAAAAACAAACAATATCTTTCGTCTTACAAAGCAATAGCAATCATAATACATCTAAAAAAAATATTGCATGAAGAAACACACAGATGTGTTTCAATAAATATATATATAATATACACATGAATATGTCAAAGTTTGAGACGTTGTCACACATATTACAATTCAATTTGACATGTATTCTCTAAGTGATACAAACCAAACATAATCAATTTGCTAAATATACTTGCAATATAGTAAAACTATCTGTTACGCTCAACAGATATAAAACATTTAGAATTAATCTTTCACGGGAACGTGATGCCATCCAGATGCTATTTCATGAAATAAACAACACTTGCTTCATGATTGCAATATAAAGGAATATCCTTATCATAGTTGGCATCTTGAAAGTTTATTACATGATAAGAATTTTCTACGCAGTTGTACATGAAAATCCGCCGTTTTCTAGTGTGAGAGAGGGAACAATGTTCCCAAACGAGGTTTATTTACAAGTTGTATATAGCGGTCCCCTATCTAAGGAATGCAATAGTACGCCTATGAAAAGACTTCTCTTTTAAATTCACGTCGGTTCCTTTAACTGGAGCACCAAAATCACGCCCCCCGAAGTTCATAATCTGGGAATTGAAAATTCAAACTACTAAACTTTGCCAATCATATAAGTTTTTTAAAACCATTTTTACCTGATGAGTAAAAAATCATGCCCCTCTTTTATTTATTTATTCATACATGGTTCATTGCATTGCTTAGTATAATCAAGCTGAGCAATATCATTAGTCTTACACAGGCAATAACAATCATAATACATTTAATCAAATATTGAATGAAGAAAGACACAGAAGTGCTTCATTAAATATAAATAATATACACATGTATAGGCCTCAGGCTTGAGACGTTGTCACACATATTACCATTCAATTCGACAAGTATTCTTTAAGTGATACAAACCAAACATAATAATACTACTTGCAATAGCAAAACAGTCTAAATAATAATGTGTTATGCTTAACAGATATAAAACATTCAGAATTCATTTTTTTCACGGGAATTGCCTCATGATCTCATCCAGATGCCATTTTATAAAATATACAGCATTTGTTTCATGTTTGCAATATAAAGTCATATCCTTATCATATTTGGCATCTTGAAAGTCTATTACATGGTAAGATTTGTCAACTTAATTGTACATGAATATTTGCCGTATTCTAGTGTAAAAGAGGAAACAATGTTCCCAAACGAGGTTTATTAACAAGTTGTATATAGGGTCTCCTATATGATGGATGAATGGTAAGCTCATCAAAGGACTTCGCTTTTGAATTCATGTCGGCTCTTTAAACTGAAGAACTAAAAATCACTCTCCCTGTAGGACATGATCTAAGAATTTAAAATTCAAACGAATAGACTTTGCCTCAGATATCAGGTCTCTTACCATGTTTACCAAATATTTATACATGGTTCATCGCATTGCTTAATATATTAAGCAAGATGAACATACACAAACAGTATCATTAGTCCTACAAAGCAGTAACAATCATATTACATTTGAACACATATTGCATGGAGTGTTTCAATAAATATATATAATATACACATGTATATGCCTATGGTTTAATTGAGACCTTGTCACACTATGACCATTTAATTCGAAATGTATTCTTTAAGTGATATAAACCAAACATAATCAGTTTGCTAAATAATTGCAATATTAAAAACTGTCTGAATATTAATGTTACGCTCAACAGATATAAAACATTTAGAATTTATTTTCCATGGGCATTGCCTCGTGATGTCATCCAGATGCCATTTTATAAATATACAGCACGTGTTTCATGTTTGCGATATAAAGTCATATCTTTATCATATTTTGCATCTTGAAAGTTTATTACATGGTGAGATTTGTCTAGGCAATTGTACATGAATATTCGCCGTTTACTAGTGTAAGAGAGTGAAACATGTTCCTAAACGAGTTAATTTACAAGTTGTATGGGAGTCTCCAATCGGAGTACGATCATTGAATTCATGTCGGCCTTTTTAACTGAAGAACCAAATATCACTCTCCTCGTAGGACATGATCTGAGATTTGAAAAATTAAAACGACTAAACTTTGCCAAAGCTATCAGGTCGCTTTAATACCATGTTTACCCGATGAGTGAACAAATCTTGTTCCTCTTTTGGCTCCACTTCTAAAACTGCATGCACACAAACAAATATTTGGGTAATCTTACTCAAATAGGGAAATAAACTTTGATACTTAAGTGACACACTTATAAACTGAATGCATTAACTCATGAAATTGAGATTGATAACGCACAGGAATGAGTTTTGTTAATTTGACATTATAGTGACATGGCAAATGAGTATTTTTAATTAGTGAGTTATTTAATCCAATGTTGTGAGTAAATCGATCCATCTCAACTAGTGAGTAAATCTTCAATTACTCAGTCAGTCAGGTTATTAGGCTCATCACATGTGATTATTATGGCAAATGAGTAATCTAAATTAGTGAGTTAAACCAAATGTTGTGAGTAAATAGGTGCGCAGACATAGGGCTCCCCGTTATATACACACACACAAAAATGACACATCTGCGCATACATGTACAGGATGTTCTATGCGAGCTGGGGATCTTACGAAGTAGTTAAGATGAGAGAGAGAGCCCCGTATATCCTTGCTTATGGGCCTCGCGATTGCAGGACTTCGCCATGCACTCCATACACTTCGGTCGTGCACAAGAAGAGCTTCAAAATTTCAGGACTAGATCTAGATTCGATATCTAATCGGTAGCCTTAACTTGTTTTAGAAAAAGTCTGAATAAAATTCAAGGGATCCCCTTCATTAAAATTACTACTAACTGATTCAAAATTAAGAAAAATCAAATCTACTTACACTTATTCTGTGGCTCATCGGCCGCTAAAAACGTGACGATCGGGTACGTACGTACGATCACGCACGCGTACGAATATTCATCAGCGAAATATTTACACGCATGCAAAGAGTAAGATAGCTCCTAAGACGAGTACAGCTTTGAAGAGACTGAGGTTGTTGGTTTTTTACTCATCCAACGAATAAAGAGTATGTGACATATTAGGGAGCAAAAAGCCACTCTACACACTAAAGTTAGAGAATACTCATCCAATATTAACTTACATGTACTTTAATGAGTAAAAAGACTCATCGAGAAAATAATCGGGTCACATACTCGTTTTAAATATCATGTGTGTAAAATGTCACTAAGAGAAAGGTGGTGTATTCACCAAATATGTAAAATAATGCATTTATTAGATATATTCTCTCGACTGAATGAGTGTGCTACGATTTTTACTCACCATACCTACTTTCGTTTTTTGTGTGTGGGGTCTTTATTTTCTTTTCTTTTTAATGAAACGTACTTTAATTTCTCGCTTAACCTCAAGATTTAACAGGAAAGTTAAGTGAGCTTTCAAAATACCGCCCCTGGTAGATTTTTAAATTCTTAAAATTCTGCTTAAACCAAATATAAGAACACGTTAGGGATGCAGAATAAGTATTATACGAAACAAAGAATGTACAAATAAAACATATATATATATATATTCTTACATACATGGTTGCTTTAACACCTACAAGTTCGCGTTATGATATTTAGCCTCCATAGTTGTTAGGAAAAAAGTTGTTATATCCTAGGTTATAAGCTGCAGAGAATATTACACAGAATATCATGTATAAATTTAGTTTTAAACTAACATACATTCAGCAGAAGATGCAAGCATTTATAAATAATGAACGTATACACATGAAAGGGATTTAGATTGCATTAAGAACTTTATCAAACATCACGTGCGTTAAGGGGGGGACACTGAAAACCACACACCAAAAAATCAATAGTAGAGTATCCATCTGCATGTTGAAGTTGTCGTTAAATGCGGGTTGCTCATGGAAATAAAAACATAAATCTCTACAATTTATAGGCAAAGTACAATTTACACAAATAATTTAAGATCTGTCATCCCATTTCTACAACTGACCATTGGAAATATCTGCAAAACGAGGAATAGTCATATTTCGATGTTTAGTGAACGGTATTCATTGAGATATGTACATGTATATGGAACAATCACCCTGTATGAAGTGGCAAGTACGAAATTGCTTTCTAAAACAAACACCATCCTCCCTAAACCCCAAAAAATGAAAAGAAAAAGAACTATCAAATGTTAACAACATTGTGACGAACGATTATGGATAATAATGTGTTTCTGCAGCTGACAACTATCCATTTATTCTATAGTGTTAGACGGCATCTGTCTTATAACACAACAGGGTCACCAAGTAGAAGGTGTGTGACAGAGATGCAATATATTCATTTTCACACTGCCTCGGCCCCCTCCTTTCTCTCTCTATCTCTCTCTCACACACACACACACACACACGCGCGCGCTCTTACCCTCTCGTTCTGGTTTTACACCTCATCCACGTACATGTCTACAAGTCCCCCTGATTCTACCTTAACGAGGATTGCATTTAAATCCTTTCTAGTCCGAGTTGATGCAGCTTTCCAATTTTGAAGGAGGTGTATGTACTGCTCAGTTTTGTCTGTAAACTCCTTTCTGATACCTTCAGCTGTGCTGTAATCGATGCGAAGAGCAACATAGAGATGGCTCCACCGATCAGGTGGTAGAAGCTTTGCTAGGTTCAGGATATCCGCATCTGTCACTTTCTGTTCATCCGATGCACTGAAATTTAAGAATTAAAATTGTATTCGGCTTAGGCAAGAAGTCCCTGGTATTTTTTAATTTCCTGCCCCATATGAGAAATAAATATTAACTCTTCGAAATTGTACCATATAAAATTATTTCATAAATATATTAGAAAATGCACTTGCAAGAGAACGAGCAATGTATTTGGATAAGCGGGCTTTTAATAAACAATCAAGGCGCGGCACCAGCCAAAATTAGTGACAAATTGTTTGTCTAGGAATGATGTTCTAGATTTCAGACTTTCAGATACTAAAAAGAAAATTGATGACAATACCACTACTGGTACTACCTGTAGTACAACTTCTGCTACTACCAATACTTATAATATTACTACCACCAGTGACTACCACTCCTCACTTCTACCAAGATATTTTTCCGAACCGCCGTGTGCGCTGTTTATGTTTACCAGAACTCAGCCTGCTCTTTGAAATAATACAGTATAGATTGGCTACTAACCCTGATAGCGTTGACACCCCTGCTGATCCTGCATCCATGGTACAGGATGCTGCTCCTGCCGCTGTTGTCATGTCCACGTTTGTTGTTGCTGTTTTTTCATACCATTATTAAAAAAAACGAGAAGTGAGTTTGTGAATTAATAAAAAGCCTGGTCCATTCCGGCCAATGTCATGAAAACAGAGTGTACCCAGATTAAGGTTGGTCTTAGAGCATTTTTAGCATACAACTTAAACAAATAATATATATAATGGCTACTATTTAAGAGATGATATGGGGAAAGGGGGCTGGGGCTATAATTTGAGGTACTGCGCTCTTCCGAATGCCTGATCTACTGTATAAGTATGTGAATAACTATATCCTGTATAAACTGGCACTACGGTACTCCTTTAAAGAAAAACACATGTTAAGATTACTTCTATGCTTGTATAATGATATCAAATAGGAGAGTATTTACTGCAGTAGAAGTAGAAATGTGTCACATGACACATCCATCTTGAGCTTTAAATAAATATATCATTTTATGATTATGTTTGAAATACCCTGTACCCCATTGAAATTTACTTTTATATGCCTTATTCATCATATTCGGTATTCATTCATTTATCACGGGCTTTCCGCAAAGTTTAATGCGGAATTTTTCTCGTTATATGCTTATAAAAATTATTTATGCTAAACAAAAATGTTGGTAAATATTATGTTTTGGTTGTCATAATTTTGAACTTTTTTTGTATTGTTCTTGCTTTTTTTTCTTCATTATATGACACACACCAAAAAGTATGATTTATACATATCTATTATTCCTATATAGGACCCCATTGAAATAAGCTAATTAACAGCATTAAAAGCTTATCCTGTCGAAACATATATTTCCTTTCGTAACCATGTTGATCGTCAGCAGTTTCAAATTGAGGTGAAATGTACATCTAGTAGTTAAGAATTGCATGCATGTTATTACATATGGGTAGCTTATGAACCCTTTAATTTTGTTTTGAAATTTTTTAACAGGGATTGAAAGTTACTTCAAATGGAACACGTACTGTATTGACAATGTTAGTCGTAATTTTTCTCAGAAGTCAACAAAGTTCCACAAGACATTGTCTTAAAATCAAGGAAATAGAAGACTTTTAGGCTTTCAGATCAAAGTGTGCAGCTTGTGGTCCATAATTCATCATACATACCATCATATTTCAAGTCGAAACGAATCAGGGTAGGGTAAGAAGAAGACTTTCTTTGATCCAAGGTAAATTCGAGGAACCTTTGGCTTGCCTCCGACTCGAGTGGCTTCACTTCAAAGGAGAATTGTTTACTGTCAAAGAGGTACATATCCCTTTCACCTAGTATCTATTTTAAAAGAATTTAAAAGAAGAATGAATTCAAGTAAATTAAAGTTTATTTTCTCATTTAAAAACAACTTAAAAAGCATAACCTGAATTTGAAACATCACCACACGCTTTAAAAAAATATTATCATGCCAAAGTAAAAATGAATTGAAAGGAAAAAAGGCAAGAACGAGAGGGGGCAATGTGCGTAATTGCGTTCCAATGCATTTTCTTAGTTTTGTGAATTAAGTAGATGAAGGTAAAAAGTAACATACACTTTTATTCAACAATTTTGAAATCATAGATTATAACGTTTCACTCAATAATTCTTTTCGTTTCAAATGAATGAAAATAGTCGTAAGGGTTAGTAAATATTTTAAATAAATTTGACAAGAACGTTACAAAATATATGACAATTGAGTTCCGACCTAGCAAAACTGTGATTGGACTTTACTTACTCAATAATGCTATCAAAATTTCCTTTTTCTGAAACGTTCATATTCACTTAAAAGTCAAACCCATCCCCATCCCCATTTTGGTGGTAAATGAGAAAGGGTGTGCATAATATGCATGTGTCTTGTGTCTGCGTATGTAGTTGGCTTTTGTGCGTGTGCATGTATTAACGTGTGTATGTCTCACAGAGGGAGTAGCCCCCTTGACATAATTTTTAAATCCGGCATTGAAATGCCCTACGTTTGGCCACCCAGAATATGTTCTCCAAATTTCAAGGAAAAACAACATTGGAAAGGGAGCAAAAGAGTTCTGTAAAATGACAAAGCCAATACACGTCATGATTGGACGGAAACCCAGCGGAATTCGTATTGTGACCCTTCTTCAAATGCGATTTACCTAAAGTTTTCTGTGTGAACATATACCGTATTTGGTATCATTCGAAAAGGCATTCCAATTTGGTCATTTAGACACCATTTGTATGTGCGTTCAAAGTACTGCAAGCGTTAAACCGATTGTTTTATAATGCATAGTACATTCATTATATCTGGCTATGACTTCGCGATGGCGTCATCGATTTTCTTTTTTTGCCATAGCTTTGTGACGACGTCAAGTCAGCTGTCAAGTGTAATGAATACAAGTTTTATTGACGTCGGTGTAAGGATCGCAATTTTTGAAGTTAAAGTTTTTCTCGCAATTTTCTTGTACAAATTTGGAGGGCAATCTTCGTAAAGTCGGTCAGTGATAGGGTATACAACATTTTCATTGGCTTGAAAGGGCCTATCTTGAAGTATCTAAATCCGAAAAAGGGTACAGCTTTGGCCAGAAACGATGGAGTTAATGCCACAGAAAGAAAGCTTTGAAACACAAAACATACCTGTTTGTCAATGTTCTCCATATTTTCCTTTGAGCCATCGAACAACTCGATATTGATGTCACCAGACCTCCATTCTACGAACATTGGCTGGGGCGGATAGAGCTTCCTGTACTCCTTCATTTCTTCGTTTATTTTCTGTTGGAGCAAAACATAATGGATGGTAAAGAAGACAAACCCCCCCCCCTCTCAATGTCTTTCTTTTTATATAAATATATATATAAATATGTATATATAAAGAAAGAGAGAAATCTTTATATGAATAGCTACAAATATAGTTATAAACAAATATATATTTTTCTTTTTACAATTCTAGGATATTAATTACATATTAAAGTTACTATATATGTCCCATTAGCAGGCCCAAAAAATGAAAAGGTTAAATTCAACGGCATTTAAAAGATAATACTAATTTAGAACTTCCCTAAAAAAAAGGGGCTTGAAAATGTCTTTAAGTGGGAAAATAACGGCTATTAGTTGTCGAATCGACTTAAGAGCTATAGAGCCAGTAAGTAATAGTCTGATTTTCAGACCGTTGTACCGAATGGTCGTACGTTTTATGCTGCACAAAGATTCAATCAGTTTAATTTTGGCCTTTACAAGAAGTGGGTTATTGATGTAGACAAATGCTCATATACCCTTTACAGATCATTTTATGTATGTTAATATCAAAGAAGAAAAAGGCCAGTCAGTCACTCAATAGTGTCTGACAATGAAGTCTAGCAAGTAAACGGGTTTCCGTGCATAATTTGAATATTAGGACACTGCTAATGTTTGAATTCCACAGATATGACATACATGACAACTTCATAATTCCTGCAAAGTTCTACAGAATATGATGTTGGATGTAAAAGGGACATAGTATCTTTAAATTAAAAAAAGGCAAATGTGTCCCTATCCCCCCCCCCCCACACACAGCAACTAATTTGGACGTCATGAATCATAAAATAGCCAGAAATGTGTTAACGTTCTTTCCAGAGAACTTTAGGCGGAAATGATAACTTTTTTTCTCGTTCTCTAATTAATTTATCTTTTTGCCTATTTACAAAATTGTGAAGAATATCTGGCATCAAATGCGAAAATCTGGAGACTCTCTTTAATGGCATGTTGTTACATTTTCGACTCAATACCTTGAATATTTGCTCCGACACCCCCCCCCCCCCCTCCCACCCCCCATCTAAAATTATTTACAACGTCCTAACACCCTTATCTCTGTCTCACCTTATTAACATCCACGAGATCGTCATATATGCAAAGTAGCAGTAAGTGCGTCAACCCTTTCGTGACAGGTGGTCGTACATATGGCGTGCACCGGACCCTCTTTCCGATGAAGTACCGAGTGAAAACGGCCACAATCCACCAATCACTAAAATGATCTACGTAGAGATCCAAGTCCTTCGATCTGACGTCACAACGTGCCGGACAACCGTCCATGGATGCGGGAATTCTCACAAAAGTTGTTGAGTCTATATAGAAACGACATTCATAACATAAATATTCTGTCTACTATAAACTTGTACGTCATTTGATTTTTTTTGGACAAATGCTATATTATGTGTGAATCTACAGTGTATAACCATTATCTATATATATAATCCAACAAATTATTGAGAGACAGCAAATAGATATGTTGGCATCAACTGGTCCATTAATAAGTTATCACTAACTTTACTGAATTAAATAAAAATCAAATAAGAAAGGAAACTGAAAGTGACACGTATTTTTTCCTATTTTGAAATGTAACAATAATTTTATTTATATTCCGTGTTATATTTCTATGTCTAAAATGCATTTGAGCTGCTGTAAATTTGATATGAACTTGCTCCTGCGACTATTGCTCCGCTTCAATCTCCTCCAATATACACCAATCCTTAACTTTAACCATGGAATTAACACAACACCTAACCCTATACCATATCCCCAACCCTAGACCCAATCTGGAACTCAATTGCTACCCTAACCAAATGCCTATAACTGTGAAGAAATAAAGCTCGGAAACATTTATTGTTGTCGCAGGAGCTTTTGTCCGGTCCCTTTGGTAATTGCCCCACCTTTGTTGCGGGTGTAGAAGACGATCTCTGCACGTCTTGGATTGGTGAAATGTGCATTATGATCCAATGTGACCTTAAAAGTTTCGCTGAGCTTGGCTCCAGAAGTCGTAAATCTGACGCCGCATGATATTACTACTTCATTATCTTGAAGGGTAAGTTCTTGAGGACTGTCTGTCAAAAGATCCCACTGGATTTTCTTGCCAACTAAAAAACAAAAATTGGTAGGATGTACAAAGTTTGTTAATTTTCTCAAGTGTAAAATATTATATAATGTACTTGACTAGCATGATTTCAAAAGTTATACGATGATCACCATCATTTAATGATTCAATTCAATAAGGGTTTATTCAACATGACGTTCTTGCAGCCGAAGCTGAATTGCATGGTTATTTACAAGGTAAATCACATCATGATGGTTAAAATGCAGCATTATACATGTAAACATCAAATAAATGACAATATAAAAGGATAAATATACTAGATACATTCATACGCAAAATATATAGGCAGTATCATTAAACAAAACAAATATACAACATGCACGAAGCTTACTTTTGTAATACTAATCATTTAAGATGCGAACAAAATAGGGAATAGAGCTATTCTAAAATCGTTTGGTTTAAAAATAAATTGAGAATATTTGTGTTCATTTCGTAAATCAAAATTAACAATTCTTTGACTTGGTAGCCATAAAGAACAAAATCCACTTAATGGCAAAATCAAAACAAAGTTTATTCCTACGTTCTTCCAACGTTAATAAATCGCACAATAATTGTAGAGCATGATTATATGTTTCATAATTAAGTCCAAAAATAATTCTACATGCCCGTTTTTATATTCGTTCAATATTATCTGTTTGTTTACGCATTAGATTGGAATGAAAAAGTGGTGCACAATACTCTAATATTGGTCTTATGTATCCAGTATAAACAATAACGAGAACACTAATGGGTAAATTCCGTTTTAAGGTACGTAACATATATAACTTTCTATTGCACTTCTTTAACATTTCCTTTACTTGAGTATCCCATTTTAAATCACATTGTATATAAACTCCGAGAACATTTAAAATACGACTTTTATACGTGATACTTGTTGGCAGCATTCTAAAAAATCTACTATTAACGAAATGACACATGGTCGAACTTCCAATTTAACAAGTTTACAAATACAAATATTATGATCAATCCCGTCAAACACTTTTTAAAAATCGGTTAAAACTATGGTTGATTTTTTTTAAATCTGCATTTTGTATAAATTATGTAACTTTCCAATAAAATAATGGCAATTTAAAAGGTCGCGACGATTTCCTTACTGGTTTTTTTCAATCACATCTGACATCACCAATATTTTCCCACAACCACTTAGTAATGACAGTTTCAGCTATTTAGCAAAGTATCATCACCATCATCATCAACAACATTATCACCAAAATCATCACCATCATCAATCATTGCCACCATCATTATTATCATCATCTTCACCACCATCACACCACCATCACCAACACCGTCAACATCATCACCACTACCACCACCATTCCTCTGTCACACTGGCAGACCTTTCTAAAGACCGGGTGTAATGTCATCGTTAGTTTGGTTTGTCGTCGGTCTGGTGTCGGTCTCCTTGGTGTGACTGACGTATCAGCATCACTGTCATTATAATCATCATCGTCACCATAATCCTACTCATTACTTCATCTTCATCCTCAGACCGAAGACAACCATATGCGCACACCTAAACAAATGATTGTGCGGTGAGTGCATAAGTGCGCCACAATCATTAAACAATATTGTATCATGAGTTAACATTGTCATTCATATCACTAATGTATCATACTAAACGGTTTCACTGTGTACATTATTGTTACCAATGTTATGTATCTGTTCGTCGTGGTATTTGTATTTGAAATACAAATTTTGGTAGTAATGAAGGAATAATAATAATATAATTATGGACCTGGCAAAACAAACTGTTTGACCTCAAAGCGGCTGTTGAAGGTTTGCAAAATACTTGTATACAGGTCACCTAATGTTTCGAGTTATTCTTCCGCTTAGCTCTCTTTCCGATTCCTTCGTCTCCAGGGCTCAATTAAGTATTCAGTAACTTTCTTGACGGCGAAATCGTGTATTAGCTTAATTAGGTAGAGGCGCAGAATGTTTTCTGCTGATGTCTCAGTTAAGGTCAGGTGACAAATCAAGTCAACAACATTTTGTCTGTTTGTCCTCTTTTCATATTCATCTTCCACCAAATTTTAAAAGCGATCATACTCTCACCATATAACAATGCATGTTTACGATACAGTGCCATGTGTACGTTCTTGTGAGTTCTCTATCAAAAACTATTTAATTGAATGACAACGCATATCATATTGGAATAGGCCGACAATCAATTTACCTCCACTGGCCAAATTGCCTTGGTTCTTGGAGGACTTGTCATCTAGAAGAGGTTGGTTAGTGGTTGCTGTAGGCTCCTGTGTCATGGTCTGTCCTCCTGAGGGCCCTTGCTCATGCGCTGCTTCGAGGAAATCTAGTCCTGCTTTTTGGAAATGAGAAAAGGTAATATTTAGGACTCGAGATATTTGACACAAACCACACAATAAAGAAAACCCCATATCATTTACAAGACATATATTTTGTTTAAAAAATCTTGATCAACATAATCACTGCTGACTACACAGATCTATATCAAAATAAAGATTCCTAATTTGGAGGTGAATATACCTATGTGTTCTTGCGTAAAAATATTCACCTGCCTCAGATGCATAAAACGTATCTCACCTAAGGCGTAGTCTATTGGCTCTACACTGTCTGTTCCATCACTTTGCGCCTCTTCCGGAAGATTGTCATAATCGTTCTTCTCGGCCTCCGCAGTTCCTCTGTTGAAAAAACAAACAACAAACAAATAAAATAAAAAAATTAAACAGTTTAACCACTACGTTATTATAAAAGCCTTATAAATTGGTAAATTTTTCGTTACTTAAGAATGAAAAGTGGACTGGTTAAATTAGGACATTTGTTGAATACTTTTAGATGTAAACTTTATTATGTCATATTCTCATGAAACATACATCGGGGCAAATCAATTTTTTACACAATGATGACAAAACTAATTTAGTTATCATCTGTACATTGAACTACGTTGAAGTTCATGTACATTGTACCTATTAACGTTTAGTGAATTATCTTTCATTTAGAGGACACCCAATCTGTCATATCGGAGAAATTTAAACGTTAGCAGTGTCCCAGTATTCAAATCATGCAAGGAAACCCGTTTACTTTCTAGACTTCACTGTCAGACACTATTGAGTTATCGTTCAACATTAGTTATACACGACGGCCATTTTTTAAATAAATTTATTTAAATCCAAGGTTGTCCAAGAAGAACTAGTGAGGTGCTCTGGACATGTTGATACCCAACACCCTTTATAATATTTCATGTCTAAAAAAAAACCTGCTTTGCCGCCTGTGCACTGATGCTCATATCCGCCCACAATGCTGAGCAAACTGTAATGACTTTCGTATGGGTGGGATTCATATCAACAACCCAATAATCGAGAGATAACAACTTGAACCACTAAACCACAACACCTTCTAAATGAAAGCCTTCGAATTTTCCTTGTCATAGCAGTCGGAAGCAAAAATGAAAATTAAAGATAATTATCCCTATCTATAATTAGCAGGAGAGTATAGTGAGCTACATCACAAATTTAAGAAATGTATGAATTCAATAGCGAGTAGTAGTACACTGTAAATATCAAATCCATTCAAACAGTTTTCATTTTTTTCAAATTGCCTGTTGGCGATCTTGACTGGAATATGGGTTTTCCCGCCGTATTTCAATTTTGTTTGCGCCAATGGACAGCCACATTTTGGACATTCAATGTAGAACATAATGTGCAGCCTTCTCTATTTCTTTTCAAATATGGCGCTCATTTTTCGTCTATGTACGTATTGCTTTTTATCTTCTTTTCCTACAGGATCTATTCTTTCATTGCATTCACTTTTATTTTCTTGTGCAAAAGTTTGCAAAGAATTTCAAATACATGTTTAAAGACATAACTTGACTACCTTTTAAAATTGATGAAATGTATTGCACAAGTGTCAAAATCGCATGCCCATTCACTATAACGAGAATGATGAATGTCTGCTGCATACGGACAGGCACGAAATCGGATGCTCTTTTCGTGTGTTTCGAAATTGAAATCTCATCATACACTTCAAAATGAAATGACCCATGACCCTAAAATTAAACCAGAATTTAAAATATCACTTTGGGAATTATGATCAAAGCCAACATTCAATTTCGCACAATACTGAGTTAACTGAATGTTAATTTGCATGCTGATTTTACGAAGGTGAGCGGGAAGAGAAATGCCGCTGTAATACAAGCATCAGCACATGACATTAGATTGCGAGATAGACTCATGAACACTTAAACTTACTGATCTGATTCCTCAGCTAAAGCTTGAAATGTGCCAGCAGTTTTCGTATTCAAGAGAGCAATGCCCTTTCCACTATCTGAAGATTAATGAAATGTTATTAAGGCAGTATTGACATGGGGTACTGACAGATTATAATTAATGTGAATGATCCCATTATTAATACCGACATCAATTTATATCCTCATCAAATAAGAAGCCAATACAATACATGTACCAATGAATGAAATATTGAATGATACCCCCAACCCACACGCACCGCACAGTATTTCACATTCAAAAATGCAATTTTTAAATTATTTTAATGGTGTTAGATCCTTTACAATTTAGTATACATGGAGGAAAGTGATCGATCTAACACCCCGAACATCCAGATGCTTGACATCATTCTAACGTAAAAGCAAACATTATGATGTCAAGCAAATTTAAAACATAACCTAAAACAAAATACAAGAGTTAAAAAGAAATAAAAAATAATTACAACAATTAAATCTATCAAATTATTGTAGACGATGGATGCGAGGTGTACGAGGAATTTACAGTGGTCATGGTTTAAATACATGTTAAAGGTGAAATTCAAAGAAGATCACAAATATGTCAACTAATGTATCACTAGAAACTGGTAAGCTAACAGATGGCCATCGGACAAGTTTTAGGTCACCTACATATCGGGTGATTTATAAAAAATAAAAATACAACCACCTCCATAGCAGCTGGGATATACGAGAGATTCGCCGGAAAAATAACGATGTTTTAATGACGTCACTATATGGACCAACACTGCCCAAGCAGACGACATCCCATAGAGAATGAACATAATTGCAGAGTTATAATTTCTCAAATTATAATGAGTTTAGTGTATATAAATGTAATGGCATGTCAAACCATTCAAAAGGGGATATGACCCGATTCTGGGAACTAAAATCTTTTGCCTGTATATAAACAGGATAGGTGTTAATTAACAATCAAAGAAATCAGACTTTCAAATTGAAAAACCCCCGGAATGATATTAAGGACGACATTTGTTCCCTCTCGAAACGCCGAACATACCCCGGTGTGTGCAGCTGAATATACAATGGCGTCTTATTTTGTTTACAAGCGACAGATTCCTTTATTTTTGTATTGCTGCATTTGTCATCAAAATAAAACCATGCACGGGGTTTAGGGTGAGACAATAGATTATACATTTAGCCCGACGGTAGTGAAGTAAGAGAAAGAACTCAAGAGAAGATGAAAACACAGGCACTGAAAATGTGTGAGATGTCATGGGACATCGTCTGCTTGTGCA
The DNA here is from genome assembly GCF_000002235.5 of Strongylocentrotus purpuratus. Lineage (NCBI taxonomy): Eukaryota > Metazoa > Echinodermata > Echinoidea > Camarodonta > Strongylocentrotidae > Strongylocentrotus > Strongylocentrotus purpuratus. Next base: position 5,496,651 of record NW_022145602.1, on the reverse strand, counting down.
AGTCATGTCCATACTGTGATCTAACACATCTCAGCAGCGTTCGGAGAGCTCTTCAGGTGCTATGCCGGGGCTGTGTTTAAGCGTTTTGTAATTTATAATAATCATTACTTCGAAAGTTTCCAAGCATTGACTTTTGATAACCTTGTCAAATCAAAGTTTCAGCTTTGCAATAATGAAAATAAAGTTAGTTTTTAAAATCAATGAATATCTACTTTAATGTTTATTTCACGTAAAAGCTACTTTATACTCATTGAAGCTGCCCATCGCAATTTTAAACATATATATATATATATGAATATAGGAAGAAAGTATTATATTTTGGATATATAATAAGCTAAAGGGGAATACTCTCAATATATAACTGTGGAATACAAGAGTGTGATTTGACTAAATATTGTCGTATACACTCACTAGGCCAATCAATTATTCCAAAACTATTCCAAAATGATAAAATTGAATGATTCCTTCTTATGTTGTACTTGAGATAAGTAGAAGACTGTAATTGCATGATTTATGATACCCTTGGTTTTCTCTGCTTTCGAAACGTCCTGCACAGACTCCCAAACCAGCTTCAGTGTCTGCTTTGCTTCGGGCCCTGAAGTCTGAGATGCTTTCCAACTTGAGAGCATTTGGATGTTAGCATTTTTCCTGTTGTATAGTATCCGATGTTCAATGTGTTGTAACTCTGACGTGTTGAATCCCAGCTTCTCGCCAATCTCAAAGAACTTTTCCGGTCTGATCTGACGGGCGAACGCGAGCAGTGTCCTGTCAGGAATTTCTCTGTATCATTGGATAAAGTCATAAGTCAAGAAACCCTCACGTATAGTTTCATCGCTTCTTCAAAGTAATGCATCAACTCACCGAGATATTATATTGAGAGTTTCAAGGTACTGGTATGTGGGCGTGCGCGTGTGTAAATCTTGTTCTCTTTTGTTAATTTCCATTTCAATGTTGACCATATTTCATTCATACATTGTCATTTCTGAATGATATGTGATATGCATAAACTTGATTTCATGCGTACACTTTTGGTCACAACCATGTACGTTCAAGCGTCACGGCGAATGCGTACGCGTGCTTCAAAATCAAAAATTGGTCAAGATGCTTATTGGACTAATTTACTGCAAGTTCAGACGCTCTTGTGCGTGCCGTCCGTACTGATGGTATTAATTCAAGTTTTTCACTTGTTTTGTGTTGCTGATACTATTCTTAGCAATGTTTAAGTCACGTTTTGCTTTTATTGAACTAAATTTAGCTCATAAACATTAATTTAACCTCAAAATTGACGCATGCACGCTTTTGCAGAAATTTCCAAAAGTGGTTAAAAAAGTACCTATTTTTAATTTCTATAACTCTTCAGAATGGCTGGTTACCCCCCCCCCCCCCCCCCTTTTTTTTTATTTTTTTATGTTCTGATAGGGTATGAATTGTAGATGCGATTTCATGTATCACGTTTGCTGTTAGAATGCTTTGATGTTAACATAGTGCCAATTAAAAAAAAACGATTGAATATGATTTGATTAGGTAATATTTGCCGTTGTTGTTTTGAATATATCCCGTCTATCCCTTCTCTAATGTTTCCCATATTTTACTATGTTGTAGCTTAGAATTTACTCTACAAATTTTCTGTGATTATTTATTTTTTTAAGAAGACGGGAGCGTAGTAAAAATTCTGATTTAAGATGAAGACTGCAAAATCTGCCATTATGGTTTCTACTTGTACGTGCTATCTCCTATTGAGTTTGTGTCATGTTTTCGATCCAACATATATGTATAATAAATAATCAGAAATTTAACTTCATGAACGACATGTTTTTTGGCTGCTTGTTCGCCTACTCCTGTCATTAATTTAATGGTAACAGTTTATACTAAACAATAGTCATGGCAATCATTTCTAATGTTTCTACATCCTTGATTACTAATTGAGCTTGTACATAGGCATACTATATGAGTGGAGGGTGTAATTTTGTTAAAGACCAAATCTTCCTTTGGGTTTCTACATGTGTTATGTCTCCATCAAAGCAGCAGATCACCTAATTCGTCTCTGTGACGAATTCCATGTCTAGTTTCCCAATTGTAATCATCAGGCGTTTGTGTAAAAAATTGTATTGATAACACTGCCGCCAGTTTATTTTCATTGGCGGTAATAAATACAACCCACGTACAATATCGATTCTATAAACACCTTAGTTGCCATAAATTAGAATCTTACCCAGTGAGTCCAATGTCTGGTGCACGTAGGTGAGGCAAAAGTAGAACATAAAGATATAAACATAAAAACAAATAAAGAATAAGATTGTAAGAATAAACAATTTATTTTTAAAAAATGAAATAAAACTAGATGTTAGCCTCGTTTAAATACGCCAAGCCAATTAAAGTCATGTATTTTCTCTCACACTCCCTTCTACGTGTATGATGTGCGAATTCTAGAAAAGTAGTTTTTTTGATATCCCACCCACTATTTTTTCTATGTTTTCTCTGTTGTAGAATAAAATGACATGTACCGGTATTGTGTATTGCAGTCAAACCTGTCTACAGCGACCGCCCAAGGGAAACACAAAAAGTGGGATTTTTAGACGGGTGGTCACTAAAGCAGGTTTGACTGTATATAATATCTCGAAATAACTCAAATACTTAATTTTCACTACATTTCAGCCCTTGGTCCAATGCACTATTAACAGTTATCTACAGCTCTAACATATTTATTGACTGTTATGCTTCATAAGCGTCTCGGAATAGATTCACTGAAACCTATTCTTAATTCTATCCTCAACCCTAACTTCTATCAGCACACAACACTGAAATACAATTTGAAATGGGTGTCAATTTGCCATGTAACCATATTTATGATCCAAAGTTATCCTGATTCTAATTATTTTTTTCTAGTGTATTATAGGGGAGTAATTTTTTTCATTTTAAATTGACATCAACTAGAAATACAAACCGATACTTTGTTCAAAAGTCAGACCTGTTATGGCGATTCCTTCTGCTGGTGGATCTAAAGATTCCATGAGTGAGAGGAAGGTTTCCTTTGCTGCTTGGCCGGACGGTTGTCTCTCTCTCCATGTCACCAACATGTCATAGATGGCCTGCTCTCTGTCACGGAACCTCCTGTATTCTATGACATCCAGTTGTTGTATGGTGAAACCAAGAGCTACTCCCAAATCATAGAACTGGTCTACTGTCATTGTTTGGGCTATTGTAAGGACATCAATGTCCGACAGGTCACTTTTCAAGACTTCTTCCACAGCACTGCAAGACAAAGTGAAGGTTTTCTGATAAATTTGCTTCGTTGAAACTACTTTAAAACGATGGTTGTAAATGTATGAACAACAACCTGGCGCTAATGAATTATGGCAGGACATTTCTTTATATTTGTCCATATACATTATAGACCCAATAATGACTACACGACAAATGTTCCGAAGGCAATGGCTTCATAGTGTATATGTACCGGTATAGCATCAAACAATTTGATACAGGAACTTCTTCTCAAGACCAAATGTTACATCCATTCTGATTTATAAAATTAACCAAAAGTTCGATTGCTTCATTGGCCCTATGAATATCTTTGACGGAATCGAAACGGAGACTACCGAATCAATTTCTGATCGCCTTTGCAAAGTTTAAAAATAATGAGGTGGGGAAACAAAATTGGTCGTCTTTCACGTGATCTATTCTAATTCATAATTATTTTGGTCAAGTCTTGAAGTGAAGAAAGAAAACAGAGGTATTGGTTTAATGTATTCAAAATTCTTAAAAAGGATAAAGTTTCATTCCTACATGTAGCTTTGTTCAAATAAAACAGCTTTATTATCTATTTACTAGACAAATGCCTAAATTCAACTCAGGACCAAATGTTACATTCATTTCAATCTATAAAGGCAACTTAAATTCTTATTGCCTCATCGGCTCTTTCAGAGCGTTGAAACGGAGAAATGTCATCGAATACGTTTCTTTTCACCTTCTGCAACGTAGACATAATGAGATACGAAAAGTACTTGAATTTATAATTATTTTCTTCAGGTCCTAAAAATGAAAAACAGAAGTATTGTTTGGATTTATTCCACAACGATTATTCTTAAAGATTATAAAATTCCATTCCGATAAAGCTGATGTACATGTAGTTTTGTCCAAACGAAACAGCATTATCATCTATGATGTATGATTTTAAGCTTACCCAACAAATGAAAGGGGCTCAGAAGGAGAAAGGTATTCCTGTCCATCTAAAAAAAAAATGAAGAAAGGGCAAATTAAAGAGAAAATACAAGAATGACTTGAGCTTTTTTTATAATTATTATCATTACTAATATTATACAACTTCCTCTGCTTATGGTCTCTAGTTTTCGAACAGTTTGCTGAACCCTGTGTCTAATGATTAAACTAATAGAAGTAGAAGTATATGTATAATGAGTCATGTGAAATTGAACATATACAAAAAAGAGAATGAACATATGCCCGCATTTCGTATTTCATGACCGTAAATGCCAATTGAAAAATGAAAAAACCCATTCCGAGCTGTATTTTGGCTAAATTTTTCGGATAATCTTAGGCATTCATTGCTTATTGAAAAACATTGCATTCGGATGCAATTATCTCTAAGCGCCAGAATCTTTTCTTGTGAGATTTATCCAAATATTTCACGTTCTTTCTTTGATCATACTCTTGAGTTTAATACTAACCACGAACTAACTGATAATTTGATAAATATAGATTAACTATACCCGTTTGTCTGATGATAAAATCAAGTGATTGAGACACCTCTTGTCTTCCAGCTTGTGTAATTGTAATGGTTATCACTGTGAATTTGACATCATCATCAGTAGGAGTCACGGACAACAATATGTTGTGTCTCATCTTGCCACAAACATCCCTCAAAGAGAGAACCTGTGATATTGAATTAAAGAAAAAATAACAATACTAAATTTAAAACAATGTCATTACAAGTATTAAAAAAAATATAACGAAGTCGAGTTGTGTAAATTTCCTGTTACCAACACTAATCACGACTTTTTTGCGATAAATCAGCTCAAGGGCGATTTCAATACCTTATTGTATTCCCCCTACAAATAATGTTCAACTACGTCATTGTCATAATTTTACATTTCACATAATTCAATAAGTGTTAGGCGAGGGTAATATAATATAGTTTTTGTTTGTTTAAGAAGATGCGATTGCGTTTACCATGGATATATTCCCCAAGAGTACCAAACGTACCAATTAGAGGAGTGCGTACGGTAAGCACTTAATTCATATGATAGATGGTAAACGCCCCTCTCTTCATCATTGGTGTAAAACTGCATCTCCATCAAACCTTAGGCATCAATAGGATGATGTTCGTGTCGGATAACTTTATCAAACTTTTAAAAAAAAGTTTAAGTACCAGAAAATGATAGAGGTAAGAATGTCAGAGGTAAACATTTCCGTGGTAAGAATGCCAAAGGTAAAAATAGAGGGTAAAAGGAGAGACAGACCCCTTTTGTTTACCTCTGACATGTTTACCTCCAACATTTTTATCTCTGACATTTTTAATTAAACCTGGGTAAATTTTAAGAAGAAAAAATAGCTTGATCATCAAATATAACCTTTGCTATGAAAACACAAACGTTATATATTTGCTACAGATTATTATAGAAAACATTGACACGTCATAAACATTCTTTTGAGTTTTGATTACCTTGCTATCAACTTGGTCGCCCTCACGATGACACGTCACTGTAACGTCACCAGACTTAGACTCAACACTGAAGGGAATGGAGCGATGGCTCTTGTGGTACGACTGCTGCTGCTTCTCCTTTCGTATGTCCTATTTCATAGGTAAAGACTAGGTATCGTCAATACACATTAATGAGAAAACGGTGGAGAAAATGTTTTGAACCTCAACAGAAAACTATTAACTAGTTTATCACTTTTAGAATGAAGTGGTTCTAAATATGTATGGGCAGTGAGAAATCGCAGTTCGTTAACATCCATACTGACTCCTAGAAACATTTGAAGGTTTAATATTTTTTTATTTTTAACAATCCCAGCGTTTGGGGAATTTTTTTTTTAGATCTATGGACCATTTTCGTAATGTAATCAAATTTAATGCACACATCTTTGTGAAGTGTTTTGCTACAAAGTATTCCATTCACCAATTATGAATAATTGTATTTCAATAGTCAGAACGCAAATTGCATACATTACGTGTTGTTAGGTAGGACAAGCCATGTGTTTATCCAACATAGCAACAATTAATGTATGCAATCCGCATTTTTACTAGTTCAATACAGTTATTCGTATAATAATTAGTAACAAGGCACTTGACAAAGATGTGTATCTAGCAATAATTAATCAAATCGATCTGCATTCTGACAATTGAAATACAGTTATTCGTAAAATGATTTGCAACGAGGCACTTAACAGATATTTGTGTTTTAAATTTGATTACACTACGGAAATGATCATTTGCGTGAACACAAAAGTGGTTGATATCACTTGTGGAAATAAATGCGGGCTGAATACGTCTGATAGCTTTGCAGTTTTTAATTATATCATTTAAAACGAGTAAACATTGCCTATAATTCCTTTACAGTTTCATGAAGACTTTGATTCAACGCGTAGGAATAAGAGGGGCTTCCCCTAAAACAGAAATCAGACTGCCTGAAGAAACCAGTAGGAACTGGTGAAACGTCGCGGAGTAGTTGTAAGTAAGAAATTGTAAGTAATAAATTGCTGCAATTGATGCCAATACCCAGGTGCTTTTTACTGACCGTTTCCATCCCAGGAAGATCCGCATGCATCTGCAGGTGAACTTCAAACTCTTGTCCTCGCTCTATGTTGTCTGGGATGTATGGAGTGCATATAAGTTGGTGTTGGATCACCTGTTGTTCGAGAGGAATAAGAACCCACCACTCAGCACATTTTCCAATGTACAGCTCAAGATGTCTCTTGTACACTTTGCAGTATGGTGGTTCGTGTGGTGAGCTGGATGATCTTTTTCTTGATGTTATTGTTACATCTGGTGTCAGTGAATAACAAAAAAAATGCACTTTTTTTGTTGAGAACGTCATGGGGCTGATTTGTCCTTTGAACAGTGAAATCTAAGATTTACATGTACTACTAGCGAAGAGGTAAAATAATACATTATAGTTTTTAAGATGATGATGGCTTATGCTATGGCGCCGGTTTCCGCCTCAGATGGGTGCTCATGGCGCTTGCTCAACAATGCTAAACATGGATCTCAGTGCATCAATTTGCATTTATCCCAGCAATAAATATAGGTAATTTTCTTAATCTAATTCTAATCTAATAGACTTACCCATGCCTGGATACAATACACGGGAAACGATGTTTGGTTTCACTTGATCAGGGTTCATGACCAAGGCATAGTGTGGTATCTTGATCTTAACAGGTTGATGGAAGATCATGTTTGGAGGATCACATCTGATCCCGTAGCAGGCCACTGATTCATCATCTTTGATGTCAACACTAGGAGTGTCTTGTAAGAGGGTTAAAGTGATCTTGCATGGGTCACTCTGATGAACAGCCCCAGGAGGAATAAACATTGATACGCCATGGTCTTCTAGTTCAATTTCCTGACTGGTATTCCTTACGACTTCAACGGAGACGATGGCAGGTGTCGATGGTTCAGCTGTCATTTATTTTAAACAAAGGAAAATGACACAATAATAAGAACAGATATAATCGACAAAGTAACTGTAAATTCAGATCGGGATAGTCATTGGAATGATATACCAATATATAAATATAGTTCTCATCTCATTTCTGTTCTCAAAAAGGATTCACTCTATTACAACTGACAAGTTGAGTTAATTACCCAAACACTGACGTTCCCTCCTGGTTTGTAATAGTTGAATTACGGTATATGGTAAATCTATAATTTATTATCGGTATTGCATCTTTATTATATCCATTTGTTTATTTATATATGCTTTTTTAAATTTGGGGCTCATCCAACGTTCATGGCTCGTATTTGGAATGCCGTTTTTTAGGGAGTACCCGAGTGAAATTTGTGTGTGCGATTAAGTAAATGGCCCAGACAATGAATTATCAAATTCTCTCTTCTTTGGAATGGAAAAAAAAATGATCATCGCTAGACTTTAATATGTGACGTTCTGGATAAGAGAAAAGTTGTTTGTGTTTGAAGGACGTTCTTACCTCGGTAAGACTGGATCTCCTCCAAAGAAGGTAATCTGAAATTATTCAGTGCAAATGTAATAAAGTGGATATAAGTTATTTATATACAATTTGTGCTGTGAACAGATGTATTTGTTTCAACGTATGAAAAATTACTTAAATGGTATCGACATGAATCGAACAACTGTTTATTGTCAGACACTTATCGATAATCGAGGCCCATTATTTAAAGAAAGATACTCTTATCTTAGGATAATCTAGAAAAAGAAAAAAATACACATTTTTTTACCTGGCTATGCGTACAATTCTCACAAAATCAATACATTAAAAAGAAACGAATTCAGTTTGGTTTACAAAAAATATATTTAAAAGTATCACCTCGACAAAATCATCTGCTTGACCACTTCGTCTTTGGCATAGTGGATTGGTAAGTTGCCTTTCTTGTCCCTCACATCTAACTTGGCTCCATTCTCCAGGAGATAAAACACCAAGGCCTTCTCAGGAGATAGTTCGCCATTGTAATACTCATCAGAGATCTGGAACATTACACAAATATATACTTTTGTATTAGAACAGTATCGTCCATCAATTCGCAGTAGTGGAAATCCCTATTTACGTTGTAAACTTCCCCCACACGCACGAACACGCGCCCAGACACCAACACACATATTTTCTTGTGTCAATCACAGGTATCATATTGTAACGTGCGACCCCCCCCCCCCCCCCTTAAAGTAGTTTGCTGCCACCACAATAATTTTATAGAGTTATTGAGCTCTGGACCGAAGTCAATTATGCTTCGGTAACAATAAAACAAATTATCCCTCCGCCTCAACTTATTTTAAAGAGCCGAAGATTATCCAATCAGAAGAGCCGTAATGTTCATAACGCCGAACTCCACTGTCAGGCCTTGTCATTGGTAGATTCTCGCGCCAGCTGTGCTAATCTCTCTCAGGCCGCCAGAACCAAGATCGTGAAATGAAGCTCCTGAATTCTGAAGGAAATTTGCTGTCTCTCCAGGGTTTAATATTATCATCTAATAATCAAATGACCCGGACTCTCATACAGGAAATAATGGTGAGTTTTCCCCACTGAGTGATTTGCTACATTTCATTTCTAACTCAGATTTTTGTCCAACCTTGTCTCTGACAAAACAAATCATGCGGCACGTCTCATTCACCTACACGAATACGTACGTTCGCTCAGTGTCTGTGTTTGTTCAACATGCGTACAATCAGCTACAACACGTAGCACCACAATCACTCATCGGATCAATCGATCATCCCAAACACGGCTCCAACAATCAATTATTCTAACTCTCAAACTTAATCCTTTCTCACTGGGTCTCACTAGGTAGACGTAGTAATCGAGCTTAATGGCGAGTTCCGTTTTCTTGAAATATACAAGATTGGCCTTCTCATCTAAGTTAATTAGCTTCAACTTCTAATTATCTAAACTAAGACTTCTAATCTTAAACTGTAATTCTAACTTAAGTCTTGACTAAACTAATTTGCATCAACATCAATCAATCAATCTTCATTGAACAATCAATCGCTAAACACTAATCATTCAATTCTTTCTCACAGGTGTGCATTGTATACGTTATAAAATTATTCTACGAATTGAAGTAAGTTCAATGAACTTTAATAACACTAACTCCAAATATTTACAGGTTCAAGATGCATAACAATTCCAACTTGTTGCAAATACTGGTACCATAAATTTCAACTCCATCAATTCATTGAGTATAAGTGAGCATGGCAATTTATATACAAATGTTAGTCTAATTTAGCTAAGTATAAGAATTTAGTCCTATTATTTAGTGTTACAATTTTAAGATGCTACCTTCTGAGTTACATGTACTTATTACTCCGTAGAGTTGTAATCAAAATTTCGAGAAGTTATTTATATCTTATACTGAAAGCTTCTAACCACAATGATCCAAGATCAAAGAAACTTATCTGGCGATCGCACTAATGTGAATAATCCTATCTCAACTGCCTGCAGTTACTCAATAACTTGTCCTTGCTAATTACCAACCGTGGGGAAACTTCCTCTTGATTCAATTCCTGACAACCTCTCAACGGGCCTTATTCAGCAGCCTTATAGCTCATTACCAAGTTCCACTCACTTTGTCGGTGCAAACTTGTAATATAACCAACATTCTATATAGTAGACTAGTCTCAGATTCCTTGAACTCCCTAACTACTATGGGTTCGAGAATACATTCACACAGTTATCTTTCTAAGCATTAGAACTTGTCGACCAACTCTAACCTCTCTCTGCTGTCTGAGCAACAGTTAAATATAAAACAGCTCTCAAGTTGATTACTACTTAAAGTGAATAACTTAAGTTATCTCATTTTTATGTCTCTGATAAATAATCTGTATTACTGTAACATCAAATAATTATCAGCTTCTAGATGCAGCTGAAGAAGTTATTACAATTGGCTTTGTAATTTTTGTACTTTTCTATTTGTATAGTTAAATGTCTATTTACAATTTACATGTCAGATTAATAATTCCTATTTAACTTATGTACACGCTACGATAATCATTTAAATGATTATTATTTATGGGAGTTGTACGCTTGACAGTATTACGTAACGAAAGATCGCAGTATTCTAACCCAAATCATGGTGGGCAAGGGTTTTGTGACTATGAAATAGCACAAGAGGAAGAAAAGAATAAATACTAAAGTAGAATTCACTAATCAAACAATGAATTCGCTTGCATTGCCTAATTATGTCTATCGTTTGAAATCCAGTATTCCATTGATAAATGGAACCAATTTGGAAATAAGCTGATGTTAACATACATGTACAGTGTACCATCTGAATAACCATCCCAAAATGTCAATCAATTCATGACCAACTAAACTTTCAGAATTATAGACAAGAACTTTAATAGCTCTAACAAAACAGCTTCTTTCCAGGTTGGTTGCATTGAGAAGATAATTTCAGATAAATACATCTTGTATAAAAATAATAAGATTAACTGATCCACTCAGCGAACCTCAGAAAACACATGTTTATAATAAAGTCAATATCCATTCTCAACTGTCATATTTATACATGTACTTGAACATGTCACTGAGAGTTTTAAACATTAACTATCACATATCAATATCTTTACACACCCATCAATATTCCAAGTATGTTTATATAATTACAAAACCTCAGTCTTGTTATAATTCAAATCCTTATGCATGTAAAATAAGTAGGAAAAAAAAACAAGCTTGTCATCAGAATGCTACCATCATGAATGTGTATGCAGCTACACTGCGCCTATGCCAGGATCAACCGAGGTTGACAAGGCGAGGCACTAATACCAGAAAATTCCAAATAACCGGGTGCCAAAACCTAATTTGATATGCCCAAATAATCTACTCAACTTCTAAATAATAACCTAAGGCTAAATGTGTACTCACTGCTTATGGCCAGATCCAGTGAAGAGGAAAACAAAACGTCCAGAGATGGTTGCTTAGTTCTGGTTTTTCTCCAGCTCACTTGGGGAGGTCTTCCCCAACAACTTAATTCTTCCCAAAAATGTACCCCTATTTATAGATTTTGGGCAGCCGACAAAATTTTGTATTTCGCGCTTATTCCTGTACTTAAGGGCTTACGCACAAAAACTCTCATATGTCCTAACCAAAACTATTACGCACGCACGGTGCGTCCATAAGGATTAATTCAAATGCTTCATCATAGGAATCACTTTCCAGATAAAGGAAAAATACTACTCTTCAATATAAATATTACAAGAAACTACGACCAAAATCCGAAATTCCAACTTCCATGCACTATACACACATCTAGGTAAGTTGTTATATTATTGCATATTAATAATTCATTTTATTTACGTTTTTTTACGTAAATTCCTACTAATCCATATATGGTTTCTGCTGCTGCAGTAGCTAGCACTGATTAGTGATATTGCGCGTATCTAAACTCAACTTGCGCGCGCGTATATAAAATACGCTTATCAATTAAAAAGGGCAAAAAAACCTTTGCTTTGAAAGTAGGTCACATTTCTGGACCGAAAATCTACCGTGTTGTCAAATTCAACAACATAAGAGAAAGATAAAAATAATTTGATAGGCATTTTCGCCACAATATTTTAGGATTCCCTGATGACCTAGAGGAGCATTATATGTCAGTGACACCGCCGTAACGACTGCATGTTGACTCCAAAAACATACCAATATTTGGCCGTATCGTAATTTGTTGTTCAGACTCTCGTCGGTCTGGCATCAGTCTCGTTTGTGTTCCTGGTATACAACTCACCTCTTTTAGTGTATCCGTGTCATGCATAATTCTGCCGCTCTTGTAGCTGAGTTTAATGGCTCTATGGAGACACGTCTGGCCGTCACTTGACTGGACATTGAGATCAGCTCCCTCAGAAACTAACTTCTTAATAGTGGAGGTATGACCGTCTTGGATGGCAAGATGGATACCTGTTAAATCATTCTGTTTGAGCTGGACATAAGAAAATACGCGGCAGAAAAACTTGAGAATTCATTTTTCTTTCTTAAATGCTAGTAAAGTCCAACTTCAGAGAACAAATGTACTTCCAGATGATCAATTACTTGCAATGATTCAAATACGTTTTAAGCGACCATTATAATTTGTCCATGAAGTACAGCATTGAAGTCTAACTGGTGTTTTAATTATTACCCGGTAATGATTATTATTGGCGTTACAAAATCAAACTGATCAAGTCTGAACATAATTATGATAGGAAACCTTCGACTAATATTCACTTCATTGAATTTCAGTACTTGTTGTTCTACAGTCATGTATAACATACATTATTTAAGGTAGATAAATTCAACATAAAGTGTGTTTTTTTTAATATGTTTACCTTGCAATTTGAATGGTTGATCAATAGATCAACGATGCTTCGGTACCCGTGGAATAAAGCAAACTGTAGAGGTGTGTGCCCGTCAATGTCTCCAGTGTCAGAGCGTGCTCCTCCTGTCAGGAGGACTTTAACGACTTCAAGGTTACCATCCTGAACAGCATGGTGTAAAGGAGTCCTACCGTTGTTACAACCCTTATTCACCTCAGCTCCTTGACTGATGAGATATTTGGTGACATCAAGACGACCATTGTAAGCAGCAAATAATAATGGAGAAATACCGTCATTATCTCCCTTATTCACCTCAGCCCCTTGGCTGATGAGATATTTAGTGACATCAAGATGACCATTCTCGGCAGCTAGGTGTAAAGCAGTCCAACCGTCATTATTACCCTTGGTGACTTTAGCTCCTTGACTGATGAGATATGTGGTAACATCATGATGGCCATTCTTGGCAGCAAGGTGTAAAGCAGTCCTACCGTCATTATTTCCACGATTCGCCTTGGCTCCTTGACTGATGAGAGATTTGGTGACTTCAAGTTGACCATAGAAGGCAGCACTGTGTAATGCAGTAAAACCATCATTATCTCCCTTATTCACCTCAGCTCTTTGACCGATGAGATATTTGGTAACAACAAGATGACCATTCTCGGCAGCAATGTGTAATGCAGTCCTACCGTCATTATTTCCTTGATTCAGCTTGGCTCCTTGACTGATGAGATATTTGGTGACATCAAGATGGCCATTCTTGGCAGCAATGTGTAATGCAGTCCAACCGTCATTATCTCCCTTATTCAACTCAGCTCTTTGACCGATGAGATATTTGGTAACAACAAGATGACCATTCTCGGCAGCAATGTGTAATGCAGTCCTACCGTCATTATTTCCTTGATTCAGCTTGGCTCCTTGACTGATGAGATATTTGGTGACATCATGATGGCCATTCTTTGCAGCACTGTGTAATGCAGTAAAACCGTCATTATTTCCACGATTCGCCTTGGCTCCTTGACTGATGAGAGATTTGGTGACTTCAAGTTGACCATTGAAGGCAGCAATGTGTAATGCAGTCAAACCGTCATTATTTCCCTGATTCACCTTGGCTCCTTGACTGATGAGATATTTGGTGACTTCAAGTTGACCATTGAAGGCAGCAATGTGTAATGCAGTACAACCGTCATTATATCCCTTACTGACCTCAGCTCCTTGACTGATGAGATATTTGGTGACATCATGATGGCCATTCTTGGCAGCAATGTGTAATGCAGTCCAACCGTCATTATTTCCCTTATTCACCTCAGCTCCTTGACTGATGAGATATTTGGTGACTTCAAGTTTAACATTGAAAGCAGCAAGGTGTAATGCAGTCAAACCCCTATTGTTACCCTTATTCACCTCAGCTCCTTGACTGATGAGATATTCAGTGATAACACGATGACCCTTCCGAGCCGCACTATGTAAAGCAGTCATACCGTCATTATTTCCTTTATTCACCTCGGCTCCTTGACTGATGAGATATTCAGTGATATCAAGATGACCCTCACTAACAGCACTATGTAATGCAGTCATACCGTTATTTTTTCCTTTATTCACCTCGGCTCCTTGACTGATGAGATATTCAGTGATATCAAGATGACCCTTCCGAGCTGCACTATGTAAAGCAGTCATACCGTCATTATTTCCTTTATTCACCTCGGCTCCTTGACTGATGAGATATTTGGTGATATCCAGATGACCCTTACTAGCAGCAAGGTGTACTGCAGTCAAACCCCTATTGTTACCCTTATTCACCTCGGCTCCTTGACTGATGAGATATTCGGTGATATCAAGATGACCATTAAATGCAGCATCGATTAAGGCAGTACTACCGTTACTATCTACCTTCCTCACTTTAGCTCCTTGACTGATGAGATATTTGGTGACTTCAAGTTGACCATTGAAAGCAGCACTGTGTAATGCAGTCCAGTCGTCATTATCTCCCTTATTCACCTCAGCTCCTTGACTGATGAGATATTTGGTGACTTCAAGTTGAGCATTGAAAGCAGCATGGTGTAATGCAGTCAAACCCCTATTGTTACCCTTATTCACCTCGGCTCCTTGACTGATGAGATATTCGGTGATATCAAGATGACCATTAAATGCAGCATCGATTAAGGCAGTACTACCGTTACTATCTACCTTCCTCACTTTAGCTCCTTGACTGATGAGATATTTGGTGACTTCAAGTTGACCATTGAAAGCAGCAATGTGTAATGCAGTCCAGTCGTCATTATCTCCCTTATTCACCTCAGCTCCTTGACTGATGAGATTTTCAGTGATAACACGATGACCCTTCCGAGCCGCACTATGTAAAGCAGTCATACCGTCATTATTTCCTTTATTCATCTCGGCTCCTTGAATTATGAGATATTTGATATCTTCAAGGTGACCATTGAAAGCAGCAAGGTGTAATGCAGTCAAACCCCTATTGTTACCCTTATTCACCTCAGCTCCATGACTGATGAGATATTTGGTGACTTCAAGTTGACCATTAAAAGCAGAAAAGCCTAGTGCAGTCCTACTGTCATTATCTTCCTGATTCACCTCAGCCCCTTGACTTACGAGATATTTGGTGACATCAAGATGACCATTCTGGGCAGCAATGTGTAATGCAGTCGAACCCCTATCATTACCCTTATTCACCTCAGCTCCTAGACTGATGAGATATTTGGTGACTTCAAGACGACCATTGTAAACAGCACTGTGTAATGCAGTCCATTCGCTTTCTCCTTTAACCTCAACTCCTTGACTGTTGAGATATTTGGTGACATCAAGGTGACCATTAAAAGCAGCAAAGCATAATGCAGTCCTGCTGTCATTATCTTCCTGATTCACCTCAGCCCCTTGGCTGATGAAATATTTGGTGACATCGAGATGACCATTCTGGGCAGCAATGTGTAATGCAGTCCTGCCGTCACTATCTCCCTGATTCATTTCGGCTCCTTCACTAATGAGATATTTGATGATTTCAAGGTGACCATTGGAAGCAGCTCTGTGTAATGCAGTCACAACCTCATTATCTGCTTTATTCACCTCAGCTCCTTGACTGGTGAGATGTTTCTTGACATCAAGATGACCATGGTAAGCAGCGATGTGTAATGCAGTCAAACCCCTATCATTACCCTTATTCACCTCAGCTCCTTGACTGATGAGATGTTTCGTGACATCAAGATGACCATGGTAAGCAGCGATGTGTAATGCAGTCAAACCACTATCATTATCCTTATTCACCTCAGCTCCTTGACTGATGAGATGCTTGGTGACGTTAAGATCACCATTTTGGGAAGCAATGTGTAATGCAGTCCAACCGTCATAATTATTACTCTTATTGACCTCAGCTCCTCGACTGATGAGATGCTTCGTGACGTTAAGATCACCATTCTTGGAAGCAATGTGTAATGCAGTCACACCCTCATTATCTGCTTTATTCACCTCAGCTCCTTGGCTGATGAGATATTTGGTGACATCAAGATGACCATTGAAAGCAGCATTGAATAATGCAGTCCTACCCTTGTACACCTTATTTACCTCTGCCCCTTGACCGATAAAATGCCTTACTTCTTCAAGATCACCATTCCTTACAGCGATGTCTAATGCAGAGTAACTGTCCTTGTCTTCTTGGCCAAGTACACATTTGGTTGCTTCAGCTTCAAGACGTCCGAGTGATGCAGCAAGATGTAAGGGTGTTTGTTCATCCAAAGTCACCTTCTCTACATCTATATGTAAGGATGTGTTTTCATCTTGGTCTGCCTGGTTACCCCTCAATGCTGCCTCATGAAGCTGTTTTATGCCCTCGTAATTTTTCCATAAAAAATTAAAATCACGTAGGCCTAGAAACAAATCTAGATCTAGGCCTAATTGAAACACCGGTTTAAGAATAATATGAGACATCCTAAGACCTAACAAAAAAAGACTAATCTTTGTAAAAAATTGTAATCGTCTACTTCTCTCATTATTACGCTCCACTTCCAAATGTTACAAATGAGATTCCAAATCTTTTCTAGGAGATAAACCACTCCAGCAAAGCATAGTCAATGCTCATGCCCGTATTGACATCTAGCGCTGTACGTGCTGAGAGGCAGCAATTGCACACAATACATTGCACACTAATGGACACAATGAATACAAAGTGGCTGATCATGATCGGCAAGTTTGACAGTAGACTCACGATTTCAATTCAAAGTATTCTTTCTGACATCGGTAAGTTGAAAAGATTGTATTTTACTGCTATTTAGGTGTCATCAAGTACCGATTTTGAGTGAATCCAGTTGAATTTTGTACAGTGTCAGTGGTGTTTGAAATTTTGAGAATCATTACTCCAATAGATCTAGGTCTCTAGAGGTAATTGTATACATAGCTAGTCTACAGTTTGTAATACACAGCCAGGATAGTAATGTAGCTTCATGTACAATGTAGATCTAGATCTACAGTAGAATTTCTAGGCCTAGAGTAGAGGTCTAGAGTCTAGTCTACTCTATGTGTGAGAGGCGAGTTGGCTCAGTCGGTAAAGCGTCCGCCTGTCGAACCAAAGATACTGGGTTCGACTCCCAACCAACCAAGGCGGATGATTGAAGCCTGCGTTGTGTGTTAACGTGCCCCTTCCCTTGTTCATAGACATAGTCAGACGCAGGTTATGTTAAATGGAGGCCCCGTGTTGAGAAGAGTCACTACCTTTGCACGTTAAGAACCCACTGCACTATTCGTATATAGAGAAGGGGGAAACCCCGGTGTAGCTAGTGGTCCACCTGCACACACCGTGCACGCCCAGCATAGGCCTACGGTACTCTGTAAAGAGGTCTGTACTCAACAAGGAAGTAGATCGAAGAAGGAGATAAACCAGTTCACCCGCGTACCCGTAGAGCCTAGAGAGGATCTAATGCGGCTACAGTTGAACTTGAAGTACAATGCTCTTTGACAAAATTTTGGACGCTGGCTGTCATGTCGCTCAACTCTAGGCTAATGCTAAGTGTTTCACAAAACTGCGAACAATCCTATACTTTAGTGCGTTTTATTATTTTGGGTTTCTAACTTCAGTTTACAGCTCTACGTGCATGTAGTACATACGTTGTGTCATACGGCCGTGCACAGGGGCGCGCACACGCGGATTTTAAAGTGACACACTGGTTATTGAATCTACAGTCCTGACCTACTTGTTCAGTGGCCTGCTTTCAAAAAGGGGATGTAGATCTATATATGTATGCCGTAAATTACCTACTTCGTTTTAAGGGGTTTTATTAATTAAGAACAGTGGGCAGAATTGTCTAAAGGTGATGACAAGAGGGAAGGCATAGTCATGTAGCCTGGATAGGTAGGGACTATAGTGGTGGGGATGGTGGGGGGGGGGGGGGGGGGGTCAGGAAGGGGCGTTAAGGGGATACAAAAGGAGTGTTTATTACCTACTTCGTTTTAAGGGGTTTTATTAATTATTAACATTGGGCAGGATTGTCTAAAGGTGATGAAAAGAGGAAAGGCATAGTCATGTGGCCTGATTGATTAGGGGCTAGAGTGGTTGGGGGGGGGAGGGGTCCAGGAAGGGGCGTTATAAGGGGATTTAAAGGAGTTTATATTACCTACTTTGTTTTAAGGGGTTTTATTATTAATGAACAGAGGGCAGTATTGTTTAAGGGTGATGAAAAGAGGAAAGGCATAGTCATGTAGCCTGGATGATTAGGGGCTAGAGTGGTTGGGGGGGTCCAGGAAAGGGCGTTAAGGGGATTTAAAGGAGTTTATATTACCTACTTCGTTTTAAGGAGTTTTATTATTAATGAACAGAGGGCAGTATTGTTTAAGGGTGATGAAAAGAGGGAAGGCATTGTCATGTAGCCTGGATGATTAGGGGCTAGAGTGGTGGGGGTGGTGGGGGGGTCCAGGAAAGGGCGTTAAGGGGACACAAAAGGAGTGTTTATATCATTAATAATAAAACCCCTTAAAACGAAGTAGATATTAAACACACCTTTTTGTTATCCCCTTAACGTTGCGGTTGTTTTAGATTTGAACACTGTTGTTTATTCAATATTATTGCATAGTTGGGTTGTTTAAAAGAAGATTCACACATT
Organism: Strongylocentrotus purpuratus; assembly: GCF_000002235.5. NCBI lineage: Eukaryota > Metazoa > Echinodermata > Echinoidea > Camarodonta > Strongylocentrotidae > Strongylocentrotus > Strongylocentrotus purpuratus. The sequence goes on along the minus strand of NW_022145602.1, from coordinate 5,477,564 downwards.
ATTAACAGAGCTGTGTAATGTTCATTATCTGGTTATTTAAATTTCACAAATGACCTACTGGAACCACTCGTCCAATAATAAAAAGAAATTACACATGTATAACTTTTTGCCAATTTATTTTATCATGTCTTAATCATATTCATTTAATACGATATCAGTGACAACATAATTAATTACAATTAATTCATTTCTGTTTATAAATGAAAACTCTGCTATCGCTTGGTGATGAACGGGAGGGAAGTTTCGTAAATGCCCGTTTTAAAGCTTACCGGTACTTACCATGACATGACATGGAAATTTCAGCATTAATGGAACAATTTAGATAGAAAAATTGTGGGGCGTTGCTGTACATGTCTCCACCTCCTTCTCTCTGCTTATGTTCCTTCCGTTAGTTTCACCAAATATCTGGTTTTCTCTTCCTCTACCTCTACGGTTCTACTGTTTTTTGTTTGTGCTTTGCCTAGTCATGTACATGTATGTTTATGTTAGGCCTATATCATTTTGTATTCATGTTCAATTGTGTGTTGTATTTATTCCTGATTTTGTATAAATTGATTGTATGTATATTTATCTTATATGTATTTGCAGAAACAGCAGGAAAGTAATTTTTATTTTTTAATTAATTTGAATTGAACTGAATTGAATTGAAGTGAATTAAGATTTTCGTCAACATTATTTATGAAACCTGATCGTTTCCCCTATATAAATTGGTTACATGTTTGAGACCACTGGCGTACTGGTGGGGGGGGGGCTTAGGGGCGCTAGCCCCCCCCCCCCCCAATAAAATGAAACCATGACTTTATTTTCAATTCCATACAAGTGATTTATAAATGTTCGTGATATCACATGATTTTCAACAAAAAGCGTTTCTCCATTTCTGTTGCAAACTGACACATTCCCAAATAGCCAGGAAGAGCATATTTGTTTTATAGTCACTAAATGGGCCTTAGTGGCCACTAACAGTAACACTATTAGATAATAACCGTATATCCAGTTTAGCGAAAAGTCTGGATAGCCTAGAGAAGAACTTCGAGAAGATCGTGGCAGCTCTAGGCGGTACGCGGGGGAATGCGAAGTTTCCTGCACCCAGGGTTTTGTTTTGGATGTGGCGAGGAGGGTCATTTCCGGAAGGGAATGTTCCACAGGCACGGATCCAGGAGGGGGGGCGAGCGGGCCTTGTCCGACCCCCCGGCAAAGAAAAAAAAAGAGAGAGAGAAGGGAAAGGGAAAGAGGAGAGAAAGGGAAAGAAAGAAGAGGAAGAAGAAAAATGGGGGGGGGGGGAAGGAGATCGGGGGGGGGCGAAAGGGCCTCCCCCCCCCCCCCGGCAAAGAAAAAGAAAGAAAAAAGAGAGAGAGAGAGAGAGAAGGAACAGAAGGGAAGAGGAAGAAGAAAAGAAAATGGGGGAAAAAGAAGGAGATCGGGGGGGCCGAAAGGGCCTTGCCTCCCAGGCTGTTCCCCCCCCCCCCATCAAAAATAAGAAAGAAGGAAGGAAAGGGAAAGACAAAAGGAAAAGAGGAGATAAAGGGAAGGAAAAAGAGGAAGAAGAATTAAAAAAAGGGGGATATCAGTTGTTATTTTCCAGCCAACAAGTTGTGGATCGGGGGGGGGGGGGCAAAAGGTCCTTGCCTGTCCCCCCACGCCAAAAAAAAAGAGAGAAGGGAAAGGGAAAGAGGAGAGCTAAAAGGGAACAAAAAAGAGGAAGAAGAAAAGAGAAGGGTGAAAAGAAGGGGAGATCAGTTGCGATTTTTCCCGCCAACAAGGTGTAGATCGGGCCACTGGCGTACTGATGGGGGGGGGGGCAATTAGTGTCCTGCCAGTGTCACAATAAAAATTCAAACGTGGTTCATATCTAATTCGATACCAATGATTTACAAATGTTGGTGAAATGACATAATTTTCCGAGATTTTTCCTCTTTTTTTAGTAAATTATACTTTTGTATGCGTCTGTTGAAGAATTACAAATTCCTAAATTTACATTCAGTTGCGATTAATCCCGCCAACAACATGTGGATCGGGGGGGGGCCGAAAGTTACTATGCCTTACTTCTTTTCATCACCTTTAGACAATCCTGCACACTGTTAAAAATTAATAAAACCCCTTAAAACGAAGTAGATAATATACATCCTTTTTTTTTCTCCAATTAACGCCCCTTCCCGGTGCCCCCACCACCCCACCACCCCCACCACTAGTCCCTTATAATCCAGGCTACGTTACTATATATGCCCTTCTTCTTTTCATCACCTTTAGACAATCCTGCCCACTGTTAATAATTAATAAAACCCCTTAAAACGAAGTAGATAATATACATCTTTTTTTTATCCAATTAACGCCCCTTCCAGGTGCCCCCACCACCCCCACCACCCCCACCACTCGCCCCTTATCATCCAGGCTACGTAACTATGCCTTACTTCTTTTCATCACCTTTAGACAATCCTGCCCACTGTTAATAATTAATAAAACCCCTTAAAACGAAGTAGGTAATAAACACTCCTTTTGTATCCCCTTAACGCCCCTTCCTGGACACCCCCCCCCCCCCCCCCCCACCAGCCCCACCACTCTAGCCCCTAATCATCGAGGCTACATGACAATGCCTTCCCTCTTTTCATCACCCTTAAACAATACTGCCCTCTGTTCATTAATAATAAACCCCTTAAAACGAAGTAGGTAATATAAACTCCTTTAAATCCCCTTAACGCCCCTTCCTGGACCCCTCCCCCCCCCCCCCCCAACCACTCTAGCCCCTAATCATCCAGGCTACATGACAATGCCTTCCCTCTTTTCATCACCCTTAAACAATACTGCCCTCTGTTCATTAATAATAAAACCCCTTAAAACGAAGTAGGTAATAAACACTCCTTTTGTATCCCCTCAACGCCCCTTCCTGGACCCCTCCCCCCTCCCCCCCCCCCCCCCCTCCCCCCCCCCCCCACCACCCCCACCACTCTATCCCCTAATTATCCAGGCTATCTCTTTTCATCACCCTTAAACAATACTGCCCTCTTTTCATTAATAATAAAGACCCTTAAAACGAAGTAGGTAATATACGCTCCTTAATATCCCCTTACCCCCAACCCCCCCCCCCCCCTCCCGAGCCCCTAATCATCTAGACTACATCACTACGCCCAACCCCCCAATCTTGCCCACTGTTCTTAATTAATAAAACCCCTAAAAACGAACTAGGCAATAATCACTCATTTTTATCCCCTTAACGCCCCTTCCTGATCCCCCCCCCCCCCACCATCCCCACCACTAGTCCCTACCTATCCAGGCTACATGACTATGCCTTCCCTGAAAAAGTAGGTCAGGACTGTAGATTCAATAACCAGTGTGTCACTTTAAAATCTGCGTGTGTGCGCCCCTGTGCATGGCCATATGACACAACGTATGTACTACATGCACGTAGAGCTGTTAACTGAAGTTAGAAACCCAAAATAATAAAACGCACTAAAGTATAGGATTTGCTAAGATAAATTTGTATTAATGAGTCGAGCGACAACTTCCACCTCGATCCTCCGAACACGTCGTCGCGTCATATACACAACTCAGTTTGTTGTCATTCTATGAGCCGCGAAATGTATCCTCTAGACGGCCATGCATTACGGCTCAAGGCATGGGCACACAGAGGATTTGTTTCCCAGGACCAAAATCCAGTTGAAACCAATTGGAGCAAAACCAATTGAAACCAGTTGCCAACTGGTTTCAATAGGGAAATTGGAACAACTGGTTCCAATTGAAACCAGTTGCCAACTGGTTCCAATTGAAACCAGTTGAAACCAATTGCCAACTGGTTCCAATTGAAACCAGTTGAAACCAATTGCCAACTGGTTCCAGTTGCCTAATTGGTTTCAATTGGTTTCAATTGGATCCAATTGAAACTTACAGTTGGCATAAACTTAATTAGTTATAAGTTAATTAGCTCTTGCACTAATTATCGCTCATGTCAACACAGAAGCATTGTAATATGTGTCTACATTAAGTACAATGTAAAGGGCATTATAATATGCAGACCATATAATATACTTAACAAGGAAGGTATTGCCATTATATATGTTTGTATTTGATGTATTTTGTACATGGTTAGTGTCTTTTAATCTGTGTAATTACAAAAATATGTTACTAATGAACATGCTTATCATTGCTAATTAATCTTTATATTTATCTAAAACAAATGCATTACTTGCAAATGAAAATTAATTAATGAATACATTGTAAATCAAAATAAATTACATAAAACATAGATCTGCACACAAGCAGATAATATGCAAATTAACTGGTTTCAATTGGATCCAGTTGGGTAACTGGAAATATTTCCAATTGGAACCAATTGGGTAACTGGAAATGAATTCTAACTGGAACCAGTTGGGTAACTGGAAATTACTTCTAACTGGAACCAGTTGCTGGAAATGAATTATAACTGGAACCAGTTGGGTAACTGGAAATGAATTCTAACTGGAACCAGTTAACTGGAAATGACTTCTAACTGGAACCAGTTGGGTAACTGGAAATGACTTCTAACTGGAACCAGTTGGGTAACTGGAAATGACTTCTAACTGGAAATGAATGCTAACTGGAACCAGTTGGGTAACTGGAAATGAATTCTAACTGGAACCAGTTGGGTAACTGGAAATGAATTCTAACTGGAACCAGTTGGGTAACTGGAAATGACTTCTAACTGGAAATGAATGCTAACTGGAAATGAATGCTAACTGGAACCAGTTGGGTAACTGGAAATGACTTCTAACTGGAACCAATTGGGTAACTGGAAATGAATTCTAACTGGAACCAGTTGGGTAACTGGAAATGACTTCTAACTGGAAATGAATGTTAACTGGAACCAGTTGGGTAACTGGAAATGAATTCTAACTGGAACCAGTTGGGTAACTGGAAATGAATTCTAACTGGAACCAGTTGGGTAACTGGAAATGACTTCTAACTGGAAATGAATGTTAACTGGAACCAGTTGGGTAACTGGAAATGACTTCTAACTGGAACCAGTTGGGTAACTGGAAATGAATTCTAACTGGAACCAGTTGGGTAACTGGAAATGACTTCTCACTGGAACCAATAGGGTAACTGGAAATGAATTCTAACTGGAACCAGTTGGGTAACTGGAAATGACTTCTAACTGGAAATGAATGTTAACTGGAACCAGTTGGGTAACTGGAAATGAATTCTAACTGGAACCAATTGAGTAACAGGAAAATCATCTTACTGTTTCCAGTTGAACTTAACTGGAACCAGTTGGGTAACTGGAAATGACTTCTAACTGGAACCAATTGAGTAACTGGAAAAATTATCTTACTGGTTCCAGTTGCACTTCTTATTGGTTTGAACTGGAAATGAGTACCCATAACAATATTTTCCAGTTCGGCAATTGGTTTCAACTGGAAATTTTCTATTCCAATTGAAACCAATTGAAACCAATTGAAACCAATTGAAACCAATTGAAACCAGTTGAAACCAATTGAAACCAGTTGGAGATTTCAACTGGTTTCAATTGGATTTTGGTCCTGGGTTATGTTGGGAACCGGGGTAAAATGCAATAAATGATTGAAAAATTATTGCATTTTCTGTTTTTTATTTTATTTATGGAAACTGCCCCCTACGTACCCTAGCCCCCGCTGCGTACAGTCATGGTTCGGTGACAAAACAATGGCCTCGTAATTGTGAGGCCCCAGGATCAAAACCGTGTCGATGTGCTATATTACTAGTGCCCTTGTGGGGCGCATTAAAGGTAATACAAAGTTTTGGGAAATTTTGAAAATTGGGTGGATAGTGAATCTTTACAATTTTGATATACCTATATTTGGATACCCCTGTGGATGTATTATAAGCACTAAAAAAATTAACCCCTAAAACACTTCTGTTTTCGAGAAAAATCGTATATAAAAATTTACCGGTTCTCCCGGTAAATTTTGATAAATTTCAAATAGCGCCTACGGCCGTACAAAGGTAGCTGCGACCATGAAAATCTCAGAATATGTAGTTGTGATATATAATTTCCAAACGGGAATAGCTAATTGGTCGATTTTAGTCAAGAAACATTGTTTCATAGCTAAATTGATATCTTGACCTTGAGAGGGAGCTATACAACATAAAGAGTTTATTATTTATAATTTCATAACTTTAGACTCGATTTCAACCGGGACAACGAACAATGAATATTGTAGGAACGCATATGCTTCCAATATGTTCATTTGAACCAAATTCATGACCCCATACCAAAACTTTGTAATACCTTTAATCCTCATTACTGTCATTTATGACTTAAGGGCGTAGGTCCCCTAGTTGATAAGCATAGTAGCATACACATGCTTTAGCAGTCCCGCAAAACACACATTTGGCAAACTATTATTCAATAAAATCTGAGAATGTATACTATTATCTATCTATTATTTTTTAATTATTTTTAAAATAATCCCATAAATTGGGATTTAAAAAAAAAATCAACCTTTATGAGCGACAGTGTATCATTGAATTCTTGTGCATATAGGGCTGCACATTTTTAAGCCAAGTGTATATAAATTTTCATATGATCTACTGAGATTGGATTTTTTGTGTGCAATGTGTACAATGGTCTGAAAATCAAGACTATTTCTTATTGGCTCTTTAGCTTCTAAGTCGATTTGACAACTATTAATAGTCGTTATTTTCCCAATTAAAAACATTTTCAAGCCCCATTTTTTTAAGGGGAGTTCTAAATTAGTATTATCTTTCAAATGCCATTGGAATTTAACCTTTTCTTTTTTGGGGCCTTTTTTTAGAATTTCTCAATGTTTTCTTCATATTCCGAAAGAACATCAAAAATAATGTCCAAATGTCGAAAACCAATTGAATATGTTAAGTATTGGCTGAGATATGACCATCTGAATAAATATACTCCCCATAGTAACTCAGTGTTATATGCTCTGGCTCCTATTAGGAGCCAGAGCATATAACACTGAGTTCCCATAGGACATATATTCATACAGATGGTCATATCTCAGCCAATACTTAACATATTCAATTGGTTTTCGACATTTGGACATTATTTTTGATGTTCTTTCGGAATATGAAGAAAAAAAATTGAGAAATTCTAAAAATAGATTTTTGATGACGTCACACTTCACAACTCTATACTCGGATCGTGCTCATGAAAGTTATGTAATCAGTACTCATTTATGCACCAACAGTACATTTATCTGATACACAGGTGGAAGTATTCTTCTCAAGAGGCAAACAACGGGTATTCATGAAGCACCTCCATCACTTTGGCAGTGATTATTTTAAAATGCACAGGTGGGAAGTATTCATCGTGTCTAAGATCTGTGGATATTTTGGGGTCATGCGTTCCAGAGCTATTAACGAACTCGCTTATTATTCTGTACAACTTTCTACCCGAGACTTCGGCGCATTCTAGCTTACATTAAAAAAAAAATTAAAAAAAATAAAATGCAATAAATTATCAATAATTCATTGCATTTTACCCCCGCCCCCCCCCCCCCCCCCCCCCCCCCCCCCCCCCACTCCGAGAACGGAGGGATACCATGCGTGTTCCCAAAATGTCCGGTAAAGGGGTACTTTGAACGCACCAAAGTCCGTCTCGAATAGTACGCAAAAATCCGTTCCGTATTGACTTTACACACCAGACTTAGGGGGGTGTTTTCAAAAGGAGGGAACATGCATATATGTACCCTAAAAAAACACTGAGTGGGGGGGGGGCGGGATTTTACCCCGGTCCCCAACATACAAAAATCCTCTGTACGGCCATGCATTATGGCTCAAGGCATGGGCACACAGAATATTTTTTGTTGTTGGGGACCGGGGGGGGGGGGGGAATTAGTTGAATTATTGATAATTTATTGCATTTTCTTTGTATTTATTTATTTGTGGGAACTGCCCCCCACCCGAGCCCCCGCTGCGTAGGCCTACAGTCATGGTTCAGTGGCAAAGCAATAGCCTCATAACTGTGAGGCCACAGGATCAAAACCTTGTCGATGTGCTATATTAGTGCCCTTGTGTGGGGCATTAATCCTCATTACTGTCATTTATTACTTAAGGGCGTAGGTCCCCTAGTTGATAAGCATAGTAGCATACACATGCTTTAGCAGTCACGCAAAACAAACAATGGCAAATTATTATTTAATAAAATCTGAGAATGTATACTATTATCTAGATCTATTAGGAATAAATCATTGTCAAAATAATTCCATAAATTGAGGTTTAAAAAAATATTCCAACTATATGAGCGACAGTATATTAGGAATAAATCATTGTCAAAATAATTCCATACATTTGGGTTAAAAAAAAATTCCAACTTTATGAGCAACAGTGTATCGAAGGTTGCTCTGAAAAAGTACTATATGAGAATACTATTTGGAGTACTATTTAGGAATTGTACAAATTTCTTAGGGGGGAAATGGGAAATTAGTAATATCAATATAAACAAAAAAATTAGTGGACAGTGAGGCAATGACGTTTTTCATGTCGTTGAAAATTCATAACTGTCTTATTAAATATCCGATTTGGCTCATACTTTTTTGATTGGTTTTTCTGATTTGTCTGCTTCTATTGAAAGTAATTTATTTATGGAGTGGACTTGCCCTTTAAAGGTACTATTTCCATTTGCAGGTTAAAAAATATGAAAAGGTTCAATTCCAACGGCAATTGAAAAACACTTTTTAGAACTTCCCTCAAAACGAAAGAGTTGGAAAATGGCTTTTTGTGGAAAAAATAACGACCATTAAGTAATAGTATGATTTTCAGACCCTTGCAGTGGCGGATCCAGGGGGTCCGAGGGAGCCCGCCCCCCCCCCCCTTGGCGCTCAGGGGGGGGGGGGTGCGATTTTTCAAATTTCCGAGGGCCAAAAAAAAAATGTGCTCACTAACCCCCCCTCCCCCCCCCCCCCCATTTTTTGCCATTTTCGGTTTAACATAATAAAATTTGGAGTGGACTTTAAAAAGATTATTATTATAGTTTAGAAAGTAAACGGGTTTCCTTGCGCTATTTAGATACGAGGACACTGCCAAAAGATTAAATTTCACAAATAGGACATACATGACATATTCATAATAATTCCTGCAAAGTTCTACAGAATTTGAAGTTTGCTGCAAAAGGAACATAGTTTCTTCAAGTAACAAAAAAAAAGGCAAACGTGTCCCTATCACACCCCCCCCCCCTCTCCAGCAACTAATTCAGATGTCATAAAATCATAAAATATCATAAAATATCGAAAAATGTCTTAACTTTCTTTTCCTTCTTTTCGGAGAACTTTAGGGAAAGATGATAACTTGCTTTTTTTCGCGTTCTCTAAATTATTTATCTGTTTGCCGGTTTACAAAATCATGTACAATATCTGGCGGCAAATGCGAAAATTGGAGGACCCTCTTGAATGGCATGTTGGTAAATTTTAGACTCACTTGCTGGAATATTTGCTCCGACATATCACCCATCACAACCCCCCCCCCCCAAAAAAGGGGTAAATTTCGGGTCATTTAAAAAAAAAAAAGGGTAGGCCCTCCTTTTTCAAAATGGTTCGAAATCCTGCTGTACGCGCCGGTATTTGTCTAGCCCTCAGGGTCCGACCGGGGGAAACAAAGAAAGGGGTAATAATTGCCTATTGACCAGACTACCGACCGAAGCCTAGCTGCGCCCGCCGCCTAGCTAGTTATAGAAAATATTATAGACGTGCGCGCTCTGTCATCTTTGGTTAGTGTGGACAAGGGGCGAAGCGTCCCCCCACCCCCCCCCCCGGATTATTTCTAATTCGATACCAGTGATGACAAAATGGCATTGTTTTTCCATGAGCTCCCGGGGGCTCTGCCCCCTGGACCCCACAAGGGCCCTAAGACGGGCCCCTTGATGCTCATATTACCGTAATTAAATGCCTTAAAAAAACTGAGCTTCCGGGGTCTCAGTCTCCTTGACCCACCAGGAGCCCTAAGTCGGGCCCCTGAAGTGGTTACCTGACCATAATTAAATGCCTAAAAAAAACCTGAGCTTAATTCATGGTCGGGCTCAGCCCCCGCCAGCGCAAATCCCCTGGACCCCACGCCAACTTACGCTCTACTTGATCGTTATTACTCCACTTTGAAAAAACGTTCCGTGGGGCCTGCATGTAACATAATAAGAGTTGTGGTGATGCAGATTTTTCTTCTGCCCCCCCCAAACGTTTTTTGCTCATTACGCCATGCATGCCCGTGAAAGGTGAGCCCCCTGGAATGTTTGCCCCCCCCCCCCCCCACCCCCGCCCCCACTCCAATCCCAAACTGCTTGGTCTCTATATAAGCTGAATTGGATGCATCTATAATGACGAACATAAATTAGGTTAAAATGATATATGCGTGATCATTCTCGGGATCATTCATGGGGGGGGGGGGAGGGGGGCGGAGCAATCTTAAACGCCAAACATTATCATGTTATGCATTTTGCAAGGATCAAAATCCGTCCCGTTGCCAGTTTGGTCTTTTCAGTACTTTTTATTTTTCTATGTCAAAATGCCGTTCATTTAAATAAGGTTCTGAGAATTCTTTAACTCATTTTAAAGCCCATCTGTACTAGATTACAGGAGGGATTAGACCACCCTGCAAGGTCAAATCAGCTCTTACTTAACATAAGATAAAGAGGATCATGGGGAACTAATGGTCACCGATTAGGCATTGTTTGCTATATAGAGGGAGCAAGTAGCTATATAGTACAGTGGGGATTTAAAAGGTGCTGTATTTCAAAGCCAAAATTACTTTCTGTGTAAGTCTTGATATTCATTGTACATTAAACTAGTCTTTTACCATATTCAAGTGTTTTATTGACTTCGTTTGTTTAAATGCTTGACACTTATGGACAAATAATTATTTGTTTAAAAAAAAAAAAATGGGGGAAAAAAAAAATCAAAAAAAGACCCCCAAAAAATGAAGAAAAAATAATAATAATAATAACAAATAAATAAAAAAAATCCGCCCGCCCGCCCCTACTCCAGAAAAGCGATCGAGGGCAACCAAATGTTTTTTTGTTGGATCTAACACAGTGCCTTGCCATATCGGGTCCGTGGCAAGTTAGGATCTGTATGCCGGTCTGTATGCCAACGGAGGACATAATTTATTGTGTATGATCGAATGGATCCGGGCTAACTAGGGGACAACTCGGCCCAGCTGCAAAAACGGTAAGTTTTTGTCATTTTACCCTAACTCTAACCCTAACTCTAACCCTAACCCTAACCCTAACCCTAACCCTAACCATAAACCTAAACATGCAAAAAATGACCGTTTTTGCATCTGGGCCGAGTTGTCCCGTGGTCCGAGTTAGCCGACTCCGATCGAATCTCTCTGATGCCAATTGTGCATAGCGCCATCTCGTGATCTTATGACATACAGTCGTCACGCACTACATACTAGACTATGAGGGGGGGGGGGGGGGGGGGGGGGGGGGGTGTTCAAAACCATGTTATGTCCCATCAGGGTAGTGAATTACAAGTACCACCCCCATCTCTTTTTCGTCTTTTTTTTCTTTCTTCTACTTCTTCTTCTCCATCGTCTTCTACTTTTTTTCTTTTTTTTCATCACCACCACCATCGATCATCATCATCATCATCATTATCTTCTATTTATTTTTATTTATTTGTTCCTTCTTCTTCTCCTACTTCTTCTTCCTCTTTTACTTTGTTCTTCTTCTCTTTCATTACCACCATCATCTTCCTCATCATCATTGTCCTCATCATCATCACCATCATCATCATTATCACTATCAGTATCATCATCATCATCACCACTACCACCTCCATCAGCAACAACATAAGAAAAGTTGTATATTACCATCACTACCATAATTGAAGTACCCAACTCTTGATCTAAATCTCCATGCCACCACTATTGCATACATCACTACCATACTTCCGATTGCAATCAATACTTCGTCTCGATCACACAATTATGTGAAATTTAAAACAAAGTAGACATCAACAAAATGATAATCCTTTGTAACATTTTCTTGTTAAAAGTTATCAAAACAATCAAGTACAAATGGCCATGAAATGGCAATATAAAAAGAAGCACATCTTACCCAATATGACGAGTACTTCTAATACCAAGACAATAAATAAGAATTCAAATAAATTCACTCTGTTGTGCAGAATATTGCCATATACCCATAAGGGAGTAGATCCAACTCTCCCATCATTAAGAGCATGAATTCTGGGGCCTGCTTCATAAAACTTTTTATCTTTAACAAATGCTAGATTTCTATGATAAATTTGCTCTCAGCCAATCAGATGCCTTGATTTCAGTAGCTTATAACAATAGCTTGTAACTTGTTATTGATATCAAGTTTCATGAAACAGGGTCCAAGGCCCCTTAACACAAAGGTTGATTAGATGCAAAATAGCGACCAATAAACCAATTTACTAACATACTCACGCTCATGGAGGTTTCTTTCCTGCAGACGTTGTTACGAGTTATCCCCCGTTAATAATGAATGGACTACAATACTTAGAATCCAGTCATATATTTTGTGTTGCTGCATACATTATGTGTTGCTATGTCAGTCAAGCATCAGGCATGCTTGCAGGTTGTCAGATACAACCTTTGTTAAAAAAGTATGAATATAATAATGATAATAGTGTAAAGTTATAGAGCACATACACCTGCAGGACGCTCATGGCGCTAGCTCAGCAACAGTTCTCTTTGATACAAGTAAAGTAAACAATTTTGCAATATTCATTTATATAACCCATTTCCATCCTCAGGTCAGCTACTGTGAATATTTTAGTAAACTGGTTTATTTCTAATTTACGCTTTGTGTTAAAGGGACCCAGATTCTACATATCTTTCACTATTGCATGTACCCAATCTAGTGCCATCAACTCCGACATTCAAATTTTAAAACTTTAACATTTTCGTTCTCACTATTCAGACCTGTGTTATGTGCATCAGATACTGCCATGTCAGTAAAATCTCATGCAACATTGGCCAGAAATGTGCACATTGCACATGCATCATTTAAAACTCTCAATTATGCTCGATTGATATTTAATGTCACAATTCCGAGCATCACATACCGATACTTTCCTGAAACATTTCTATCCTCTCATTAATAAATGTGACACAATTTAAGAGTAGTTGCAATGTTATTCACACCAATATCCTTTTTGAAACCTCAGTTTAAATCAAATCACCATGACCCTAGTTTCTTTTGTCATACCGTTTATGAACTCAACCTTGAAATAATATTAATAACATGCATATTCATTAACTATGCAAATTACTTCCATGTCATTAACTGCAATGAGCATAATATAGTTTAGATTCACTCCAGAGTCAAACTTTTTTTTCCTATGATGAATGTAACTTTGCCAGTGGCTTACATAACCTTTGACATCCCCATTATATCCCTAACCTCTATTTCCCCCTCCCCTTATCTGCTCTTAACAAATTGCTGTTTTATAACTCATGATTACGACTCCTTTGAGACACGTTTTATTTCATTACGTCTATAATCATGTGCAACTTTCTGTCTATTTTCCTTTCATTGTTATATCATATAATCTGTTTGGAGCCAGAAGGGCAGTATCTTGTATACTTAAATACATAGTTAATGCCCTTCTCGGGATGTGTCACAAACATCCTAAGTCGAACTTAACTCTAAGTTGGACTTAAAAATTATGGAGAGCCATTCGTAGTCTTAGAATAAAATATATTCAAAAGCAAAAACTCAAGTATTTTAGACTTATCATAAATTTCACATCAAGAACATGAAATCTCCTTGACGATAGAATATATGAATGATTTCAATCAACAGTTTATGTCTTTTAAAATAAATTTTACAAAACAATTTCAAACATGCTAATGGCTTTCCATAATTGTTAAGTCCAACTTTAAGATAAGTTGAACTAAGGATCTTTGTGAAGCACCCCCCTGGTTCCGAATGGACAATGTTAAGTACCATGCATCGTATGTTTTCCTCTTAATAAAAACATGTACACTGTACATGTAGCAGTCATTAATAAAACAACTATGAGAGGTACAAGCTATATATATTGCACATTTTTGCCAATATTTTGGACACAAAATATTGATTAGTTATTCAAATTTCACTAGAATGACCATCCATCTTCAAATCCATGATTTTTGCATCATATTAGATCAACTGTGACAGTGAAATACTTTGTTCTGTCAAATATCTTCACTGATTTACTGAACAGACACAATTGCACATTATATTTTCTGATACAAGAGTTGTGCTTCATTTAACTTTATCACAGAAACTTTCAGAATACGGTTTGTCACGCTTCAACAAAATAACAACTCAATTAATTCTGACCTCTTTTGCTTTTGTGCTCCTTTTAGCCAGCCATAGCGAGTCTTTGAGTATAATTTGTACTTCACGCAAACAATTATTTACCATCTTTTTCTGACTGTTACCAACACACAAACATTAACATCATGTAAAACTTCTCACATTTCCTTTCTTTCCACAAAAAATTTAACCACAAACAATAATGGCAGTGTCAGATATCAAAGGTTATATTAAATTCTTATTTTACATTAATATAACAATAAATTTACGATACTCATAAAAGTACTAAAAAAATGTATCAAATGATTATGCATGTAGAACAAATGGAAGTCCCGCAAGATATAGACAAACTATTATTAGCTAGACTTTAAAAATGAAATACAAAAGGATTTGTAAAAAAAGAACCAAAGGGGTTTTACATAAACAAACTTTGGTCTTTGGTAATTTGGTCACATACAGTAAGTTGCATATTAATAAAACAATCAAATAGAAGCGTTTCAAAAGACCTGGGTGGGGTTTCATAAAGCTGTTCGTAAAGTTACGCATGACTTTACGAGTGACTTTAATATGAAAAGCCAAATGGGATGCTCAATCATTTTTAACAGCATCAACTAAAGTTGAACTGTGCAGATGTAAATAAACATTCGTATTATAACAAACATTTTTAATGCAAAGTATATTTTTTGCCATAATTTAATTGAGGTTATTGGAAAAATTAGGAAAAACTTTGGGCATCCCATTTGGAACTTCATATTCAAGTCGTTCCTAAAGTCATGCGTAACTTTACGAACAGCTTTATGGAACACCCCCAGCTCCAGCATATTTCCACCATCATTCCATCTCTTGGCTTTGTAAACACCTGTGAATAATTCATTAACACTTCGGTTGCTTTCGTCACCTCTCTGCACTGTCAATTGTTAGCCAAACGTGCAGTTTTGCACAAAACAATATGCACCAACAAACAGAAGGATTGCTTCATGCAACACCACGGCTTTGCAGGATTACCAATTACCTGTCTTGATGAGCTTCATGACAACCCTTTTAACATCGGCATAGATTTATATTGCACTGGAAACGGTTACATAATCTTGAAACCTTTGGTATATCTATCCAATGATAAATACAGTGTCACATATGGATGTTATTTATGTGGCATATACAAAGAGTTAAACACCATCATCATCAAAATACAAGTCTACCTGACCAAAGAGATCATACTACAAATCTCTTTGACCTGACATAGCATTGGTAAATGTAAGGATTGAGGGAGAAATTTGTACTTCTCATCTTTCATTCCAAGGTACATCACGCCACATCTGACTGAAGGTTAACACTAGCATCCAATATGCCCACAATGTAGATCAATTCTTTGATGGTTGGTGGAATATTTTTTTACCCGACTGCTAACAAAGCATCTATATGCCTATAAGTAAGTAACCAGGGCAGCGTCTCACGAAACCGTCATAAGTACAAGTCCAACAACATCCCATTGAAATTGTGTATTAAGTTTAACACACGTTTCAATGGGATGGCGGTGAACTTGTACTTATGACAAATTCATGAGATGCTGCCCAGGGGACTGACAGCTTCAAGTCCTCTCTGAGGGACTTGGTACTGAGGATTAATGCCTTACCAAATGGCACTAGCGCATCCACTTGGATTTGAACCCTTGACCTCTCGGCTGCAAGACCATTGCTCTACCACTGAGCCATTGCGCCTCCAACTAAGAAACCAAGGCTGAAAAAGCTTCAGAGCATACCGATTGAAACATTGAGAACCAAAAGGCTCTAAGTAAAGCTCACCATCCCTTTTCTCGACTCTTATAGATTAACGAAGTATGACTTCATCCTGGCCAAGTTGTAAAGGTTGCTGGCTCCAAACAAGTTTTGTGCTAAACAATGGCATGGTGATCAGACCAGCGCCAACACACTGAATTTGCCCCGCTCCAGCCCACTGCTTGAATGTTTAAAGCATTAGGAGATAATGATATCGCTGCAAGAGAGACCTCAAGAAATTCAACATTAATTACACCACAGGGATTCTTTAGTTTGATTCACTCTGTTGCTTTTCAATGGAAAGCCAACCAATCATCCTCTGGTCTGGATGGAGTTATCAGAAATACATCATCATTGTATTTCCGATTTTAACCTTTCAACTTCAATAAATCTTCAACAACGATCTGAAAACTGTTCCAGAGAGACCTCAAGGTACTCCATCTTGTTTCAGATGGTGCCATTGCGTGGCTTCGTAAAACTTGATCCGTCTCTATACATGGAGCTGCAACACATTATATGAAAGGAACTGTATTGGCTTCCTGTTGAACATCGTCTCACCTACAAAATCCTTCTGAAGTTCTCCTCACCACAGTACATCTCTTTTCTACTCAACTTTCGCAAGCCTGGTCGTTCTGGTCTCTGTTCTTCCAATACATCAACTCTGATCACCCCTAAAACCAGACGATCACGGGGAGATCGAGCATTTGCCCCAGCAACTCCCCGATTGTGGAACAGTCTCCCTAACACACTTAAGGACGGTAAATCAGTAGATCATTTCAAGGCCAGTCTGAAAACTTATCTAATGCCCAACTTTAACTTATATCATCTTTTTTCATCATGTATAATGTAATGTAAGCATAATTGTATCTAAGTATAGTTTATATGTAGCACATTGTAAGCTCCTTGAGCACCCTCTGGGCGGATATGTAGCACATTATAAATGTTTTCATGATTATTATTTTTCTTGTTTCAGATGATGCCATTGCGTGGCTTTCTACACTTGATCTATCCCTATTACCCAAGTCACACCGCACGACCGAAATCAGACTGACAAGAATTTCTTTATAATGCTGAGATGCGTTCTGCTAAAATTGCACAATATAATATCAGCCTTTGTTTTTTCTTGAAGGATTGAGCGAATTCTGTCTGTCATCTTTGAAAGAGGACGAATACCACAACAGCTCTGAAAGACACAAATGAAATGAGCTGGTTCGTATATCACCTACTGTGAAACGTTGTTTCAATCGTAGTGCAGGAGTGATCATTGGAAGTGTTAACAATTCACAAGAGTCAGTTTTCCGTCTTATCATCACATGCATTCACAGAAAATCAGTCAGGGTATGAATACACTGAAATGACCTGTTTGCTAATGTATTCAAATTTATGCATGTTTCTCTCTCTCCACAACCCCTGGATTTAACTATTTGATTCGCCTGCTATGCACTGTGGCATCATAGTACAGATGGAATCATCTTTGCTTACATTGACTGTTGCTATGCCTGGCAAGCTTTTGAGTTGTTAATTAAACCTCTTTTCAAGAAGTATGCATACAGTTAGTAAAGGAATTGTTTCACTAAACCGTTATAAAGGCAAGTTTGCCAACATCCCATAGAATCGTGTGCTCATTATAATGCACATGTTTTAATCGAATGTGTGCAAACTTGTACTTATGACGATTTGATGAAATGTTCCCAGGTCTATTGGAACGAGTTCTCAGCAAACATCGTTAAGAAGAAGCTTAGCCAGAAGCGATCAACCAATTCAAGTCGGAACACATTCATTGACTGAGGTTTCTCCTTACTTAACTCTGTCGGTACACTTTGTACTGGAAGAAAGAACTCGAGAGTGAAAAACCATGTGATTAAAACTAGGGGATTCCCCCACTTCCAATCTCAATACACAGGGGTTTGGAATAGAAACCAATCAAAGATAGTGTGAACGTATCTACTGAACCAAGCTCCCCAGGTCTACCTTTAGTTATTGCAGTGTGAACGCCTCGATATGAGAGTGAGCTTGCAGCTTCCATTGTTACTCAACGAGAGCAATCATTGATGTTGTGAACACAAGAATTAGACTGAGCTCTTGGCCTTCGCTGGCGGTTAACACAGTGTCAGAATAAAGTGATTAATGACAATCTGACTGCTCTCTCTCTCTCCCTCTCACCTTGTCAGGCCAAGTCACAATATGCGATCGATGCCAGTGTGAACTCATCCAATAGACCACACTCTCGGACTCTACAGTCGGTAAACAAGTGTGTTGAAATAGCACGATTCATGGAGGTTTAAAATTAACACGCTTATTAGATATCATTGACTTCTCACCTTCAGATGTCCAAACAGGATGCGCCCAAATGGCATGATTAATAGTGGTGTGAACTCATTAATGAGACCTAGCTCTCATCCTGCACTGTCTGTAAACATGGCATTGGAATTGAGCAATCAAAGGCAGTGTAAACACCTCCATTAGATCAACCTCTCTCCCTCACATGCTACGTCTGAATAGCGTCATTACAACAGGTGTGAAAGGAACAATGAGACCCCGGGCATCGTTTCACAAAACCGTCACCCGCACAAATCACTGACATCCCATTGAAACAGTGAGTTTTCATATATGCGTCTCAATAGGTTGCCAGCAAACTTGAAGTTATGCGCCTTTGTGAAAAGGTGCCCAGGTATCAGTCTCCACTGTCTTTACACATTGGGTGGTATTCTGGTAGCGCATACTAAGTTAGCTCGTACTAAGTTAGTCCACACTTTTATGGAATGCCTGTTGCCAACTCATTTACCCTGTACATATTATTTTAATTCTTCAATGAAAAGTGTCCAAAAAATTAATTTTGCAATGAAATGGGAAGAAAAAGACAATATGAGTACCGTATGAACTGAATTTCAACAAAGTCTTTGGTAGATTATCTTTGTCATGAATATTGAAGGAGGAAGATGAAACCTAGCATTCCATAGAAGTGTGACCAAATATTCTTGTTTAGTCTGGACTTAGTCCCGGCTTAACTTATGAGAATACCACCCATGGTGTTGGAAACAAGCGATTGATGCTGGTGTGAATGCAGAAAATTAAACTCCCTGCTTCCACTGTCAATACAGGCTATCTCCAAAAAAAATAACACAATTAATACAGGCTGTCTCAATAAAAAATAACACAATTAATCCTGTGCGAAAACCATCAATTAGACTAAACTCTCTGCATTAACTTTCCTTATACTCGGTATCAGAATACAGCAAGGCAGTGTACATACATTCATCATATTGCCCTCTCTACCTCCAATGTCCATACATGCTACGTCGGAAGATACGGAATAAACACTGGTGTAAATGAACCTCTTACACTGAACCGTGCGAAAGTATCTCTGCATCAAATTTCTGTTATCCTAATATCAGAATACAGCAAGGCAGGGTAAACACATTCATCATATTGCCCTCTTTGCCACCCATGTCCATACATGCTACGTCGGAAGATACCGAAAAAACACTGGTGTAAATAAACCCTATTACACTGAGCTCTCCGCTTCTACTGTGGGTACCCGAGGCGTTGGAAGATCGAAAACTATGGGTGGATTGCACGGACGGTAGTGTACATCGCATATAGCAGCGTTGACGAAAGTCGTCTGGCCGTCCGTCGTCACTCCGTAACCCTCGTGGATGTGACCAAAGACGTGGTATTTCGGGCGGACGCGTCGCTGGACGGTGGATAGTAGCTCCACGCACCCTGCCCGGCAACCGTTGCTGGCTAGATCGCCATGACCTGCAAGGATGAAAAAGAACAAAAAAAAGGAAAAGAAGATAAAAAAGTTAACTATGAAATTGTTCAGGACAGTGATTGCCGAAGAGATATTATTTCTACAACTCATGATCTGGTTTAAAGCACCACTGCACTACTTAAAGCTACTTGCGCCCTCCATATAGAAAACAATACCTAATCAGTGACCATTGGTCCCTCATCATCCTCTTTTTCTTTTGTTAATTGAGAGCTGAGTTGATGAGATAACCCACCTGTCCAGTGACCTTGCAGTGTGGGCTTATCCCTCCTGTAAACTAGTACAGATGGGCTTAAAACAAAAATACATGTCATTTTTTCATAAACATTTTTTATTGGGAACACAGATATAGTCACACACACAAACAAATAATTATGAAACATACTTTTAGATTTTAAAAAAATCAAAAACAAATTTGGATAGAAAACATATTTGGTTTTATAGTAGTATATAAAACCATGATTACCCAGATATGGTATTATATCATAAAGCAAACATTCAATTTAAAAGCAAAAGTACTATTGGATAAAAAGTACATGTACACTCCAATTAATGACAATATCCTATGATAATTACCCTAATAATAATCCAAGAAATATGATTGCTTCATAAATCACACTTTCTGATCAAAAGCAAGGATTTTTGTGATAAAAAGCATACTGACATTAAAGCAATCAATGTAATAATCTCCTAGACATGTACATGTACAACCAATTTCATACAGCACAATTTTAGATTGAGAGTAAAGGTTTATCTGATGAAGAAAAAAATATGTTGCCATGGTAATTTTCACAATAGTCATCTAAAACCTGTCTGATCGATTCCACAACGTTTCTTTCACAATGCAATCGCATGACCAGAACTTGTCTATACCTTTAATGGGGATAGTTAAAATAGCCGGATATTTGGCAATCTTGAGCTGATGAAGATAGGCCTAGAGAGAGATTATATTTAAAAGCTTTCTTTACCTAGAGGTGGCCCATGTGTAATGAGTATATCGGTTCCCTCTGGGATCTTGTTCCATTTATCTAGTAGGGGTTGTCCTCGTGGTAAATTAAAACCCCAGTCGCAAAACACTGGTTGCCTGTAAGAAAGAAACATGAAGACACAAATAAGAATACTCTAGAAATGATAGAAAGATGGTAATATTGAACACTGCGTGAAAAAAATTTAAACTTAGAATTAAGAAAGGGTGAACAATCATGATAAAAGAAGAAGAGAAAAGAGAAAGTGTTCTCTTTCAATTAACATCCTTCCCCTTCCCCTCCCCCTGCCCCTAAAAAACAAAACATGAGACAATAATAATAAATCTGGATTCTAGATTTGTAGAGCGCTTAATCAAAAAAATACCCTCTCTGATAAAGCACTTTATAGATATTATTTACCTACATGTAGATGAAAGCATGAAGACAATGAAAAGGAAAAGCGCTCACTCTTTATCTTCTAAATCACCTCCCCCTGGCCGACACACTTTATGCAAGCATTCCTTAACCTTGCTTTTTAATTTTAGAGTTTACATACTCTGAAAATAAAAGTTGTGAAGAACATACTAAAATGAGAAGAGAAGGGAAGAAAAAGAAATAGTAAGAGAGAGGGAGAAGGAACGAATGTGGTCTAGAAAAAGAAAGAGAAAGAGAGAAGGAAAGAAAAAGAAATAGTAAGAGAGAAAGAGAGAGAGAAGGAACGAATGTGGATTAGAAAAAGAAAGTAAGAGAGAAGGAAAGAAAAAGAAATAGTAAGAGAGAGAGAGAAGGAACAAGTGTGGATTAGAGAGAGATAGGCCTACAAATACATAGAGAGAGAGAAAGAGAGGGAGAGAGAGAGAGAGAGAAAGAGAAAGAGAGAGAGAGAGAGAGATAGGCCTACAAAGACAGAGGGAGAGAAAGAGAGAGAGAGAGAGAGAGAGGGGAGAGAGAGATAGGCCTACAAAGACATAGAGAGAGAGAGAGAGAAAGAGAGAGAAAGAGAAAGCGAAAGAGAGAGAGAGAGGAGAGAGAGAGAGAGATAGGCCTACAAAGACATAGAAAGAGAGTGAGAGAGAGAGAGGAGAGAGATAGGCCTACAAAGACATAGAGAGAGAGAGAGAGAGAGAGAGATGTGGAGGGGAAAGAGATAGAGAGTGAGAAGAGATAAACAAATTACCATGGTGATCCATAGATCCTGAATCCCATCACCTGTATTTCTGAATCTTCTAAGTAGGTACAATTGGTTAGCAGAGATCTGATATCCTTCCACTCATTCGTCTTGAGTCCTGTATAAAACATGAATAACATTACACTTTTCATTATGTATGGGTAAGCAGAAGAAATATGGGGGTCATTCCATGGGTTTACGTGGCTCACACCATCAGCAATTGTTTAAAATATAACAAAGGTTACACTTCATACTGCACCTTTTGCTTGAATTTTCACAGCTTATTTCAATGTAAAAATAAATGAAATTGAATAAATGATATTTATATAATAAAGCGCAGTTACTATGTGAATACTCTCCGGCGCATATTACAAGGTATCACATTATTACCTCGATTGTAGCTGAGCTGCCATAATAAGGCGCTAAAGCGTTCAAAAATTTCTTCCAACCGCGGGTCATTTACTTCACCAGGGTGGAGAGTGGCAAATGTAGATTAAATAATGTCTTGCCAAAGAACATTAGACAATGGTCAATGTGAATGACAAGGTACCCATTTACTTCACCAGGGTGGAGAGTGGCAAATGTAGATTAAATAATGTCTTGCCAAAGAACATTAGACAATGGTCAATGTGAATGACAAGGTACCCATTTACTTCACTTGGGTGGAGAGTGGCAAATGTAGATTTAATATTGTCTTGCCAAAGAACATTAGACAATGGTCAATGTGAATGACAAGGTACCCATTTACTTCACTTGGGTGGAGAGTGGCAAATGTAGATTTAATATTGTCTTGCCAAAGAACATTAGACAATGGTCAATGTGAATGACAAGGTACCCATTTACTTCACTTGGGTGGAGAGTGGCAAATGTAGATTTAATATTGTCTTGCCAAAGAACATTAGACAATGGTCAATGTGAATGACAAGGTACCCATTTACTTCACTTGGGTGGAGAGTGGCAAATGTAGATTTAATATTGTCTTGCCAAAGAACATTAGACAATGGTCAATGTGAATGACAAGGTACCCATTTACTTCACTTGGGTGGAGAGTGGCAAATGTAGATTAATGTCTTGCCAAAGGACATTATCAATTGGTTAATGTTGATGGGTGAAGAGTGGCAAATGTAGATAATATAATGTCTTGCCGAAGAACATTAGACAATGGTCAATGTGAATAACAAGGTGAACAGCTTACCTTCAAAGGCAGATGCAAAGCTCATGAAGACGTGACTATTCCTCTCCGTCATGAGCTGCTGGTCAAAGGTAAGTTCATGGTTACCTGCAATGACTATCTTGTGACGATGAGGTAGTGTACCTAGAAGGGAAGATGAGAGAATATTGCTCACATTTAGTAATTTATGAAAATTGCTGAATTTGCTACAAGGTGTAGGGCTCAGACACAATTTTTGCTCAAATTTCAACCAAAAAAAAAATCAAATTTTACTGAAACGTCATGTGTAGTTAAATAAATGTCATAACTTTGATTTTTATGCATTTTTCTAGAAATTGATATTTTATACATTTTTCTAGGAATGCACATAATATCCTCTCGTCAGTTGCCCTTTTATGCCTTGTAGACGGTTTTTCTAGTAACAGTAATCTTTAAATTGAAATCCAATTGCTTTCTTTCATAAATTACATTAAAAATATTCTACTAATCAAGTCAAATGTGTACTAAAAGTGTTCTTCCAGTATAAGATTTGAACAATTCCAAGGATTCAATTCTATGTAACCAAGACTTCCAATGATGTCCTTTCTAATAATGTACTTCCACATAGTTTATATTCATGTGAACTAAATTATAAACAATCAAAATGCAGAAACTGAATTTGTACAATATAATTCTATTGCATTCATTGCACCCTTGAGAAAAATCAACTAGGAAAAATAGGACAGAAAAATGGTTTTGTCAAATAAAAATGACACCAACGAAGAGTACATTCCTTAATTGCCACAAAGCAAATAGACACTGATTAATTTGTCTGTTTCAAGGAAAACCAGCTCAACAGTACTTGGAAACAAAGTACATAACAATATATTTCTCCCCACTAGATTTGCAAATGTCAGGGAAGAACTTATGTAATGAATGCATAAATAAATGCATTGATCATGCCTATAAATCCATCTCTCTCTCTCTCTCTCTCTCTCTCTCCATCTCTTTCTCTCCATCTATCTCTCTCTCTTTCTTTCTCTATCTATCTCTCTTTCTTTCTCTCTCTCTCTCTCTCTTTCTCTCTCTCCATCTCTTTCTCTCCATCTATCTCTCTTTCTTTCTCTATCTATCTCTCTTTCTTTCTCTCTCTCTCTCTTTCTTTCTCTCTCTCTCTCTCTCTTTCTCTCTCTCCATCTCTTTCTCTCCATCTATCTCTCTCTTTCTTTCTCTATCTATCTCTCTTTCTTTCTCTCTCTCTCTCTCTCTCTTTCTTTCTCTCTCTCTCTCACTCTTTATCTCTCTCTTTCTCTCCCCATTTCTCTCCTTTCTCTGTCTTTCTTTTTGTTTCTCTTGTCTCTTTCCATCAGTCTTACTTTCCATGCCCCTTCTTTTTCTCTGCCTCCTTTCATTTCCTCTCCCCCGACTCTCTTCAATTCTTGCTATGAACTCCACCTCACACCACCTCGCCACCCCACATCACCTCACATTCTTTAGCCAGCTCCATCCAACCTAGCAACAGCTAATGGACCTTTCACAATGCAAACAGTTCTACCTCTCTTTCCCTAATCTTTATCTTTCTCCTCCTCTTTCCTTGCTTCTCATTCTGATTCTATCATCTCTCTCTCTCTCTCTCTCTGCCCCTCATTTCCTTCTCACATCACCTTATCACTCCACATACTCCTTTTTCCTAGCTCAAGATCTAGACTTTCCATGATACAATCTCTTCTATGTTTACACCTTTCTCTCTCTCTCTCTCTCTCTCTCTCTCATCTTTCTTTTCTACTTTTGCTTTTCCATCTCTACCCCTCATTTCCTTTATATCTCTCCATCTCTCATCTCATGCCGCTCTAATGTCATGCAGTCGTCATCACTTATTACATCTTTTAAATTATCTTCCTTCATCCTAGCAAAATAAGAATGGGACCATTCGAAACATAGACTCCTCTTTCTCTCTCTCTCTCTCTCTCTCTCTCTCTCTCTCTCTCTCTCTCTCTCTCCTCTTTCTGTCCCTCCAGTCTCTATCACTCTATCTCTCTCTCTCAATGCCCATAATTCCCATCTCCTCCTCTCCTCTTTCCTTTTTCTCCTTCTGCCTTTCCATCTCTGCCCCTCATTTTCTTCTTCTCTCCCCATCTCTCATATTATGCATTCCTCATCACTTACTTACTGACTTATACTTTTTAGAATTATCTTCCTTCATCCTCAAAAAGAATAATGGACCATTCAAAATATAAACCCAGCTTTCCTATCTTTTGCTCCTCTTTCTTTCTCTCTCTCTCTCTCTCTCTCTCTTCTTCTTCTTCTTCTTCTTCTCTTTCTGTCTCTCCTATCTCTTTCCCTTACTCTCTCACTCTCTTCTTCTCCTTCTTCTTCTCTTTCTGTCTCTCCTGTCTTGTTCCCTAACTCTCTCTCTCTTCTTCTTCTTCTTCTTCTTCTCTTTCTGTCTCTCATGTCTCTTTCCCTAACTGTCTCTCTCTCTCTCTCTCTCTCTCTATCTCTCTTCTTCTTCTCTTTCTGTCTCTCCTGTCTCTTTCCCTTACTCTCTCTCTCTCTCTTCTTCTTCTCTTTCTGTCTCTCCTGTCTCTTTCCCTAACTCTCTCTCTTCTTCTCCTTCTTCTTCTCTTTCTGTCTCTCCTGTCTCTTTCCCTTTCTCTCTCTCTCTCTTCTTCTCTTTCTGTCTCTCCTGTCTCTTTCCCTTTCTCTCTCTCTCTCTTCTTCTTCTTCTCTTTCTGTCTCTCATGTCTCTTTCCCTAACTGTCTCTCTCTCTCTCTCTCTCTCTCTATCTCTCTTCTTCTTCTCTTTCTGTCTCTCCTGTCTCTTTCCCTTTCTCTCTCTCTCTCTTCTTCTTCTTCTCTTTCTGTCTCTCCTGTCTCTTTCCCTAACTCTCTCTCTCTTCTTCTTCTTCTTCTCTTTCTGTCTCTCCTGTCTCTTTCCCTTTCTCTCTCTCTCTCTTCTTCTTCTTCTCTTTCTGTCTCTCATGTCTCTTTCCCTAACTGTCTCTCTCTCTCTCTCTCTCTCTCTCTATCTCTCTTCTTCTTCTCTTTCTGTCTCTCCTGTCTCTTTCCCTTTCTCTCTCTCTCTCTTCT
Source organism: Strongylocentrotus purpuratus (assembly GCF_000002235.5). Taxonomy (NCBI): domain Eukaryota; kingdom Metazoa; phylum Echinodermata; class Echinoidea; order Camarodonta; family Strongylocentrotidae; genus Strongylocentrotus; species Strongylocentrotus purpuratus. The sequence goes on along the minus strand of NW_022145602.1, from coordinate 5,451,378 downwards.
TCTTCTTCTCTTTCTGTCTCTCCTGTCTCTTTCCCTAACTCTCTCTCTCTTCTTCTTCTTCTTCTCTTTCTGTCTCTCCTGTCTCTTTCCCTTTCTCTCTCTCTCTCTTCTTCTTCTTCTCTTTCTGTCTCTCATGTCTCTTTCCCTAACTGTCTCTCTCTCTCTCTCTCTCTATCTCTCTTCTTCTTCTCTTTCTGTCTCTCCTGTCTCTTTCCCTAACTCTCTCTCCCTCTCTCTCTCTATCTCTCTCAATGGCCATTAGTACCCTTCTCATCTAACGAACCCCTCACGATCACTCAACATTCTCCACTCATCTTCCTTCATCGTAGCAACGGATAATGGACCTTTCAAGATTACACTAGATAATCCCACTTTTTCATATTATGCAATACTGCATTAATTAACCATGACCACTGCATTAAATTCTTCTCGTTTAAAAGGCATAGTCACAGGCAAATGATGTACATGTATTGTAAACCTCCATGTATAATAATTAAAGGTTCTTCTTAACATTCTTGCTCTATGGCAAATTATTCATGCAAATCATTTTGGATATGTCGGGCTACTAATCTTCTCCATTAAAAGAAAGGAGATTTGTGTGAAATTTAGCCAATAACAAACTAATAAATTAATATTAACACAATTTACACAACTTTTCACTTTCACAGTCAAGGGGAAATGGCCAGAAGGCTGTAACTCGCAATGTCTTTTACACAGACCTACATTTTCTATTGCCTTTCTTGCCGTCAACAAACGACTGTGTTGCTAAACCATTCCACTTTATATTTGTTCAGGCATTTTAAAGGGAAAGTCCACCCCCCAAATAAGTTTGTTTCGATAGAGGCAGAATAATAAGAAAATCAGGTGAGTGAAAGTTTGAGCAAATTCTGAATGAAAATGAGAAAGTTATGAATTATTGAAGTTGTGATCAATCAAATACAAATTGGCAACTCTGTGACTTATTATACGAGCTCTCCTTCATTTGCTTTGTGCATAATATTCCATAAAATCATGTTTTCTTCGTTATTGATGACGGAATATATATTTGTTCCTTGCAGGGGGAGTATAGAAACATATTTGCAATTATTATATTTAGGGTGCATGTATGGTTGAAATTTTTCTTGAGGGAAAATGAAAATTTTAGATTTTTTTAGTACTGAGCAAATGGAAGTTGAGCTCGCATGATACATCATAGAGTTGCCAATTTGTGTTTGATTGATCACAACTTCGAAAATCCTAACTTCCTTATTTTTAATCATAATTTGCTCAAACTTTCACTGACTTGTTTCTCTCATTTTTCTACTCCTATTAAAACTAACTTAATTTCAGGGTGGACTTCCCCTTTAAGTAACATGAAGTTTTATTACCCCTTCAGGTCAGGATTTATAATTCGGGCTAAATTGATCACATAATGTTCTTCAAATTGGCAACAATAATATTTTTCTTTTATTGCTACATTGTTGAAATAAGTTGTAATATCGCTGAGAACAATATAAATATACATGAGCAACCGCAGCATACATGTACATGTATATGTCAATCTGGACCGCCCGGCAGAAAGGCTCTGCTTATTTTTTTTTTTTCTCTATTAATTCCTCTTAGATCAGATGTAGACCTAACATGCCTAAAGCAAGCCTCATTTTCTTCAGTATTACAAGTGTCCTAACTGTAAATTTCAGCATTCCATTGATATATAATTGA